>NC_136998.1:35823651-35851151 GCF_032717465.1 Coenobita brevimanus
AAAGGTAACAAAAATGCCTAATTCCCACCCAGTATTTCCCGCGTCATCATTAACCATATTACCACACAGCCACTTTCCGACGCAAACACGGCACCTCGTATGCAAATAAGCCCACCACTGCCTTCTCTACTTTCCTCCTTCCCTCTCTCCTTACCTCCCTCCTTCCTTCCCTCCCTCCCTCCCTCACACTTTTCATTCATGACCTTTTCACCTCTCTGTTATCCCTCCATTTTCTTATACCTTTCTCCTTGACACCTTTTCCTAACTCTCTCTTTCTAGCTTTATTTCCTAATGTTTCTTTATTTTCTATACATGTTTTCCATTTTCTAATTCTCACACTTTTTTTTTACTTACTATTCCTTATCTTTACATCTCAGTTATCATTCATATTCGTTCACTTTCATTTCCTTGAGAGAGCTTCCTAATTCACTTCTTTTTCTTCCTTATTCCTCACTGTGAATACATTTTTTCTCGCTTTTACCATTTAGTTATTTTTTTTCTCTCTGACATCGTTTCTATACTCTACCCTCAAGTGGATTCTTACAAATACCTGTCTCGGCGTTCCTTTTTCTTCGTTTTTCTTCTTCTCATGTCTCATTCCATATTTCTCTCTCCGTACTTACTCCGTCAAATTCATGTCTCTCTTTTCTTCATTTTTCCGGTTTTCTTACTTCCTGTCATAATATTTTTTTCCTTCCTTCACTATTTCTTTTCTTCCCTTTCTTTCCTTTAGCCACCATACTTGTCCTCTTTGTATCCTCTTCCTCCCTATTTTCCTCTTTCCAAATCCCTCCCTCGCTGTCGTTCCTCTCTTTCCTCTCTCACACCTTGTTCTACCAAAGCTTCATCTACTCTTAGCTTCTCATCTCTCTTCTTCCTCTCCAAAATCCTCTCCCTTTCCTTCCTTCCTTCCTCTCTTTCTTGCTTCCTTCTTCCCGTCCCTCTAACACAATGACTTCGTAATTACCTGAGAGAGAAATAAAATCCACGAAGACCTGCACATTCCGAAGTAGGACAGGTGAGATAAGACACACAAGGCAGGACAGGTGAGGCAGAAGGAATGAGGCAGGACAAGTAAAGGAGGATATGTTAGGTAGGACAAGTGAAGAATGACAGGTGAGACAGGGCAGGTGAGGCACTACAGGTGAGACAAGAGAGGTGAGAAGCAGGACAGATGAATCAGAATAGGTGAGGCATTAAGGGTGAGGCAGGACAGGTGAGCCAGGGTAGCTGAGGCAGGATAGGTGAGACGGGGTAGATGAGGCAGGACAGGTAAGGTAGGACAGGTGAGACAGGACGGATAAGGCAGGACAGGTGAAGTAAAACAAGGAGGCAGGACCCATCCACACGTCATTACGAGGTGGACAGTCACGAATGTGTGTGTGTGTGTGTGTGTGTGTGTGTGTGTGTGTGTGTGTGTGTGTGTGTGTGTGTGTGTGTGTGTGTGTAATTATTTATAGCTCTTACCATCTATTTGAATGAATGTACACATCAATTTGTTTACATCCACGCACAGGTATACCCAAACACATCATCCCACCTTCATTTACGACTCATGAACACGACACAGCACTGGGGTAGGCTGAGGGGAATTACATCATACCGAAATCCGGCGCCCCTTCAATAATTCCAACCTCAGCCAGCCAGCCAGCCCTCCATTATGCCCACGGGTCCTTATTATACCCAAGGCCTTCCAGTGGACCGCCAGACTCCAGTTTTTCCAGACCTAAATCTACAGGAGTCTTGTGAGGTGGACGGGGGTAAGGTCTTGGGGGTCACAGTTTTAAAAGTCTGGGGGCTGGCAGGCTTCACGATCAGGTCTCGCTAGGGGAAGGATGAGAAACACAGTACTCTACGGAATTCAGGATATGTGGGCTCTATCATCACCACCATCATCATCATCATCATCATATTTCTCACTAGCAGAATGCGTGGATAAAAGTACTTATTACTGCATTTTCATATGTTGTAGTTTTCTCATTTTCTTCTTTCCTCCCATTCCTTTCTTCTCCTTGTCTCTTCCCCTAGTCTTTCCTTTCTTTCCCATCTCCTCTTTCCTCCAACTTTTTCTCCTTCCCTTTCTTTCTCTAGCGCCTCACCTTCCCTCTTTTTCCTCCAATTATTTCCTTCCTATACTGCAGTTCCCATGCCCTTTAGATACCACGACTAAGAAAATCCACGAGGGACGGTTTTAATACGAATGAACAGCTATAAATTGCTGTTTCTGCTATTTAGGATTCTAATGAACTTTGGCAATATCAATGGGTTGTATTCTCCAGAAGCTAAATTTTCGATACACCAATTACAAAGATATTTTTTCCCATTCAGAGTAATATTCGAAACCAGGATGTCCCTTAATATGCAGTTTCCCTGGGCACAAGATTCGTGAGCATCAGATACCACAAGCAACGGTTACCATGCGCCGTAGTTTTCGTGAGGAGTGGTTTTCGTGAGCAGGATTTCCCAGGAGTAGCATTTACAGTGAGCACGACACACCCAGAGCAATAATTTCCCCCGTAACTGCTTATCTTCTTGTGTCGTCACGTATGCTAAGGGGTTTTGACACTCATTTTAATAATCTCAGCGGCTGCGTATTTAGTGACATTTCGTAGGACAGAGATTTGTGGTCACTCCTTTCAATAATTTCCTCAGTAACTATCTATTTATTACATTGTTTCGTATGGCATGGAGTTCTGGTGTATTACGCCCGATGGGAGTAATATTTCATGATCCCGGTGTTGGTAAATATTAAACTATAATTAGCCTTTTCACAACGGCCTCTTCTTCCTGGAGTACACATGCGGAGGTGGTGTGTACAGGACTAGATTACACAAATACATATGGAGAAACAGGGTACATATGTGGGGTGGAGTTCACATGTGGGGGTGTACGGTATTGCACATGTGGGAGTGGAGGTGACATGGGGCGTGTTGACAGTGTTGGCTCAGTGGCCCGTGGTAATGAGTTTGCCCTGCCCGCCTCCCACACCCTCCAGCCTCATTGGGACACGCTCAGTACACCTCACTCAGTCTCTCTCTACACTCACACATTCACTCTGTTCACTTCACTAACCCACTCACTCACTGTCTCTATGTACTCACACACTTAACTCACGTCCTTACTTTCTCACCCATTCATTCATCTCTTATACACTCATTTAGCCTTCCACACCCTCCACACTAACTGGGACACGTTCAGTACACCTCACTGTCACTACACCCTCGAACATTCGCTTTACATACTCACTCTCACTCATTCATGCGCCCCTTACCCACTTCATTCACTCATTTGGCATCACACATCATTCAGACCCACCAGGTCACTATACCTCACTCTACACACTCATATATTTCACTTCAGGGACTCACTCATATTTAGGTCACACACTTATATACTTCACTCACTAATATTGCTTCCCACAGCCTCCACACTCGTTGGGACATTTTTAGTACACCTTACTCTGTCTCTCCGCACACACACACACACACACACACACACACACACACACACACACACACACACACACACACACACACACACCTCACTTTACTGTCACTCCACATTCATCTCACTTCACTCTGTCTCTTTACGCAATATGACACTACAGTCTCTCTACAGTCACTTCATTGTCTCACTATACTCATTCGTTTTACACATTTACTACACTGGTCTTACACACTCATACTCACTCGTTCTCCTCAATCACTCACTCCACCTCTCTCACAATGCACACACACTGGGGCACACTCAGAATACCTCACTTAATCTCCGTACACACACACGCTTAATTTACTCACTTGCGCATCCACTCACTCATCAATCTTACATACTAGCTTCAGTGCATTCAGTACACCACACTTCCATCTCTCTCAACTCGGACACTCACTCCCTTAATCGCTTCCCATACTCTCTAGCCTCGCTCACCCACTCACTCACTCACCTCACCACAACTAAAACACTCACCCTTGAAATTCACCCAATCACTCCTATATACCTCATCATTATCTCTCTCATGTCAAACACTACCTGACTCAATCATCTCCCTCACTCACTAGTCTCACTCACCACCTCCTCCACCACTCACCCTCGAAAATCACCCAATCACCCCTATCACTCGATGCCTTGACCAGATCCCTGAAGTTTGAGCAGATCCCTGAAGTTTGAGGTAGAGATAAACACGCATCAGTTTTATGTGGGCAAAAACTTCAGAGTATGTAATCCATGGACAGGCAAATCTCGACAAAACAACAATGCTTTTATGTACGCAAAAAGATCAGAATATATAATCCATCGACCATCAAGCCTCGCCACAACAACAATACTATTTTTTTTATAATGCAAACATCATTTTTATAGCATCGGCTTCCATAGATAAATATAACAAATTCCAATCACAAAAAAAGTTAAGTAAAAACATCTTCACAATAATAATAAACTAAATCCATTAACAATCGAAGCTCCTCGTCAGACACAATAAATAATAAAGCAAACAATGTCTTTAAAAAAACAAACACCATCCTCCTTCGACATAAAAAACTATAACATAAAAAATTAACACCATAACAACAAAAACAAATAAACTGGACAATATACTTTAAAAATACGTCCTCAACAGCACAAGAAAAAAAAAAGCAATAATAGAGAATAATATAGCAACAAGAAATTCCTTCCACAACGAAAAATACACACACACACACACACACACACACACACACACACACACACACACACACACACACAGAAAACAGGTAACACAAATACATACCAGCATCGAAACGACAAAATAAATGAGGAGGAAGAGAAGAAGGAAAAAGATGAAGAGAAGGAGGTAGGAAAAAACAGAAGACTATAATCCTTGACGACCACACACACACACACACACACACAAACACTTAAAAAAAAAAATGCTAATAAAAGAAATGAAACAACAATGTGCAGTAAAATGAAACTGATACCTGAACATAAGATGGGAGGACTATAAGATCTGGCGAGATGGCGCATATAAGAAGCGTCCATCATCATCATCATCATCATCATCATCATCGTTAACATATAATGCCCCTACGCAATCATCATCATCATCAGAATCATCATCATCATCATGCTAACTCTATTCCCAAAATACTAAATGTTGTGGGCACAGGATCAATAAAAGGAAAACAAAAAGGGCAGCTCTAGCATCAATAAACATAAGACAACCACAATTCAACAAACAATAAAAGACTAATTATAAACAACTTTCCTTTTCTATTTCTTCTGCTTTAACAGCGTTGCCAACACCCCAGCACCGACATACTGACCAAACACTGACCAGGAAAACACACACCACGAAAATAAAAGAAAAAAAAAAAGAAAAGAAAAGATATAAGCCTCAAATAACAGCAACTTCACAGAGGATTATGGTCTATTTGCAATGCGGCCAAACCCTCTTATTAACCTCTCTTATTAACCTTCTGACAGTGAATTAGTGCGAATTTTTATGCTATTACAGCCAACTTCAGACAATTTTTTTCATCTCAGAGAAACGTATCGCACTAAAATATATCTAAAGCTTGCCAACTACAGAACCTTAACACTTCGACCTTCCCTGCGGTTGTGAGTCCGTAGGTGAAGGGTGGTACGCTAACACTCCAACAAAATTTCATAAAATGCAAATTTCCTCAGAGCATACTAACTCATAATTCGTTCGCTCACGTACCTTCCACCTATTCATGGTTCTTCATTAAATGCCATGTTAATTTCTTCTTGGATCTGATAATTTTACACGAGGTCAGGCTCTTTTCTACAGTACTCTACTATTTTCACCTTGTCTCCTTTTTATTTTCAAGATTCATTCATTCGTTCGTGCTAAAACATTCACGATTGTCCACTGATGATGCTGTTATAGTAGTTCCGAAATCCGATTTTTTTTTATTTTTACGACTCGCTTCAAATGTACGAAACATTTTCCAACTCTCTCTCTCTCTCTCTCTCTCTCTCTCTCTCTCTCTGTCATCCCTGCCTCAGTTATGCATGACGGCCAGTGAATGTGTTAATTTCTTCGTGTTTTTTAATTATCTTACGCCTAATTCTTCCACCTCCTCCAATTGCTTAAACACCTTTTTATTTCACTATTCACTCATTTCTTCATCCATTTATGCATCTGTTCTTGCCTCACACATTCATGACTCTCCGTAAAGGTGTTGTTACTATAATGGCTTCGGGTTCAGAGTCTGTTTACGATGCGCCCCTATTCATATTTCTTCGTCCTATTTCTCCAATGTCTCCTCTGCATGACTTCCTTATTCATCAACGCCTCGGTTATACATGACGGCCATGAACGTCGTCTGGAACTTTTTATTTTTCATCTTCAACCTGATGACGCATTTTCAGTTCATTTTGCAACTTCCTGTCGATTATATTCAACTTATGATATAATTCTGAAACTGACCTGATTTGATAAAACTTTCACTAACCCCCTGAAAATATGGGGTCTCTCTTGATCTGGAAAAAAAAAAAATCGTCTGGTAACAGCAATAATAATAATAAAAACAAATCTAACTGCAGCGGTTATGGGTCTGTTTCATTATCCTTTCCCTTTCACTTTTTTCACACCTTATTTATCTCCACGACTCATCCATTCACCAAAACCTAAATCCTGCATGAGGGTCCGTGAGTGTGCTGTTTCTCTCTCTCTCTCTCTCTCTCTCTCTCTCTCTCTCTCTCTCTCTCTCTCTCTCTCTCTACGATGCACCCTATTTTTTCCTTTTTCCACACGTTGTTTCCCTGTCGTGCATCCACTGATTTCGTCACAGTTCGTGCTTATGCCTCTGTCTTTCGCCCATGCTTCCCCTGTTCACAGCTCTTCGGTGTGGTGTTAATGTCTTTGAGGTGTTGATCTCTGTTCCTTAATTCTAATGGGTAGTTCTGAACGGTCCTTCTCTTCCTCGATTATTTTTCTTTATTACACCTCTTTTTTTTTTTCCATACTTTTTAAATTTGTATTTTATTGTAATGCTGACGTTCTTTAGGCTTTTTGTTCTTTTTGTTTATATGGGTACATCCCCGTCTTCTTCCATCGCTTCAAATGTGTTCTCTCTCTCTCTCTCTCTCTCTCTCTCTCTCTCTCTCTCTCTCTCTCTCTCTCTCTCTCTAATCCACCAGAAATAAATATGAAAATTCTAGCCCCTTTCCTCATGCCTCAATCTTATTAACGAGCCGTCCTTCCATTACCCCCGTCTCAGCCACCCACGATTCAGGCGAAGACTTATCAACTAATTATCTTCTTTCTTTAGAGGCTGACTACTTAAAATCTCTCCCACTCGCCGTCACCAGAAAAATAAATAAAATAAAATAAAATATAAAATAAAATAAAACGATTTCCCTTTATGTGTTTATGATGCTCTCTCTCTCTCTCTCTCCTCCCACGTTATAAACTCCTTTCTCTGTCTCCCTTATTACATTCTATCCAGCTTGCGTGCTTAAATTTCTCCGTTAAAGATTAAAAAAAAAAATACAAATCAATTAAGAAATTACAGAAAACATGAATTTCCTCTTCTGTATTTTCACGATGCTTCTCTCTCTATTTCCACGGTTATAAACTTACTATTCCTGTCGTCCTTTTCACACTATATTATATCCTATCTCCTGTGCTTAAATTTCTCCTCAAACACAAAAATACAAAGCCATTAAGAAATATACAAAAAAAACATGAATTTCCTCTTCTGTGCTTTTATGATGATTCTCTCTACTTTCACGATTATAAATCTCTTTTTTTGTCTTTCTTTTCTCAAAACATTCTATTTAACTTCCGCACTTAAATTTCTTTTCAAAGACATGAATACAAATCAATTAGGAAAAATGTGCAACGCGATTTCCTACTCTCTCTCTCTCTCTCTCTCTCTCTCTCTCTCTCTCTCCCCTTTCATGGTAATAAATTTCTCTCCCACGTCTTTCCATTCCCATGATTTTCTATTTAGCTCTTTTCAACAAAATCTCCATTTTAATTAAACACTATTTGTAATGGCAATAAATTCCTCTCCCTAGTCTTTCCTTCCTCATGATTATCTATTTATCTTCCATAATTTATTTTCCACAAACATATACTAGGTAGCCAAATAAACAGGACTTTTCTTATGCCCTTCAATAATTTTTCGTACAGTCAACTTTCTCCAATGACTTTCAATTTAAGCTACACCCTCCCTTGATTATATGTTTGAGATTGCTTTAAAAATTACCTCCATTAATCCCTTTTGTGCTATTACATTATTATACACAGACAGACAATTTCACTAAGACGATGTTATGCAGCTTAAGACAGACCTCTCGTAGTGGCCGCGTTAATCATACCTTCCTTTTCCCTCCTTTGATTCCCTTTTCCCCCCTCTAATGATACCTTTCCATGACTGTACCCTTTTCTTCTCCACTTCCTACACCTCTCCTAAACACGTCTTTACATCCCCTTCTCACTCCCCCACTTACACTGTTTTCTCCTACGTCTCTTACATTCCCAGCATCAAGAATTTCCCGCCAACATTTCTTCCTTACTTCCCTTCCATATTTTCTCATGATGCTCCCTCCCTTTCCCCACTCTTCCTACGTCCTGCTTCCCAATGTCACCTCTTCTCCCCTCTCATTATTTACCTTATGTCACCTGTTCTCTCTCTCTCTCTCCCTACTCTTTTCCCTCCCCATTACTCTGTACCTGTGTTCCTTTCACTCTGCCCCTTCAGATGTTTCCTCTTCTACCCTCCCCCCTCTACACACACTGCTGTAGTTACCTATTTTCCCTCTCCTCCACCACTCCCTTCATCACTTCTCCACCTCCTTCTACAGTTTACGTGGTGCTTGCGTTCCTTCATCCTTTCCATTTGACACCGCCCGATATCGCCTGGGTAATGAAGGCATAAACAAGGCAACACAAGGTGAGGTAGGGGAATGCTGTAGTCCTAGGGTACGTATCACTGTTGCTACTGTTCTTTTCGACCAGGAATAATACCTATTCCGCTCAAGTTTGGAGGTCACAGATTCTCCTACTCGTTTAAACTGGTACTAATACTAATAACTGTTCTCCTCTTAAGCTCGAATTATACACCTGTTGTCAGTTCATTTTACCCGTGTTAATAACTGCTTGCCTGTCACGTATCGGTTTCCCAAGTGTTTTATGCGCTTCTGTTGGTAAGCCTCATTATCAAACCTGGTATTACTAAAGCTAGGACGAAGAGCTCCCAATTCTACAAAATAATACATGTAAATGGTATGCATCACCGTCAAACAGGTTGGGGATTTATGTAAAGTCATGTACGAAGGGCCTGTAATACCGACCCTATTAGGAAGCGACACAGGGAAGTTCTGAAAGGAACGTGATTTGGAGGGGAAGATATAAGGTATACATGTTAGCTAGGAGCACAAGTAAAGCACGCATGTCAGACAGGAAAAGAAATGATGGAGGAACGTAAGCCAAGGAAAGTGGAGATGAGCAGGCAGGGTAATGAATGAGGTAGGCACAGTAGGGAGAGATGACAGTGAGACAGCCACATGTGGTAGGAGAGGCGGCAGTATAGGCTTGTAAGGTAGGTGGGCGAGTGAGGTAGGGTATGTGAGGTAGCAGAGAAAGTCAAGTAAAATGTCAGATAAAAATGGTTATAGGGCAGGAACGTCAGGTGGAGAAGGCAGTGAGACAGGCGAGTGAGGTAGGAACGAAGGCAAAATATTACGTCCAATAAAAGTGTTAATGAGGCAGGTACGTGATGAATGAGGCAGGCACGTCAGACATGGAAGGCAGTGAGACGGGTGAGTGAGGTAGGAACGAAGGCAAAATATTACGTCCAATAAAAGTGTTAATGAGGCAGGTACGTGAGGAATGAGGCAGGCACGTCAGGTAGGAGAGACAGTGAGGCAGGTGAGTGAGGAAGAATGAAGGCAAAATATCACTTAAAATGGAAGTGTTATGAGGCAGGTACGTTCGGTAGGAAAGGTAGAGAGGCAATTAACTGAGGTGGAAAAGAAAGCACAATAAAGAGTCATATAAAAGTGTTAATGAGATAGGTATGTCAGGTAGGAAACGTAGCAAGACAGGTGAGTGAAGTAAAAACGAAAGCAGACTTAAATGTCGAATACAGGTGTTAATGGGGCACGTACGTCAGCTAAAAAAATATAACGAGGCAGGTAAATGACGTGGGAAATAAAGAGAAGGTAAATCTCTAATAAAATTGCTAATGAGGTAGCTACATCAGAGAGGAGGCAGCCACGTCAGGTAGGGAAGATAGTGAGGCAGGCAACAGAGGTGGCAGAGAAAGTCAGGTACCACGTCAGCTAAAAATGGTAATAAGGCAGCCACGTAACAGTGAGGCAGGTACGTCAGGTAGGGAAGGTATTGAGGCAGCTGAGTGAGGAAAGTATGAAGGGAAAATACAATGTCAAATAAAAAGGTTAATGAGATGTAGGGTAGGTAAGAATGGTTGTGATGGAGGTGAGTTAAGCTGGAAGGAAAAATTATCATGTTAAATTAATGGGCTAATGAGGCAGGGAGAATGAATGGTAGGAAATATAATGAGGCATGAAAGTGAAGTAAGAAACAGAGCACAATTATATGACGAATACAAGTGTTAATGAGTCAGGTACGTCAGATGGAAAAGGTAGAAAGGCAGGTAAATGAGGTAACGGTGAAGGTCAGGTAACACGTCAACTAAACATGATAATGAGGCACGCACGTCAGAAGTGAGGCAGGACTGTCAGGTAGAGAGGGTGAGGCAGGTATAAGATGTAGGCAGAAAGAACGGTAGTACGTGTAGTAAAAGTGATAATGAGGATCTGTTAGGTAGGTAGGTTAGTGAAGCAAGCAGGAAAGGCATAAAAATCAGAATAAAGCAGACACGTGAAGGAAGAGAGAGAGAGAGAGAGAGAGAGAGAGAGAGAGAGAGAGAGAGAGAGAGATGGGAAAAGCAAAAATTAAGATCGCCTCCCTCAAGACGATGCAATTTTACAAGTAGTCGCGAAAGGAGACGTCATATTTTCTCAAGAAGTCAGGAGGTCATCACAAAATCAGAGCCTTTTATCTTGTGGGTCTCCTTATCTCATGCTAAATACCTGTGCATGACGGCCGAGGAAGATAAGATCCTGTATATTGAATGTAAACAACTATTAGGTGAGAAAAAATGGGGACCTGTCACGTGAGTAAGCCTGTTTGGGTTCTGTTCTCTTCCTGCCTACTTACCTGCCTGCCTGAGTCACCTGTGCCTCACTCGCCTGCCTGCCTGCCTACCTGTCTGCCCGCTGACAGTATTATTATCATTATTAGTATTATTATCATCTTTATCATTCTCTCTCTCTCTCTCTCTCTCTCTCTCTCTCTCTCTCTCCCTACCTACCTACCTACCTATCAACGTACCTACAAATCTATTTATCTGTTTATCTATCTATCTATCTCTTCTTACAAGTCTAACAAATTACTTAAAATTTCGCAGATATAACCAGAGCCAAGGAAATCAAGAGTTCCTTTCAAAATACTCATCTCACCATACTTTTCATCTCACTCTCATTTCACTTCTACCGTTTCACCATGCTAACCATCATCACATCTCACCATCACTTCACCTCATATTTATCACCTCCCTTCACCTCACCAAGCCTCTGTCTTTTCATGCTCTCAGAAAAGCCCGGTATCTTTTGCCTTTTTTTTCTCGGTTTTCCTTCTCTTAATCATCTTCAAATCCTGGCAACAAAAGCTCATTCCTATTACTTCTCTACATCTCAGTCTAACATCAGCCCTACCTCTTTTCCTCTTCCCCTATTCACTCCTTCCCTTCTCCATTCATTCTCTGATTGAAATATTCCTATCCCCCTCCTCTTTATTATTCCTCTCTCCTCCATATATCCACACCCCTCCCCCTCCCTTTACTCCCTTTCCCTCCTTCCTCTCAAAATCTTCTTCTCCCCCTCAACTTCCTTCCTCATCCCTCCCTCTCCTTCTTCTCTCAACATAAATATCTTCATCCCTCTTCCACAGCCTCTCTTTCCCCTCCCATCAACCCCCTCCTCACTCCAACCCCCCCTCTAATCATCAACACGCAGTCCAGTCTTTATCCCTCCCCCTCTCACCCTTCCCGTCCCCCCCCCTCTCTCACCTTCCCCCTTCCCCCTCACCTCTAACCTCCTTCTTCCCCCTTTCCGCCCTCACCCAACACTTCCGGCATTCCTCATTTCACCCCTCGTCACCTCCCTTCCTCCTTCCTTCGTCTTTCTTCTCGTTTTCTCACAATACCGAGTCTCTTCCCTTTCCTTTCTTACTTTCCATTCTCCCTTTTTTGTTACTTATATTGCATGTTCTCGTTCCCTTTCTTCAATTACTCTCTCTCTCTCTCTCTCTCTCTCTCTCTCTCTCTCTCTCTCTCTCTCTCTCTCAAACTTCACCCTTCATCTCTTTCACCCTCTCTCATCCGTTTTTTCAATCCTTTGTCACACATCATCCTTCACCTATTCCTTTATTCTCTCCTTCTCCTTTAATCCTTCGCTCACCTCTCTCACCCTCCTTTACCTGCCTTCTCACTCCTCCTTCGCCCCCTCTCACCAGACCTTTTTTCATCCATCATATTTCATCTGCTGTCTTCGTTCCCTCTCACTACTCCCATATTTTTAAAACCCGTCTCACCCCTCTCTACCAGGGCTCGCTTATCCCTTTCGCCCCTCTCTCCTTCCCTCTCACCCCTCTCTCATCTTTACTCCATTCCCCTCTCATCCTTTGAAACATCACCCCTTCTTCACCTCATTCACCCCTTTCACTCCCTCCCTCATTCCCTCCACCCCATTCACTCACCCCCTCTCTAATTCCTCTCCCTTCACTTCCATCCCTCTCCTCCTCTCCTCCTCTACCCCTATCTCTTTCCCTTCTCAACTTTTTATCCCTCTCATTCTTTTCACCCCATTCACCCATCTCACCCCCTCTTTCTCAAGCCCATCTCACATTCTACTCCCCCCTCTCATTCTATTCCCCCTTTTCATTCCTCTCGCCTTTCTCCTCTATTCACTCGTCTCCTATTTCCCTCTCCCTGATTTCACCCCACTCATTCCCCTCACATTCAACTCTCCCTTTCAATTTTCTCTCATTCCTCTCCCCCTGTAACACTTCTCCATTTCCCTCTCCCCCATTTCACCCCTCTCACTCCCTTATTTTCACTCTCTCTCATTCCTCTCCCTCTTTCACCCTTATTTCCCTCACTCCCATTTCACCCCACTCATTCCCCTCTCATATTCAACTCCCTTTTCACTTCTCTCTCATTCCTCCCCCCTTTTCACCCAACCCAACCCCTCTCTCTCATTCCCCTCTCACATTCTACTCCCCCCCTTTCACTCCTCATTCCTTTCCCCCTTCTCTTATTCCCTTCTCTCCCATTTCACCCTCTTATTCCTCTCTCACATTCCACTCCTCTCACTCCCCTCTCACATTCAACTCCTCCTTTTCCTCCACTTTCATACCTCTCCCCCTTTTCCTCCAGTTTCATTCCTCTCCCCCTTTCACCCCTCTCATTCCCCTCTCGTCCATTTCACCCCTCTCAGCCCTCTCACCCTGGTAGGAAACACGCACCAGGATCCGGGAGGGACAGACTGGAAGGCGGGGGAAAGTGAGGCTTATCACCAGGCAACCACACGCCTCGGGGTGGAGACGAGGACGAGGAGGAGGAGGAGGGAGGCTGGGGTGAAGGTGGAGGAGGAAAGGGCTGGGGTGGAGGTGGAGGAGGAGGAGGCTGGGAAAGAAGGAAAAGAGGAGGAGGAGGAGGAGGAAAAAGGAAAAACAGACAGTAAGGAAGTCAAGTCTGACAATGAAAAGTGGGGGGAAAAATGTAAGGAAGTCAAGGGAGAGAGAGAGAGAGAGAGAGAGAGAGAGAGAGAGAGAGAGAGAGACAGAGAGAGAGAGAGAGAGAGAGAGAGAGAGAGAGAGAGAGAGAGAGAGAGAGAGAGAGAGAGAGAGAGAGAGAGAGAGAGAGAATGTAAGTCTGGTTTAAGGTGGAAATTAGACAAAAAAAAAAAAAAAAAAAAAAAAAAGGCGCAACAGGGGAATTAATAAAGAAAAGGAGAAGAAGGGTGGTGTGTGAATAAAGAATCTTGTTTGGAAAGGCGTGGAGAGGAAGACCGAGTGATGAAATGGAGTCGCAGATAAAAATGGATGATAAAAAAAGGAAAGAGGAGGAGGAGGAGAAGAAAGAAACAGAGAAAAGCGTGAGGGGAAAGAAATTAAGGAAGACGAAGGCATGATGAGAAAGTGCTGGAAATCTCATGAGAAAAAGATAAGGTTAGAAACAGGGAAAGACAGTGAGGAAGTACAGCAAGAAGGAAAACATGGAGGAACAGAAGCAAGAAACATGAGATCTGAAGGAAGAAAGGTACTGCAGAAGGAAAGAGTGTAAAGAATTAAATTAAGAAGAAAATAATAACTGGAGAGAGGTTATGAGGAAAGATAAAGGGTGAGGAGACAGAGCTGAGACGGGAAGAGAAGAAAAACAAGGTATGAACAGGTTAGATAAAATATTAGCAGACAGGAGGGTGGAAAAGAATTTCTCTGGGAGCAAATTTTAAATAGCGAATTAAAGTAAATGAACAAACTTAGAAAAAAAAAAAAGCAGGAACAAAAGACAAACAATTAAAATATAAAATCTTAGAGGGTAGCGGTCGATAAGAATAAGAAAATGGGAGCAGATTGACAAAACGAGGCTGAAGATAGCGACGATTATATGATTGGGAAAGATGATGAAGACGCAGATAGGGGGGAATAAGGAAGACAGGGGCCAAGAAGGAGATAACAAGAATGAAGAGCTTAAAGATGTCAGAAATAATACAGATAGTTGAAACGCAGAGATGCCTAAGAAGATTAAGGAGCAAAGGGAAATGAGAAAAAACAAATTTCACGTTAATAGAAAAAAAAAAAAAAAGGGGGGGGAAGGATATATGTGGGAGTCTAACGAGATGGGAGGAAAATCAGTGGAATATAAGAAACGCACTTAATCAAGGACAAACCATGGCCAAAGAAAAGAGAAACGAGAAAGCAGGATGAAGATAATAAGCACAAGCAAAGAGAGAAGACAAGCGAGATAGGTTTACAATAAGTGTAGTGGAAACCTGAATGGAGGATATCTTGGTTCTTCCCTAATTCTTCAGGCGACGGCCAAACTCAAGAATTTAATAAAATGTATACCAAACTAGATCAGCAAACCATACATCAAAATATGCCATGTGTACTCTCATTTCGCTAAAAAGAGCGCCTCCAACTTTTACCCAAATCATGTCCAACTCATACCCCCACCTCATCCCTTTGACCAAACAAACTCAAACCAAACCTATACCCAATTCTTATGACTTCTGTTTATCTCCAGTAATTTCTCTGTTTTCATAACTTATGCCTCAATCTCTTCCAGTCCTCCCTTACCCTCCAACTTTCCTCACTTCCCCGATCTACATTCCAGCATCATTCGCTTTTTCACCTACCTTCCCGTGCTTCCAATTTATAAACCTTATTTTGACTCATCTTTGCCCCATCCAAGCCTACGCAAGCCCTAAAACATGTACCCCTGGCCTCTCCCCTTCTCTCTCCTATGTTAACCTATCACGCACCTATAACCTACACATCAACTTCGTTTTTATTTCCCACTCCAAATATTTTCCACCACTTTCCCCACCTCCCCAAATTAACCATCCCCTAAACATCCCCCCCTCAACCTCCACTCTTTCTCACCTCCACTCCCTTCCCCACCCACCAACCCACCCCCTTCCCCCCCACCAACCCACCCTAAACACTGATGGACACGTTTGGAGAATTTAATTACCTACCGGAGGCGATTCTCTCTATTTTTTTCCCCGGCATGAACGCTAAAGCAGAGGAACATTTCATTCTGGGCCGACAGACCTTGCTCATCATTTTAGCGAGTCATAAATGCTAATTACACCTCGGCATTAGGGCACTGAAAGTATTGGTACAGGAAATAATGTTGTGCGAGAAATGGGGCGCGGTTTGTTTGGGGGAATTTATGTGGTGGTAAGATGTGGAGGGGTAGTGGTACAGGTGGTAGGGGCTCTGGGGGCGTGGGGTTAACAGGTGAAGGTGCGGTGGTGGGGTGGTAGGTGTGGTGTGGTGTGGGCGAAAGGAAATGTGGTCTGATATGGTGATGTGGGGTTAAATGGTGTAGGTGTAGGTGTGGTGAAAGTGTGGGAGCATAGGGTTAAATGGAGAAGGTATGGTGGTGGTGGGGTGGTAGGTGTGCTGTGGTGTGGTGGTGGGGGGGGGGGAAGGAAGTGTGTGCTCTGATATGGTGATGTGGGACTAAATGGTGAAGGTGTAATTGTGGAGTGGTTGTTGTGGTGTGGTGCGGGAGGAGGAAGTGTGGTGTGATAAGATGCTGTGATGGTAGAAGTGTGGGGTGGGATAAAGTGGTTGGATCTGGGGGTATAAGGCTTGTCTGGAAGATTTAATGTGGCGTTAATGCTTAGGACTACATCTATTTAGAAGATTTAATATGGTAGCGAGGTTTATTTGTGTGGTGTGGTGTGGTGTGGTGTGGTGTGGTGTGGTGTGGTGTGGTGTGGTGTGGTGTTGTGTGTGGTGTGGTGTGGTCTGATGAAGGGTGATCGAAGAGTGATGTTGGGTGGTGAAGGCGTGGCGAGGTGATGAGTATTACTGGAATGGTACTGGCGGAGATGAATTTAAGACCAGAGGTGTAAACTGTGACGAGGTACCGAGTTCCGAAATGTGGGTGACTTGATAATTATGATAGTGTGGTAGAGCGGTGGAGGTGATGAGGGATGATGCAGGTAGTGATGTGGTGTGCTGTGTTGGTGATGATGGTCGTATGAGAAGATAAGTGACGTGAGGTAATGCTTGCTCTGGGAGTGTCTGTGGAGGAAGAGACAACCAGAGTATAAAAAGGTACTCAGCAGGAAGATCAAAACAACGCCCAACATTATCCATTTACCTGTCACCATCCACATATGAAACTCTAGGGAAGTCAGTCTCCATAATATTCTCGGGTCGACCTGGGGAACTCTACTTTTTTATGTACACAAAGCATGACCGTACCCTTGCACTCTGATGCACTTACACAAAACTTAATCACTTCATTCCTGAGTCTACAAAAAATTCCTCGAAACTTTTCAAAATGATCTCACTTCTTTTTTGCTTCATAACTGGACAGATCGAATAAACACACAGGCAGACAGCAGGCAAACACAGAAAGAGGGGCAGACAGACACAGAGAGAAAAACAGAGACGTGTGCATGTATAAGTTCCTCTTCTTTCGATGATGGAGATAATAATGATATGGCAGAAGGGGTGGACGAGTCTGATGTGGGTGATGACAGGGGAGCGATGGTACTGATTATACTGATGTGGATACCGAAGCGTGATGATTGATATTCCTGATTGTGGTGATGTCTCGGGTGATGAGGAAGACAACGGAGAGATGGGATTGAAACTGAAAGAAAGTGATGAATAAAAGATGATACTGGGACTGACAACGACGACGACAACGACAACGATGATGACGATGATGATGATGACGATGATGAAGATGATGATGATGATGATGATGATGATGACAATGATTGAAGGTCACGATGATAAAGTGATCGAGGTGAGCGATAGGTCAGAGAGAGGTGGGAAAGTGAAGGAAGGAGGGAGAAGTGAAGGAAGGGTAAGGGAGTGATAAGATATTTGTAAGGAGTGGTGGGGTGGAGATGAGAACGGTGAGAGAGTGGAGTGGTGAGCAAGTGGTGAGAGGGAGGTGAAGGAAGGACAAGGGTAAGGTGGAAGCCTGGAGAAGTGGTGAATGGATTGTGAGAGAGTGGTGAAGAGGACGTAGGGAACTGGCATGGAGTGGTAAGAAAGTGAATGCGTGGAGAAAAAGACCCGTGAGAGTAATAAGAAGTGATCAATAGAAGTGGTATGGAAGTGAACGAGTCGTGAAGGACAGACGATAGTACAATGGGTGAGTGACGAATAAGTTGTGTGTGTGTGTGTGTGTGTGTGTGTGTGTGTGTGTGTGTGTGTGTGTGTGTGTGTGTGTGTGTGTGTGTGTGTGTGTGTGTGTGTGTGTGTGTGTGTGTGTGTGTGTGTGTGTGTGTGTGTGTGTGTGTGTGTGTGTGAGAGAGAGAGAGAGAGAATGAAGGGGTGGTAAGGAAGTAATTAATGGAAGCTAAAAGGAAGTGAAGCAGTGGTGAAGGAGAGAAGAGCAATGAGCATGTGGTGAGGGGTGGCAAGGAAGTAGTGAATGGAAGTTACAAGGAAGTGAAGGAATGGTGAAGGAGGGAAGAGGGAGTAATGGGGAAGTGGTGAGTGGGTTCTAGCGGCAAGCATCAATTACTGGGCAGGTATAATTGGCGTGCTGACGAATTTCCGCACCGGGGCATTTGTCAGTGATGCATGGGGGTGGGGTGGGGGTAAATGGGGGTGAGGGGAAGGGGAAAAGGGTGACTGAAGAGGGAAAGGGGTAAATGGGGATGAGGGGAAGGGGGAAAGGGGGGCTGAAGAGGGGAAGGGGGAAAGGGGGACTGAAGAGGGGAAGGGGGAAAGGGGGACTGAAGAGGGGAAAGGGGGACTGAAGAGGGGAAGGGGGAAAGGGGGACAGAAGAGGGGAAGGGGGAAAGGGGGACCGAAGAGGGGAAAGGGGAAAGGGGGACTGAAGAGGGGAAGGGCGAAAGGGGGACTGAAGAGGGGAAGGGGGAAAGGGGGACTGAAGAGGGGAAGGGGGAAAGGGGGACTGAAGAGGGGAAGGGGGAAAGGGGGACTGAAGAGGGGAAGGGGGAAAGGGGGACTGAAGAGGGGAAGGGGGAAAGGGGGACTGAAGTAGGGAATGGGGGAAGGGTGAGGACTGGGGAGAAGAAAATAGGTGAGGTGCGTGAGATGTGGGGATGAGAAAGAAGGGGTGGAAATGAATGTGGAAAATAGAAGGTGGGGTGTGGGGAGGGGAATGAAGGGGTGGGGATGGCTGAGGGGAAAATGAGGAGAGGAGTGGGGAGTGGAAAGAAAGGGCGCACAGTTTCACCCACTTGAGGCTTATTTTTCGAAACTCACCGATAAAGAGACACAGTACAACTACTCTGCTCTCTTCATAGCACTTCTTCGTGACTAGCATCATAGTCTAGCGTCAATCTGTTCTTGCAAATACGCATTCAAGATAGAGGGAAGTTTTAGGCCAAGTTAGAGTAAAAGGAGTAAAGTATTTTTTATAGCTAATGCCAGACGATTTTTGTCACCTGAGAGAAATAGAAGTCTGAGAGAGTCAATACCCTCAAAATTATCCCTCACATGATCCGGACCACTCTAGGCCCCGTATTCTCATCAGTTAAAGAAGCTCCCTAACACCTCTGCCTAAGCGATTTATTTTGCATATTACAACTCGCTCTTCTCCTCTGTGCTGTATAAATCATTGCAACATAACAATTATCTCCATATACAACGTGCAATATTACATTAACTAGCTGTATCCAAAAATAAATCGCTATGGAAGAGGTGCTAGGGAGACACATTAACCAACAAGATCACGGACCCGAGCACTTCTATACAGCTAGCGCCTGATGACTATATTTACGAGAGAGTAAATTGTAGAAGCCGAAGAGAGCAAAGATGTGTTTATTCTGTTCCAGCTAAATTCCTCCCGGGAGCACCTCGCGGCCGCCGAAGGGTTAAGTTGTTCCCCTGTTATCTGCTGTAGGAAAAACGTGACCTGCCCATGACCATTTCTGCTTTTTCATTGGGGTGATTACATCTTGTACTTTCGGCCGTACCCTTATCCAAGATGTACTCTCTCCTTCAAGTGGGAAAGAGACATAAAGAAAGAGAAGAGAGAGTGACATAAATACATAAATACAGGAGAAAACAGGGACAAAAAGAAAAAAAAAAAAAGGTGAACACCTGAATGAATGTGTGTGTGTGTGTGTGGGGGGGGGGATTAAGAGAGTGAGAAACAAGAGAATCGTGGGGAGGAGAGAACCAAAATGGGAAAAAAAGAGCCTCTTTGGGAAGAGAAAGGGAGTAAGGAAGGAGGGGAGGAGACCAACAGAAAGAGGGAGGGAGGGAGGGACAGGTACATGTAATCACAAAGGAAAGGTTACGACAGGGGTGACATAGGGGACATGCTAGTGCAGGTGGGTGAGGCAGGTGGAATAGGGAAAGGGTTGATGTTTTTGTGACCCCTGGCTCATACGAACGTAAATATAACACATTTTGACGATGCCCTTCTCCCCCAGTCCATCATCTTTCTCCCCCAGCCCATCATCCTTCTCACCCAGCCCATCATCCTTCTCCCCCAGCCCATCATCCTTCTCCCCCCGCTCATCATCCTTCTC
Source organism: Coenobita brevimanus (assembly GCF_032717465.1). NCBI lineage: Eukaryota > Metazoa > Arthropoda > Malacostraca > Decapoda > Coenobitidae > Coenobita > Coenobita brevimanus. The sequence goes on from NC_136998.1 coordinate 35,843,959, forward strand.
CCCCAGCCCATCATCCTTCTCTCCAAGTCCATCATCCTTCTCCCCCATCCCACCATCCTTCTCTCCCATCCCACCATCCTTCTCTCCCATCCCACCATCCTTCTCTCCCGGCCCATCATGCTCTTATCAGGGGAAAGGGAGAGGGCTGTGGGGCGCGTTCACGACCAGGTAGAGGAGCAACCTTGCTATAACAGTGCCACCACGCGAAGTCGTCCCCCTCCAGTATCAAGGGAGATGTGGGGTTAATTATCAGGTACAGAATGAGGAAGTGGAAAACACAAACAGATAAATGAAGGAGTACCCAAAATAATGCTATGATAAACAACATAAAGGAGGAAGACCATCAGGAAAACAGATGAAGAAGAAAAGGAGGCAACAAGGGTAAGCTGAACATAAAAAAGAGCCAATAACAAGGAAAGGACAGGTTGAGCAACAGAAAGAAGCATGGAAAAGGGGGGAAATGTGGAGGGAAATATATTCACGTATTTTCAGGAATACAGAAAAGAGACACGATGGACACGCTCAGCAAGAGAAAGAAACAAGAAAAAAGGGGGAAATATGAGGACTCGAAGGAAAAAAAAAAAATGTAAATTTCAAATAAAGATAAAATAATGGCGGAGACGAATGACTGCTACTTCTTTCAGTACGATTTCGTCTTTATATTTCATTCTTCCTAGCATATAATTTCCTTCAGTTTAAAAAAATATTGCAATGTACGAGGTTGAAAAAGTCGCCTCTTACCTCATGCAGAACCGCCTCTCGTAGAAAATGGGATACTGTGTGTGTGTGTGTGTGTGTGTGTGTGTGTGTGTGTGTGTGTGTGTGTGTGTGAGAGAGAGAGAGAGAGAGAGAGAGAGAGAGAATCAATTGTGCACGCAAAGGTGGATGAGGAAATAACCAGGTGACACGAAGGCCTACCCAGATGATGCGACCAGGTGTGCGAGGCAGGTGTGTGAGTGAGGCAGGTGTATAGGCCAGGTGCAGGTGCGGCTGTCAGGTGAGGCAGAGCTGAGGATGCGCAAATTTCACACTCACGACAAATTCTGTGTCGCAACTAAGATTATTTTTTCCAGGAGAGAGGAGGACAGGAGGGTGAAGAAACGCCCTGTCTCCTACTTCATCCTGGAAAAACAACGTCCTATGTCCCCTATAAAAATCAATTACTTCTATCACACTAAGCTACGATGAAAAATGCCAAAAACTACACTAAAAGCACACACACACACACACACACACACACACACACACACACACACACACACACACACACACACGTACGTTATCAGAGGAAGACGGAAAATTCCTGTGGACAAGAAGGAAGGCAGGAGGGTGCGTGAGGAGGGGGTGACTAAAATAAGCGTATGTATCTGGGTGTTGATCCGGGCAGTGTGGGCATTACATGAGCCTTGACCCTGGGGAGGTGCAAGGAAAGTCGGGGCGCAGATACTGTCACTGATCCACACCAAGCCACCAGTCTCTGTCACGAGGCCAGGGGGGACAGGAGGAGACGCGAAGAAAGGGAGAGACTGAGGAGACGAACAGCGAGTGGGAGAATAGGAGAGACTGTGGGGAATAGCGAGTGGAAGTGAAGTTGAGAGAGGGAGAGACTGAGGAGAATAGTGAGTGGGAGAGAAAAGGAAAGACTAAGGAGAATAGCAAGTGGGAGGGAAGTAGAGAAAGGGAGGGACTGAGGAGAGGAATGGAGCTTGGAACAGGGAGACATGAAGAGAAAGGGAGAGACTGAGGAGAGGGGCATGGAGAGACGGAAGGAAAGGGAGGGACTGAAATAAGGAAAAGGGATATGGACAAGGAAAGACGGAGGGAAAAGGAGAGACTGAGGGAGAAGCACGGATAGGGACAGGGAGGGAGGAAGAGAGACAGCGTCAAACAAGAGAGGGATGGACTGAATAACGAAGAGAGAAAGGGAATGAACAAGAAGGAGAGAAAGAGAGAAGGACAGGGACAGAAAGGGGAAGAGAGACAAAGTCGGGCAAGGAGACAGAAAAAAGAGAGAGGTGACAGGAAGAAAGGGGAAAAGAGAGACAGTGGGAGAAACAGAGAAAAGGACAGGGAATATCAGGGTACAAATACTGTCACTGATTCACGGCAGTCTACCCGTCTCTGTCACGATGCCGGTACGAAGAGACTGAAATAAGGAAGAAAAAGGAATTGGGAAAGCCTAGGGAGGGAGAAAAGGGGGGGAAGAGAGAGAGATGTAGAGTGAGATGACCAGAAACGGGGACATGAGAGAATTGTACAGCGCAACAGGAAAATAATCAGAGAGGCGGAGGAAGTAAAGGAGGAGAAGACAAGAACTAGATCATATGTGCCATGATTGTCGTGCTGTCTCCTCTGAACTTTGGCCTTGACCCGAGACCTTGACTTCTGTTCAATCTACACCAAACTGGAGACTACTACTGCCCATCTCCATGCAAAATGTATGTGATAAGTTTGATCCAAGGCTTATCAGGCATTCATGAGATAGTTTAGATAAGTACATATATACATATATACATACATACATACAATGGTACATACACGGAAACTCACACAATTATAACCGCTAAACATTCGGCGTCGTTGATAAAGAAATGAAGGCAGACTGAAAGACGACGAAAGACGGGGACAATAAAAGAAGGTACACGAGGAGAGAGACAGAGGGAAAGGACAATGGAATGTAGACGGAGGGAGACACTGATGGAGAGCAGTAATAATAATAATAATAATAATAATAATAATAATAATAATAATAATAATAATAATAATAATAACAATATTATTATTATTATTATTATTATTATTATTATTATTAATATTATTATTACTACTACTACTACTACTACTATTGTTGTTGTTGTTGTTGTTGTTGTTGTTATTATTATTATTATTAGTAGTAGTATTATCATTATTATTATTATTATTATTATTATTATTATTATTATTATTATTATCATCAATCGCGATTCTGCTCAAGACACCCAACAAAGCCTCACTCTCTCTCTCTCTCTCTCTCATTTTCTCACGTCCCCAGCCACCACCACCCCCATTCCTCCTCAAACTAGCCCAGAACAGGCAGTGATAAGGGATACCTACACGTAAAAGGCGTTTATCTCTCCTCCTCCTCCCACAGCTCTTCCCCCAGTGGCCTGATCTCCCCCCAAAACAAGTTGTAATAATGAGTAGTACAAGGAGCCTCACCTAATAGCCCACTTCATTTTACATCCTATCTCACAGAATATCAGGCTTAAAATGAACACCAAGGGATGGGTAGAGGACGCAACTTATATTTCTCATTTCTTGCATGTCTCACTTCTTTCTGGTTACATTAAAACGAAGTCAAGAAATACTAATACACAGAAGAGGAAAACATACTTGACAGGCGCCTTATTATTCATGGTATCTCGCACACTATCAAATTTTAAAGAACACTAAGAGAATAGGCAACTGACGGAAGCTGATATTATGTACTCTTTAAAGTTTCCATTTGGCTACATTCACTGAAAACACTTAGAAGTATCAATAAAGAATAAAGCAGGGACGCACACCTACCCCTCCTTATCAATCCCAGTCAGACAATGCATCCTGGTCCCAGCAAAGAACAGAGGAAACTACATTTTCTTCTACCATTTCCTTTATTAATATTCACTAAAGCAAATAACTAAAATGACTACAGCAAGGAACCAGACTTCTATTTAATATCTATCCCATCTCGTAAGAAATTTATCCTAAACAGAAAGAGATTATATTCTATATTTTCTCGCAAAAAAAAATAAATAAATAAATAACAATAATGAATACAACGGAGACCCAGACTATCCCTCACAACGAATCTTATCTCGTAATAAATCAATCCTCGAGCACACATTAAACGAGAAAAAGGGTCGTTTTTATGATAGACTCTCACAAATTATTTCGATAAACAAAGCATCATAACACCTAATTATTGCACGTCGTTTTACTTCTCACACTTAGTCGCTTTAATATTTACTATTATACGACTGAGACATGTTTAGTAGTTTCATATCAAAGACACACACATATATATACACACACCATTGATACACAAACAATCTTATATATAATTTAACCCAAGAACAGTTTATAAATACACTTCCGGGACGATAAATGTTACGACTTTTTCTCATATCCCTTTCTGGTAGAGTGATTAAAAACAGCGATATTAGCAGACAGAAAAAGAACCACCACCAACCACACCTACTTCTCACTCTTCCTTATTATCTACCTTATATCGTACGGAATCAATCCTCAAATAAACACTAAATGACAACAGCTAAAGGGCAAAGTTAGTATATGTTGCTTTTTATTTCTCAGGGGCAAGTAACACGGGAATCACACCTATCCCTCATTATCTGGTACGAAACTGATAAAAGGAACAACCACTAATAGGGAAAAATGTAAAGAAGAAAGAATACAATCAATTTTTTCTTAGGCAACAATTAATGAAAACAAAAGCTACCCTTATTACTTCGAATAGAGGTATATACTTCCAAACATCTACTGAGATTAAAGGAATGGGGAAAGGTTACAAGCTATTACCTGACTCTCCCTCCCCCAACAACTCACCCAACCTCCTTTAAGCATCCATCCTTCCTTCCGTCCTTCCTTCCTTCCTTCCTCTCTCCTTATCCGGCCCACCATCTAACATTTACTCCCTCACCTTATCAATGAATCAATCAAGTATTCATCCTCAGTCACTGAACTCTTCATTACCTACCATTTCCATCTCCAGCATCCTTTCCTCCTCTTTCCCTCCCTCCTTTCCATCATCTACCATCTACATCTCCCTTCCTCCCTACTTCCCAAGATATTCCTCCCTTATTCCTTTCCTTCTCCTTTCAGAGACAATTTCGTATCCTAATCTTCGACTAATAAATACTGTTGGTGTTTGCTTTCCAATATATTATATCTTCTGTGTGTGTGTGTGTGTGTGTGTGTGTGTGTGTGTGTGTGTGTGTGTGTGTGTGTGTGTGTGTGTGTGTGTGTGTGTGTGTGTGTGTGTGTGTGTGTGTGTGTGTGTGTGTGTGTTATCATAGTATAATATGTTAATCCCAGCAGATAATCTCGTAGCAAGTTAAACTGTCTCATGATATCTGTAGCTCCAATGCACCCCTATGTTCCGTCTACACCACTCCCTCCCCCTCTTACTGTCCACTCCCCACTACCGTACACTCCCCTTCCCTCCCTCCTCCCTCCCCCAATACTTTCCACTCCCCATCCCTCCTACTACCATCCACTCCCCTCCCATCCTCCCTACTACCATCCACTCCCCTCCCCTCCCTCCCACACATATCAAGTATTGTGTTGACAGTGTGTAGGAGAGGATAGCATCAGACCGCCCCCTCCCACCCTCTCTCTCTCCCCCCTTTCCTCCCTCCCTCCCTCCCTCTCCCTCTCCCTCCCCCCTCCACACCTGACTCTTGAGACACCCCAACAAACAGCTAGTCCAGGCAAGTAAATGGGCTTGTGAGCAGCTGACACAGGGTACGTGGGATTATTTGTGGCAGAGAGAGAGAGAGAGAGAGAGAGTTACATAGATACACCGACCACACAGACCTTACGGTCCCTACGAGGTGGTCCGGCCTTAATCCTAATATAGTGCATAGGAGGAGGAGAAAAGGATAGCACAGCAGAAGGAGAGAGAGAGAGAGAGAGAGTTAATAACCAGAAAGAGGTCCAAGAAGGCGGGATGAAAATGGGTAGCATAAAAAGGGGAATAAGAGGGAAAAAATTGCAATAATAATAATAATAATAATACCGGTAATAATAATAATAATAATAATAATAATAAGGAAAATAAAATAAAAAAGAACAGAAAGAAGAAACTTAACTTGGATGAAGGAAGGGAACAGGAAGAAGGAATATGAAGACAGGAACTCAAACCAGCAAAATCTACCCAAAATACTTACATGACAAAAAGTAAACAGAAGCAAAGAAAACGTACAACACACACACACACACACACACACACACACACACACACACACACACACACACACACACACACACACACTATATTAGCTGCAACGCCAGAGATGAATGAGATGTCGCCAGATCCCAACACACAATGTAAACAAACACACTACCAGCTGGAGACAAGACCACAGAGGTATTGTTTGGAACTGTATTATTCTGGGATGGTACGTGGAATGGGTGGAGGGGAGTGGACGTGGAGGTGGAAAAGCGTAATTAAGATCTATTCTCAAAGGAAGGGCATGGAAAGAAGTGTGCAGGACGTTCTCATGTCTCTATACTTCTTATAAGACAAATCACACAAGCCTGTAAATCTTTCCTGTCTCTCGTTCTTCCTATAAATAAAACAAATCTTAGTTACGACAAGGAATTGATCTTAAATGTGCCTGGGTTCGCAATTTAAAAAAATCCTAACCAATCTGAACCATAAGAAAGTCTCCATGACATTTTACTATCATCAGAGGTCACTGTTATCAGTGGTCTATCATTAATGTTTTTGATATTAAATGTTTGGTACATGAGTGATGACAGAGGCATACACAATCAATCTTATATATTATCTAAACTTAAAAGAGATTATAAATATGATATCTGACCCTTGCTTTAAGAAAGGAGCGATATGAGAGGGTGAGGGGGACAAGTGGAACAAGGTAATTAATCCTTATCTGAATGTCTCGTTAGGATGAGAGAGAGAGAGAGAGAGAGAGAGAGAGAGAGAGAGAGAGAGAGAGAGAGAGAGAGAGAGAGAGAGGCAGATAAACACGGATGGATTAAGACGTGAGTGGAAAAAAGGAAAAGTGAGCGACAAGAAAGGGATTAGATTTTTTAATTCCAATACAAATCATAACAAACATAAAAATATTCATGCACGACTATAACACACACACACACACACACACACACACACACACACACACAAGAACCTAATAACCCTCAACTTCTCAGTTACGTGCAATCCAACCAACCAACCAACCCACACCCACACCCACACACACACACACACACACACAACAAAACAAAATACGGAAAAAACAACTCCCTTAGGAACCCCGCCTCAGCAACTGCCTTCTTTACGTGTTGCTGTTATCTGTCTGTCTGTCTGTCTGTGCGTCTGCTGGCCTGTCTGTCGCGCTGTCGATCAGTCATGGGGAGAAGTCTGACGGTCCGACTTGGGTGTGTTGACTGTGGATGAGAGAGAGAGA
>NC_136998.1:35856151-35871151 GCF_032717465.1 Coenobita brevimanus
GGAGAAGGAGGGGGGTGAAAGGTGGGGGAGGGGTGAGGGGGAGGAAGAGAGGTGGTAAAGTGGAGACAAAGAGAGTGAGGTGGGGAAGGTGGCTGGAGCAGTGAGGGGAGGATGGGAGGTGACTAGGGGGAGTGAGTGTGTTGATAGTGGTGATGGTGAAATTGTGGTGTTCTGGGTGGTGGTGATGATAGTGCACGAGTGGTGGGTGTGGCAAGGTGGTGGGGGGAGGGGGGCGAGGGAGATGGAGGGGGAGGGGAAGGAGGCGAAGGAGGGGAGGGGGGAAGTTTAAGGGGTTACTGGGGTAGGTGACGTGGGTGGTTCGTTCCCCAATTTTTCTCTCAGATTTTGAAAATGTCTTGGACCTTTTGCATAGACTAATTCCTTCACTACTAAGGCGATTTCCCTATTTTATTCTTCTTACCCACAGACGATTATTCTGCTCAAGGGGAACATCTAAGTCTCTCAATCCTCCCTTTAACATAGCAGGTGATTATTCCGTTTTATTTCTACTACCCACAGATACATATATACTAACCTACATTTACACAAACTAACACTCGTACAAACATATGAAGCAAACACTACAAATCTCTCTATCTCTCTCTCTCTCTCTCTCAGCACGTGTTATCTCCCACCCCGGACACGCGCCCTGCATAAAACCGGACCAAATGCGAACGTAAATATGAGCGTAAAGTGAGCGTGAGAGAGCATAAAGTGAGCGAGCGTGTGAGTGAGTGTGAGAGAGGAGCCACACACACACACACACACACACACACAAAACAGAGCACATATACTGAGACACACATACGCATATACACTCACAGACACATACTAAAGCAGACGCGCGCGCGCACACACACACACACACACACACACACACACACACTCTCTCTCTCTCTCTCTCTCTCTCTCACCAACAACAACGGAGGAAATTCAGAATAACGTTACTAAGAAAGCAAGCCTGGAACTCCCTTATTCTGAGGTGACCGTCATGAATGCTGAGTTATATTAATACATTAACACCTGCATACAATCACAGTCACGAAGAAGCGCTGAATAAAGGATGTAGAGCCGTAATACTGTCTGTGTTGGCCAATGAGCTACGTGGACTAGGCTGAAAAAGGGCGAATATTTGGGCCAAAAGTGAAAACAGTATCATGATCGTAGCTGTACAAGATAAATATGGTTTGGTACTTAATCACCTAAGCCTCTTATGGGATTGTTGTCTTACGCAGAGTGAAAAATGCCAAATGCGATTATACATTCCAATACTCTGGGATACAGATTATAATATGCAGAATTAAATAACAAATGTATTTTCCGTCCTCTTCCTTATCTGTTCTTTATCTACTCCTTCCATATACTCAAGGAAACAGCTTATCGTAATGGCTGGCTGAGAACTGCAACTAAAGACACAAGAGGACAGTAAATAAGAGGAGAATGTTAATTAAATCTCCTTAGCTATCTTATCAAAGGCCCGTGTGACCATACCCTATTCCCGTCCACGTGCCACTGTTTACCATCATCCCGTCTACGAGCCACTGTTTACCACCACCCCGTCCACGTGCCATTGTTTACCATCATCCCGTCCACGTGCCACTGTATACCATCATCCCGTCCACGTGCCACTGTATACCATCATCCCGTCCACGTGCCATTTGTTACCATCATCCCGTCCGCGTGCCACAGTTTACCATCATCCCGTCCACGTGCCATTGTTTACCATCATCCCGTCCACCTGACAGTGTTTATCATCATCCAGTCCACGGGTTTTTGTTTACCATTCATCCGTCCACATACCACAGTTTACCATCGCCCAGTTCACGCGCAACTGTTTACTAATGTCCCATACACGTGTCTCTGTTTACCAACGCCCAGTCCAAGTGCAACTGTTTACCACTGTCCCATACACGTGCCTCTGTTTACCACCGTCCAGTCCACGTGCCACTGTTTACCACTGTCCCATACACGTGCCTCTGTTTACCTTCGCCCAGTCCACGTGCCATTGTTTACCATCGCCTCACTATCGTCTCGCCGCCCGCCGGGTATGATATGTAAATTCCAAACTTTTTACAACTGACAAATTTGTACGTCGGGATTTTACACGGCCGTAAAGATAGAGAAGCGGGGCCTTTAGTGCTGATTCCTGGGTGGGACGAGGTGGGACGGGGTGTTGCGGGGCGGAGTGAAACGGGAAAAGAATTAGGTGGGGGAGGGATGGGTGCGTGGGGCAGGGAGAGTGGAGTGTGATGGATTGTTGGATGAACCGAGATAAGAGTTGGTGATAGGGTGGAGTGGGACAGAGATAGAAAGGACTGGGATGGAGTGGGATGTATACAGGATGGGTCGGGATCAAGTGGGATGGGAACTGGGTGGGAAAGGTGGATGGGTGGCAAAGGGAGAGAATGTGGTGAAGCTGGGAGTGAGGTAGATTTGGGATAAACTGAGATGGGAGTTGGGAGGTGTAAGGCAGGTTTAGGATGGACTGAGATAGAAGTTGGAGATAGTGTGGTGCGGGATACGGACAAAAAAGGAGTGGGATGGAGTAGGATGTGCATAGAGCGGGACGGGGCAGGGCGAAGTGAAGCGGGGAAAGAACTGGATGGGAAAGGGATGGGACGGATAGGGAGAGAGTTAGGCGAGTTTCAGTGGAGTGGGGTGGGTCATAGGGTGAAACAGAATGGGAGCTGGGGATACGGTGGTGTGGGATGGGGACAGAAAGGAGAGGGATAGGCATAGATGGAATGTGTCTGATATCAGACGAAATGGGACGAGGACGGGGAGAGGTAGCGTGGATACAAGGTACGAAATTGAGGTTGGGAGGGTGTGATGATATGGGCAAGAAAGGAGAGGGTTGAGTGAAGTGGATCAGAGTGGGACGGACCGAACAGGGTGGGATGAGGGAGAAGTCAGGGTAGGAGACAGGTGGGCTAGAGGTGAGAGAGGTTATGGAAGAGGGAGGGGTGATGGGGCAGGAGGGGCTAAGCTAAGCGGGGTGGACACAGACTGAGGAACAAGTGAATAAGTGAATGATTTATATACTGAAACTCGATGGGCAGGTGGAAACAAGGGAACAAAAAAATCAGAGTCAAGCCTAACAAATGCACGAGGTTCATTAAGACATTTAGCTTCTTGTTCATTCCCACTTTTCCCCTAGAATATAACACGCAACAATCGAAATTACATCCAGGTCCCCATTTTGTACATTTGGGTGCAGGGATATGAAAGAAATAAACCCCGCTAAAGACTCTGACCCGCCCAATAATTGAACACGGACGCTTCCAGATGCGGGCTGAATGTGTTACCCAATGCACCACCTCCTCCCCCATGGAAACAAGCACGGTGGGGAGACTTAGTGAGGTGGGAGGGAAGGGTTGGGTTGGACTGAGGGTGGAAGGGAAAGAGTGGTTCGCCTTTTTACAGTGATGTATTCTTATTCTTACTATTCTCTCTGTTTCCTGACGATTTTATTCTGTTTAAAGCGGACGTATAAAAAATGCTTCAGTACCCAAGTTTTTTCCGAAGACGAGTGAAATCGTCTGGAGGTAGCAATAATAGGCTAAAGAAAAAAAAAAAGACCCCATCGCACCTCAAAAATACTGAGACGCATGGCAGGAATGGGAAGCAAGAGGTTGCCAATGGACATGTATGGGAATGGGACGGCTGAAAGAATGAGAAGGATGATAAAAACTTTCTGGAGACAAGGTAAGAGTATTATTATGAAGGAGGAAGGTGTGTCGTGGGAAGAGGAGTCGTGCAGTGTGGGGACAAAAATGTCTGGAGACACTTTTACCCAGGCCACTTATCACAAAATGTGCTGTCAAGCAACAAGCAGCTCTTGACAGGTACAAAACGATTTGCGTATTAGCAAAGACCGACAGACATACATACAGCATGTCTGCACATACTGACAGATATGCATGCATATATAATGTATACTACAAACACTTATTTACTTAATATTTATATGCATGTAGGTGTCAAGTATGGCTGCACATACTAATACACATGCATGCATATATTACATATATAAAACATGCAAATAACAATATTTCATATAGATGAAGGTATGTATACACAGGCATATGCTCATGTTTATACAAACTTTCATAATTGAAGTATGCCTACATATACCTTGGTAATACATAAGTGTGCATATATTAAAACATTCAAGCAGACATGTATGACTTCAAAAATGTCAAGGCTGCATAAACACTGTCATAATCACAAATATCATCACCATCATTAGCACAGCATAGGACCGCAAACCCTCGAAAATGACACCACCTCTCTCGCTTGGTAGACAAAGCTGATAAAACAGAAATAATAAACCATAACGGGGAAGAGGCTCGGTTGCGAGGATGTAAGGTTGTCTTACCAGTGGGGGTACCGGCACCAAGCAACGTGGTGGCAGCATTCTCTCGCTTACCTGTGAAACAGAAAAAGAACATTAGAATGTCAGTTCTTAAAAGACAAAACACAGGAATGTGTGTGTGTGTGTGTGTGTGTGTGTGTGTGTGTGTGTGTGTGTGTGTGTGTGTGTGTGTGTGTGTGTGTGTGTGTGTGTGTGTGTGTGTGTGTGTGTGTGTGTGTGTGTGTGTGCGTGCGTGCGTGCGTGCGTGCGTGCGTGCGTGTGTGCGTGTGTGCGTGCGTGCGTGCGTGCGTGTGTGTGAAGGGATAACGGGAGAAGTACATGGCGGATGACTGGGACTGGAGAAGGAAGGGATGGGGATATGGAAGGGAGAGGTGTGAAGAACAGAGTGGAAGGATGGGATGCAGAATGTGAGGGAGAGAGAAACTGGTGGGAGAAGACAATATATCCTGGTAGGACAGGAGGAGTATGAAGGAGGTGAATAGGAGACACATATAGGGACGGGAAGGATGTGGTGTAAAGAACAGAGAAGGAAAGGAGGGAAGAGCAAATTATGAGGGATGAATGGGAGACAAATTTAGGGAAGAAAGCAAGAAGACACAGAGGATGGGAAAGATGATGAATGAGGAGGGAGACAGGAACAGTGAATGAGGAAGAGAAAACATGATAAGGGTAAATGAGGAGAGGGGTTGCGTATGAGGGTATAGAGAAGGGTGTGAGAGGGGGAAAATGAGAGAGCAGGAGGAGTGTGAGGGGGAGGGAAGGAAATACACTGCAAGAGAGGGAAAAGGCGCAAGGATGAAGGTAGGTGTTGCAGGGAGAGGAACGAGGCATGAAGAAGGAAGGGGAAGGGTGTAAGAATAGGGAAGGCGGGCAATCAGGGTAGGAGGGGAGGGGATGAGAGGGTAAGGGCACACTGAGGGTGGGCTGAACTGCAGTGAGGGCGGGGCAAGGCAGGAGGTGGGCGGCGGGCGTGGGTACAGGGTAAGAAGGGTGTGGGCTGGGTTGTGATGGCCTTTATGACTCTTTGGGTGCACACACACACACACACACACACACACACACACACACACACACACACACACACACACACACACACACACACACACACACACACACACACACACACACACACACACACACACACACACACACACACACACACAAATATACATAAAGCATATTTACGCAAAACACATACACAGTGACCTAATACACAAACAACCAGCTCTCTCTCTCTCTCTCTCTCCTGCCTTCACCCTCACACCTACACTCCTGCGCAACACTCCATAAAGAAATATTTTAAGACACACCCACACATTTTTCTTCTTTTAGCACCTTCCTTTCACCGACTTTCTCTCTTTTTTTACACACACACACACACACACACACACACACACACACACAATTAATACATCTTCTCTCATCCGATCCCAGTTTTCTCTGTAAACGTATAAGCATTATAAGCATACATACATTCTCTCTCTCTCTCTCTCTCTCTCTCTCTCTCTCTCTCTCTCTCTCTCTCTCAACTATTTCATAACCCTCGTCCGGACAGATTGCTTTCCAGGGAGCAAAACATGGGCAGTATTTTTTTCCGACTAACAAAAATGGACTCTCCGAATTCCTTTGTCTGTCCATTTCATCTCTCTCTCTCTCTCTCTCTCTCTCTCTCTCTCTCTCTCTCTCTCTCTCTCTCTCTCTCACCTTTAGTTTCCTCTGTGTTTGTGTCCTTCTCATATATCTCTACTTTTGTCGTTTTTCATTCCTTTGTCTCCTTGTCACTCTCTCTCTCTCTCTCTCTCTCTCTCTCTCCTCGCCTGGCCTTTCCCCACAATATTTCTTCCCCTTTCAATCTCCCTGTCACATTCCATTTCCAGCTGTCCTTCTATATGTCTTTGCAGGGATTTTGTCGTCTGTTACCTCTCTCTCTCTCTCTCTCTCTCTCCAACACAACGGGTTAAAACAGATAGACACATAGCACAGCACACACCGAATAATTTAAACATAGTATTTTACGAGTAGGTCGGCCCCATCAAGAACTCTACGTATACCAGTCTCCATATTTCCAAGGTCGTCAGTGATGTATAGTGATATTTACAGATGAAAAGGCTTCGTTCCTATATCCGAGGTACTTTCATCAAAATTCAATCTTTTCATCTAGTGAACACACACACACACACACACACACACACACACACACACACACACACACTACTGTACAACAACATTCACGATGCTGCTGGTGACAAAATAACGCAAATATATATCACACAAAAAAGCACTCCAAACACACCAAGAGATGCGAAAACCTACCAGAATTCAATAAACATACTGAAGTACCTCCCTTCCCGAGAGGGTACACGGCATCTCAAGACACACACACACACACACACACACACACACACACACACACACACACACACATTTCCTTATTCTCTCTCTCGCTCTCTCTCTCTCTCTCCACCTATCTATCTATCTATCTATCTATCTATCCCCACTTTTCTTTCCATATCTTCCATCTTCATCACAGCTTTCTCTTTATTAGTTTCTCATGATTTTTTCCTTCCTTACCCCATTTCTCCTCCTCATTCCTCTTCTCTCTCTTCCTCTTCTCAGCAAACATCCATCGTTGTCACAGCATTCTCACTCCTCTTATGTTTTTTTTTTTCCTAGGTTACCTCATATCTCCTCCTCATCTCTCTTCGCAGCAAACCTCCATCTTCGTCACAGCTTTCTCTATATCTGTTCTTCTCTCATGCATTTTTCCTTCTTTACCCCAGCTCTCCTCATCATCCTTCTCGTCCCTCCTCTTCGCAGCAAACCTCGTCTTAGTCACAGCATTCTCACGTCTCTTATGCTTTTGTCCTACATTCCCTTATCTCTCCTCCTCATCCTTCTCCTCCTTCCTCTTCACAACAAACCTCTATCTTCGTCACTGTTTTCTGTTTACCTGTTTTTCTCTCATGCAATTTTCCTTCTTTACCCCATCTTTCCTCATCATCCTTCTCCTCCTTCCTCTTCGCAGCAAACCTTCCTCCTCGTCACAGTTTTCTCTATCACTTTTCTTACGCTTTTTTCCTTCTTTACCACATCTCCCTTCCTCGTCCCTCTTCTCCCTCTTCCTCTTCCCAGCAAACCTTCATCACCGCCACACAAAATTCACCTGAGGAGGCCGGAGTCGACCCCCTTGAGGTCCCCCACATTAATCTCTCAAGAACCCCTGGATTACAAGGCAGTGTTTACCAAGCGTGTGTCTTCGCCATATCCCTGTGTTTACCTGCGTCGCGTGTGTTATTTGTAGTGTTTGCGTAGCGTCTGCGTTATACAGTAGTGCTTACGGAGTGGGATGATGGATGGTGATGTCTTGGCCTCTCCGGCACCAATTTAGATGCCTCAGTTCAACATTTCCACAGAGTGACGGATGTTTTCTAGTTTATTTTTGGTACTATACCGGTAGTCGTTTTATTTTAATCGAGCCCAATTTATTTTCCATTTGTAGCTTATTTCATGTACTTCATTGGCTGAGTAAAACAATTTTGTATCTCTGCATCCTGTCCTGCTTGTTCATGACTATAGTTGCGGCGCGCGACTCTGAGGTTGTTATTATCGTGCCCTGGCAACACACCATTCAAAAGTGCGTCTGATTTCATGTATATTGAGACGTATGTGATTCGTGTATAATATGTTCGTGTATAATAATATTCGTGTATAATATATTCTTGCATAATAATATGATTCGTGTATAATACGAAATCGGACGCACTTTTGAATTGTAGGTTGCCAGGGTACGATAGGGAGAACCTCAGGGTCGTGCCCGCGACTATAGTATCATATTTTATGGTTAATCTCTTGCCACAACTCTGTAATCAAGATGGAGAGATGGTAATTTTAGGCCAAGTTAGAGTAAAAAGGGTATACGCGTCTATTTCATTTGGCAGAACGGGGTCACTGTTTGTAAAGGGCATAATGAAACCTGCAATATCTCCTGTTACAAAAGGATATCCCAAGCTGAATAAAATCGCCTGTGAATAAGCAAGATGAAATGAAAATGGGTTGTCTGGGTGAAAGTTAACCCCCAGTTACAAACGGATACCCCAAGATGAATAAAATCGCCCGAGAATAAGCAAGATTAAAATGAAAAATGGGTCGTCTTGCTGTAAGTTTATCTCCATTTACAAAGGGACACCCCAAGCTGAATAAAATCGCCTGAGAATAAGCACGATGAAGAATGGGTCGCCTGGCTGAAAGTTAACCTCGCAGTCCAGGTGGCAATGCTGGGTAACTCTTAGGGGTCATAAAGCATCTATCTTCCTGCCTCAGACCTCGACACATGCATTTAACTGCTGAATTACGACGCCTTCCTTTATACCCCTTTGCTTTGCTACCACCAGATGGCTAGACTATGGTTGTGAGGGGCTGTTTGGCCAATAGGAATTAGATATAACATTAATTAACACTCTTTTCTATGTTCAGTCTCTCCTGAACTGAATAAGTCGCCTGGAAATACCATGAATAAACTAAAAAAAAAAAAAGTCATGGCTAAAGGTTAAAAATTATGCAAACACACACACACACACACACACACACACACACACACACACACACACACACACACACACCAACTGTGCAGGAAAGCAAGTTAATAAATTCACAAAACATCATTAAAAACTTGTCATCGTAAAACATCCGTCCTCATGCCCAGACCTGCACACACACACACACACACACACACACACACACACACACACACACACACACACACACACACACACACACACACACACCTTTCCCAGCATACATCCAAACAGGAAAACAATAAACAACAGTCTTTTAAATCAAGAAAATTTATAATACGAGTAAAAACAAAGACACGAATATTAAAGACAAATATTTACTTAAGTTAAAATTCGTCAGTGAAAAAGAGAGAGAGAGAGAGAGAGAGAGAGAGAGAGAGAGAGAGAGAGAGAGAGAGAGAGAGAGAGAGAGAGAGAGAGAGAGAGAGAGAAATCCCTATTGTAAGTTAAAGAGACTCTCATTCTCCCACAATTTTTTTTTTCGTTAGTGAGGCAGTGTACGTCAGCATCAGGAAAATATAAATACTGTAAATAAGAACATCACTTAAGGTAAAAGAGTTTGAGTCTCCAATGGTCTCAAGAATACTGGCCTTAGGATATATAAAGCTGATGGACAATGCTTGGGAAAGTACATAAGGGAGGCTGGCGTGCCATGGGATAATGGGGTCTGGAGATAAAATAATAATACTAATAATAATAATAATAATGATAATGATAATAATAATAATAATAATAATAATAATAATAATAATAATAGAAGAAAAAAGAAAACAGGTGTCGTAATGATGGTCTTAATACTCTTACGCCTTTTAACTGTTACCTTTCCTGCTACCAGACGATTTTCCTCAGCTCAGGGGAAGGTTTTAGAACTGAAGGCGTTAGATGTATGTTTCACGAGGACCTTCATCGCTCTGGCAATCTCTTTAGCAAAAATAAATCGTCTAGAAGCAGCAAGAATTAAACTGATCTTCCAATGTTCTGCTTAGGGTGAAATACGAATAAAAGGTAGTGTCTTATGGAGTTAGATATACTTAGTGTGAAGTGAAATTAAAGTAAGTGAGGGCTAACAGAAGGACTTAAATATATTTGGGTGTTAGTAGCTAGAGTAAGTAAAAGAAAAATTGTGGTAGTGACGTATTTAATGATGTGTTCTGAATAAAATGAAAATAGAATGAGTAATATATCGTCCCTAGAATGAGTAATAAATCGTACCTGGGTGAAAGAGTTAATGATATGTTTAAAGTGATATAATTTAGAGTGAGAGAAAGTTTTAGATGAGGGTACAGAGGTGGTTGGCTTCACGCTGAGGCCATTAGAGTTATCAGAGGGTGACATGGGTGTGTGGGTCGCTGAGGAGACACACCCGTACACACCCTAACACATACGTACACAACCGCAACACACAAAACACACACACACACACACACACACTATTAACTTGATAAAAGTAGAAAGCTCAAACAAAATTATTCTCTCTCTCTCTCTCTCTCTCTCTCTCTCTCTAACACACACACACACACACACACACACACACACGCGTAGCACAAACAGTTCCCACAAGCACTCAAGGAAACATGTCTTCAACCTAAACCTGTATATAATGAAATGCATAGCTTTTATACTGCCTGACACACACACACACACACACACACACACACACACACACACACACACACACACACACACACCTAACAACTTGAAACATACAGACTAAAAATTATTGTCCCCCCTCTCTCCTTCTCTCTCTCTCTCTCTCTCTCTCTCTCTCTCTCTCTCTCTCTCTCACACACACACACACACACACACACAATCTGTCACAGTCACACACACCCACACGCACGCTAAACACCATAATCTGGGAAGACAAATAGCATAATGGAGTGCTGGACAGTCCCGGAACATTACAACATTTAGCAATTTACGGATTACACTTACAACAACTTTGAATATTTACTTAACATTACTTTACACTTACACTGAACATTTCTACAGCTCAGATACCCAGAATAAATGGCTCGTTGGAGAGAAGACTGCAACGAGAGGAAAAGACACAGGTAGGGAAATTCTGAACTCAAATACACAGAATATCACTCGCTGACCAGGCGACAGAAACGAGAAGAAAAGATTAAGGTAAAGGTATTCTGTAACTCAGCTACACAGAATAACAGACTCGTACAGGAGACACACAGAGGAAAAGAGACAATGGTAAAGAAGAATGAAGAGAGATAATGAGAGGTATAAAGAGAGGACCAAACATCAAAAGAAGGTTAACAATCTATCAAGGAGGGGACAAAACACACACACACACACACACACACACACACACACACACACACACACACACACACACTCACACACACACACACACACACACACACACACACACACACACACACACACACACACACACGCACACACGCACACGCACACACACACACACAGATAACTGAGACAGGGTACGGATAAAAAGCAGCCAAATCAGAAGGAAAGACAAATACTGAAAAAGATCGAGACAAAGGGAGCAAGAGATAAAGATAGCCAAATAATGAACCAAAGAGAGAGAGAGAGAGAGAGAGAGAGAGAGATGGCAGAAAATGCACAACCAAATAAAGGCAGAACAGATGAAGAAAAATGATACACAAAACATAAGACACACAGCAGACAAAAAGACAAGGACACACACACACACACACACACACACACACACACACACACACACACACACACACACACACACACACAGAATAAAGGGTCGTATTCTAAGTGGCTCTGGAGATATCCTAACACTTCTTCCTTAGCGATTTATCTTACACATTACCCCTTAATATTATCACTGACGCAAACTATGTCGATGTGAAAACGAACTACAGCTCATAACAATCAATATTTCGGTGTTATGCGGAAAATGAATCGCTAAGGAACAGGTGCAACGAAGCTTCCTGTGTCCCCAAGAATGTGGCTCAAAGTGGGTAAAGACGAGAAGCCTGCCCAACACTCCTTTGCTACCTGACACGGGCTGCTTAGGCTGGGCTAGGCGGGGCACTACAAGCTTAACTCTGGCCTTGTATGTGCTGGCCAGGCAAGGACGAAAACAGGAATAACAACAACAGCAACAACAACAACAACTACAACAACAACAACACAGACGATGACGACGACGATAATAACCTTCATTCTCGCAGTAACGAAACCACCACTGCTAATTGCATAACACCACCATGATTTATCCACGCAACAAAGAACATATATCTGCAATTTATTTAATGGCAACATCCCGACCCTCCTAATAAGTACTGGTGAAGGGATAATGTCAACAGAAATACAACAGCAACAACAAAACTATGCAAAAAGGACAGGTACTGGTGGAGCAAGTAGAAAAATAAAAATATCCCTACAAGCAGTGACAAGGAAGGAACACTGCATTTATTCTTGCAACAGCACAACTATCCTTGCAACTTTGGTGAGACAAGAAAACCAACACACCTATAACGGCAACAACAGCAACACTATCTATAAAAACTCTGGTTCATTATAACAACATTTCTTTACATGTGTTTGCGAGACAAGTACAAAAACAAACTTATTCTTTCACATGAAAAACTTTCCATACTAATGTTTATGCAACAAGTACAACAACAGCACTATTCTTACAATACATGTGGGCAAACCGGGCCAATGTAAAAAAAAAAAAAAAAAAAAAAAAAAAAAAAAAAAAAAAATTATATCGCCGTGAAGAATGATTATATTTAATATGCTTAACACTTATGTATAATATCAGACTAAGCAAAAACTTGTGTCATAGTACCCTACCTGACAAATTTTACGGGTTTGTGAAAGGAAACGTCACTGAAATGTTAGACACACACACACACACACACACACACACACACACACACACACACAGGACTTTACTGAAAACTAGATCAAGATGAGCTCCGTACGTGAGTAGCGGGGTGAAAAGAGTGAGGTGAGGTAAGGTGAGGTAAAGTAAGGTAAGGTAAGGTAGGATGAGGTGAAATGAGGTGAGGTTTGGTTGGGTGGGGTGAGATGATACTGTCAAGGTATGTCTTTCACCTTTATGGCCAGTTGACGCCGATAAGGTGCTCATTTAAGGGTCCATACCTCATAAAATGTAGCTCTTCTCTGCATGATCCCACATTCCATGACCCCACTTTCTGCATGACCCTTCTATCACCACCTACTCTGACCTCGTAAAACTGTATCCCTTCTCTATGCAGGACCTGACCCCACTTTCGGCATGACCCCGGAACGACCACCTCTGACCCCATAAAAGAGTATCCTTCCTTATCTATGAGTTTGGCCCCACTCTCCATGGCGCCTCCAATGCTACCTACACCATTCTATATGCATGATAACTCCATCGAGACTTACACTGAGATCATAAAAGAACGCCTCTGTTTTCTGCATGACCTCACATGGCATGATTCCATTCTCCTCATGACCCCTCTATCACCAACTAGTCTTAACTCAGAAAATCTACCCCTCTTCACTGCATGACTTCACACTCTGCGTGACCCCTGCTCAGAATTCATAAACGTGTCGACTTCCTTTGTGCAAGACTTCTCTATTGCCACCTAATCTCAGCTGATAGAAATGTACCCCTCTTCTACCAGCGGGCTCTACGCAGCATGACCCTACTCTATGCATGATCCCTCCACTGTAACCCTCCGTGACCCAGCACCGCATGACGCCCCTCTTCATGACCCCTCCACCGCCGCCGTCAACCCTCATCTCATAAAGCTTTCCTCTCTGCATGACAATTACATCGTTACTCAACCTACTGTACTCTAAACCAACAAAATGAAGTTCTTCTCTCTGTACGTTCTGTGACAGCTGACTCTTCCTGCACTACCTACTCTGACCTTGTTGCTTAGATCTCCTCTGCGAGCCCCCTACTGTATAACCAGGACCAGTAGTATCGGTACATTTTGGGGTCAATCAATTGTGAAACTCTTACAACTTATTCTGAAAAGGTTGCTGCACTCATGATTTACTTTCACGCGAAAAATTATGATACATGCTATTACGAAAAGTTTGCTGGACTCTGAATATCTCATTACTGGGTTTCGGAGGAGGCTTTTTGTAGTGAGGTAAGAAAGAAAGGGTAATCTGATCCCCGAGGTTCCAAAAGCACCCCTTCACGGAATAAAATCTTTCGGTGGCAGCAAGCTGAAGATTAGAAGGTCGTCATGTGAATGGAGACGCTGATGAAGGATTGACCTGACTCCTTAATATTGTCGTAAGCTGAATAAAGTCGTTTGAAGATAGAAAGAAAAAAGAAAGAAAGAAAAAGGAAGGAATAAAAACAGAAAAGACAGAAACAAAGAAAGAAAAACAAAATCAAAATAAAACAAATAATTTCAAAGATAAGTAAATAAATAAATAAGTCTTGGAGCTGAAATGGCTAATCTATGAGACTTTAAGCGCTGGACTACAACTATGGCTAATATTTTTCCGGGACACAAAAGGCAAATCCTTCAAGCTTGTCTCGCAAACCTCGCCACACACACCTGTCTTACGGTCCGGCCTGACTCACCTGCCTTTTACACATCCAAACACCTGACACACCCATCATCCTGTCTCGCGGGGATGGATATAATGCGCACCTGTCTCGAAATTTCATACCTCTGAACGCTACTAAATTATATCATATGTCCTTCAGTAAGCATTCAGACTAGCCCTGTCATATCTTCCTCACTGAAATCCGCTTTTATTTACACACAAACCAGTATATTCACTCCTTCACTCAGCATTCATACCAAACCTGTCAAACCTCCATTCTTGATTTCAACCTTCAGTATCACTACAGCCTAAGTAAATGTATAATTCACTGGCATTTATACCGGCCTTGCCATACCCCTCTCACTGAATTCAACCACTACACACACACCAGCCTAAACATTATATTATACCAGTCACTCAGCATACACACCACCCGTATATAACGCCTACTGTATCTCACTAAAATCACGTCATATCCACAAGACCTCAGCATTCCAATTACCCTTCCTAAATCTCTCACTTATATAA
>NC_136998.1:35873651-35901151 GCF_032717465.1 Coenobita brevimanus
GCCAAGAAAAAAAACTGATCGCCAAGAAAAAAAAAAAAAAATGACCGCCAAGGAATAAAAAAAAAATGATCGAGAAGAGAAGTATGATCATGAAAACAAAAAATGATCACCATACAAAAAAAAAACCCTGATCGCCAAGAAAAAAAATGATCGCCAAAAAAAGAAAAAACTGATCGCCAAAAAAAAAAAAAAAAAAATCCTTCCTACTAAAAACTCCCTCAAAGTATCAATGGAAGTCACTAAAGGAAGAGGCAGAGCAGGAAGAAGCACATCGACTCCCGTCTTCACCTTGAGAGGTAAAAACGCAGTTAAAATGCACAGTTAGGAGATGCCCAGTCCTTTTAAGTTATTCTCTGTATCTTGAACCGGGTGGTGTTGGTTCTGGCTTAAGCGCCTTTCCTTATCCCCAGCTAGATAGTATTATGCAAAGCTAGTTGTACTTTTTGTCATTACGGGGCTGGCTTTCTTTTTTCTTTTTTAGGTTTATTCTTAAAACTGAAAGACAATTTTACTCAATCTTCTTTTCTCAGTTTTATTCTTGCAACTGAGAGACAATTTCCTCAGCTTTAGAGACACACCAAGCTAGATTTATCCTTTCACCACAGTGTCGTCTTTTCTTTATTTTTGCAACTAAGAGACGCTTTTTCTCAACGTGGGAAAGACTTTTCTAGTGTTAAGCTAGATTCACCCTTTCACCACCCCGATGTCTTAACTTCGTTCTACTCTTACACCCACCAGACGATTTTACTCTTCCGGGGAGACTCGTTGAACTGAAGGGTTGGATATCGTCTTCATTAACCCCTTCGCTACCAAGGAGTCTCCTGAACTGAATAAAATAGCCAGGATACAACAAGAACTTAATGAATATGAAGCCGTCTAGTTAAGACGTAAAAAAAAAAAAAAAAATACGAGGCACATTGTTTTCAGTTATTCTCTCTATCTCGATCTGGGTGTTGTCCAAGTTTATTGCTGAAGAATGCTTCCCTGCGAAAAGTTGGAATACAGTACACCAAGCTGGATTAAAGGCAAGCGAGACTGTGTAAGCTTAAGTAAAATAAAGCGTGGTTAATTTGGTCCAAGTTAATGCCCGACTACTGCGAAGGAAGAACTACAAAAAAATTATATATCACAGGTGCAGGGTAGGTTAGGGCAAGATTAACCCCTGAGTGATACTGCAACTTAGATATTTCATTCCCATCCTTTGCAGACGAATTTAATCAACAGAGAGACGCGGTCAAGTATTAAAGAAGATAAGTCAGCTCTACAAAGACCTTCGCCGCGTTTGTAGAAATTCAGTATTTTATTCTGATTAACGCCTGACGATTTTATTCAACGCGAAAAAGAAAGAAAAACTCCACAGTCTAAAGGTTACGTATGGACAGGACTCACTATCAATATTTTATGGCCCAAAAGAGTGACCAATTTGGGGTAGAGGGCGTGGAAGTTTTAGAACCACGCCTGTGTACACTAAATTACTCCTTTTGCTGCTATAAAATACTTGCATAGCGTTTTTAAAGTTATGCCACGCGAGTTAAATTAGCTTAAAGGTGCACGTGGCAGCAAATGAGTTCAATTAATTCGTAAAGCTGCCGTCAATAATTCCTTTACGCCGTGATTTTGTGTGTGTGTGTGTGTGTGTGTGTGTGTGTGTGTGTGTGTGTGTGTGTGTGTGTGTGTGTGTGTGTGTGTGTGTGTGTGTGTGTGTGTGTGTGTGTGTGTGTGAGAGAGAGAGAGAGAGAGAGAGAGAGAGAGAGAGAGAGAGAGAGAGAGCGGTAAAAGTGAAGAGGGCAGAAAATTAGCTTCACGCCTCGTAATTTCGTTTTATGCCACCGATCTGTCAGGACTCAGCCCACATTAACACCACAGATTTGTCATGCTAATCACCCCAATATTCCACTGTCGACCCGTAAAATAAAAAAAAAAAAAAAAAAAAAAAAAAAAAGAGAGAGAAAGGGGGAAAAGGAAACAAAACAAAAACAAGAAAAAAGAAAATGTGAAATGGGGAAAGAAAAAGAAAAAAAAAGAAAGGAAGCGAAAAAAATGAACAAAAATATAGCAGGGTCTGATTTTCACTTTTTTTTACCGTATAAGTGTATTGCATATTTTTCCCTCGTTATTTCTGTACTGACGCTTTTATTACTCTCTCTCTCTCTCTCTCTCTCTCTCTCTCTCTCTCTCTCTCTCTCTCTCATTCTGCTTTTGGTTTTGCCACCCTAGGACGACCTGATTTAAGCGGCGGGATGATTTCTTTCTTTCACTCTTTATTCATGTGCTTTTCAAACGGTTGATATTACAGGATACATCCACCCTCTGGGTTTCAAAAATTCTCTCTTTATCTCAGCAACATCCCTTCAATCAACATCTGGAGACAAAAAAAATAAAAAATAAATAAAAAACTCAATATTGAAGGAACTAAAGGCTATACGTGGCCTCTCTTGCTAGAAAATCCTCTCCTGAACTGAATAAAATCGTCTGGTGGCAGCAAGAGCTAAAGTAAGAAAAAGGACATGGTAGAAAAAGGCTTAAAGATGAGCTGCTGACGTCTACAATGGCCAGGACTGCCAAACTCATTTCTACGATGGTGTCTGTCCCTGCAACTGACTCACAATTCACAAACGACATTTCTGCTCTTAAACCTGTCTCATGCATTTTGATATTCATGCCCCTCCCTCTCTCTCTCTCTCTTTCTCTCTCTTAATCCTCATCATCATTAAAGCCTTACTCCCTCCTTGACAGAACAATCTCCAGGCTAATAACTGTTCTCATAATTAATTCTCTTACACTGTCACTTGCTCTTCAGAAACAATTTATATAAATTCTCCATGACAAGTCTCCCTTAATCTGAAGAAAATTAAATGGCACCAGCAAAAATAAAAATAAATGAAAGAAAGAAAGGAAAAATAAAAAAACTCTCCATTTTGAAAGGCTAACTATACGAAACTTTTCATCCCGGCTCTTTCGTTTCGCCCATCACATCATTTCCATTCTCGTCTCAAGTTTCATGCACACTTCAACGCATCCCAAATCTGACACGCTTGAGTACTCCTGCTATGCCCTGCCACATCACACTCCATCACGTCTCACCACAACACATGGCTCCACAACACACCACACAACAACACATGACACTACTTCATACCTCATTACATCACACTGCGAGACATCTCATCGTAAAACACTACACTACATCATAACACACCATTACATACAATAACACATCTGTCCCAAACATAATACGGTACCTGTACCTCTTAACACAACACAATACACCACCACACCACCATCACACACCACACCACACCACACCACATAAACATTTCCACAGAGCGTTATATTGTCCTATCACATATGTCCTCCTCGCAACACCTGTTTCACCATCACTCTAGCCACACCTGTTTCTCACCACACCTGAACCCCTCACTACTCCTGTCTCATTGTATTACTCTTGCCACACCTATCTCTTACCACACATGTCTACCACCAAAACTAGTATACCTATTTCTCATCACACCTGTCATTTACCAACCATATTTACTACACACACCTGTCTACCACCCATGCATTCAATACACCTGTTACACATTATAACTGTCTCTCACAACACTTGTCTTTTATCATATTTATTCCACACAGCTGCATTACATCACACGTCTACCATCACACGTATTACTCACTGTAGCCTACCCTTCTTATCACACCTGCCATTTACCATATTTACTCCACACACCTGTCTCATACCATAGACCTATACCACCACACTTATGACTCATTATACCTGCCTCCCCACACCTGTCAACCATTACATTAATCTCACCAAGGCTTTTCCTCATCACCACTTACTCATTATAATTTCATCACCATACCACTTTCACTATACTGTGCAATCACATCACCTTTCCTACACCTCACCTGTCAGTACCTGGCACTATCAGACACCTACAAACATCATCACCTCTCCCTTCATAACCCCTGCCCCCTCAACGTCCCCAAGTTCTTCACAAACTCCTAAATCTTCCGGGACCTCAACCTTCCAGTAATAGCAAAGGCCTGTTAAAATCCACAATCATGTTTTCTGGTTAAGGTGAAAATAACAACACTAATGATCTAATGTACACGTGGGAGGAAGGGGTAGAAAAGTTAGGTTGGTCTAAGATAAATGATGTTAGGTTGGGGGGTTGGGTTGGGTTGGGTTGGGTTGGGTTGGGTTGGGCTGGGCTGGGCTGGGCTGGGCTGGGCTGGGCTGGGCTAGGAAAGGGTACATTAGGTAAAGTTAATCGAATCTGGGTTTGGTTGGGTGTACTAGACTACAGAATATCTACTGGCACACATCCAGGTTATCTGTTGTGCGTTAAAAAAAAAAAAATAATAATTCTGATAAAGGTTGGTTTAAGATGGGTTAGGTTGGATTAGGTTACGTCAAGTTAGGACTGCATAGGCTAACTTAGTTTGGGGAGATCATATTAGATTGACCAAGATCAGGATAGGTTAAAAGGTTAAATTAAAGCAGGTATCCAGATAAGGTTAATTAAGGTGTGTTTACCAGTGCCCTCCCCGTGACTGCATGTCCAAAAATAACAACCACTTGATGTAAAAACGAAGGAAAGTATAAATAAAATGTTTGGGTAGGGCCGGGTGTGGGCTGGGCTGGGCTGGGCAAGGGAAGGGCTGAAAGCTGGCCCACGCCCCGACTGTTGATAGCATGAAGGAGGCTGGGTTACGTTAGATTAGGCTAGGTAAGATTAGATTAAATTAGGTTAAATTAAAGTAATGTTGCTTAGGATCGGTTTGGTGATGACTTATCCATTTCACTGCGGCTAACGCAAGACAATTTCATTCCCCATTATGAACATTCAAACGGTCTCAAGAACTATTGCAGGTACAGTATAGTTAGGTTATAGGTTAGGTTAGACCTGATCCGATCCGATCCGATTAGATTAGATTAAATTAAATTAGATTAGGCTAGGCTAAGTTTGGCTAGGTTAGACTGAATGAGGTGAAGTAAGGTGAGGTTTGGTTATGTCTCGCTAACTGCATCTTGGCGAGTTCAAGTTAGGGAGCCATGTTGGGTGTCAAGTAATTTTAATTAATTAGCACAAACTATCATTGTGACTGAAAAAAAGAGCTCAAACACAAAACCAAAAAGTAAAAGCCTCCCGAGGGAAAAAACAAACAAACATAAAACATAAACACAATCCCTGTGCTTGGCTGGGAGGGTCTTAGAGTTGTCCCACGCCCCTCCCGGCTGATGGGTTGACAGGTGGAGATGAAGCTGAATTGTTCCCACTGATACCACCAGACCTGTGGCAGTTGCCTGAGTGTTCCGTGTTGCTGGCCTTTCTTAACTTATATTCACACTCTCTTTCACTGTCTGTACCTCGCTCCTCTCCTCCCCTTTCCCACTCTATAATTCTTCTATACTCTCTTTCTCTGTCCATACATCCCTCCTCTCCTCCCCTCTCCCACTCTCTATAATTCTTCTATTTCAACTTATTTTCTCCATTCTAATCATATTAAATTGCATACATATTTATTCATGTATCTTCTTTCTTTATTCAGTCATTCAGTTTTACTCATCCATAATAAGCGTCCTTATCTTATTTCGCATTTTTTTCTTTTCACAATTGCATGTTTACTTATTCGTATATCTTTTTCATTCTTCCTTCAGTCATTCATTTATTAATTTTTAGTCATCTATAATATTCGTCCTAATCTTATTTATCTTTTTTTTCTGCACAGGAAAGCAGTGAAACTTCCATATAAAGCATATCCTAAAAAAAAAAATCCAGAATTTATTACCGTCTTTTGTGTGTATTTTTACTGAAATTTCCATTCATATATTACGCTTATTCTGTTCCCTTTCCATGTATCCTGCTTCAATATTATCTTTTTTTCCCTATACTTTTTTGGTAATTCTCTCTCTCTCTCTCTCTCTCTCTTTACAACCGCACCTCACACCTGCCTCCTCCACCCAGCTCACATACCCATAAATACCCTCGTCTTTTCTCACCAGCTTTCACCTCCACCTCTGCTCCCTCTTATCATGCATGGCTCCACACTCATTTTGCATTTACTGGCAATTCGTAAGGATTTCTGGGAAGGGCTAGGGTGTTAGGAGTTCAGAGTTTCCCTCCACCCCTAACTTTCCACATCACCTTTTTCCCCTCCCCTTTCCTAGCCCAATTCTTCCTCCCCCCCTTCATCTGAAGCCTTGCCCCCAGCTCCCTTAACTATCCAACCCCAACCCTTCATTTAACTTCTCCTGATGCGCTGACAAGGAGCCAACACGTGGTGGCGTTATGTACCCTTGGTGGTGCAGCTGTGGCGTCCACCCGGGAACCAAACGCCATGCTTCCCTGCACCTCGCCTCGGAAGGACCACAGCCCGACCCTGGTGAGGTGCTGTCTACCTCACGGCTGTTTTTTTTTTTTTTTTTTTTTTTTACCCTCACCCGTTTCATATCCCACCGCTCCCCTTTTCCTGATCACTTTTTCCCCCTCAGTCCTCCCCTGAACCACACTCCCTACTTATACTGTCGTTCCAACACACTCAAATATTCTCCAGTCTCTTCCTGGACCCTTTTCCCCAACTTCACTTAAAACATTACCTGATTCCTTCACATTAAACACAACTACAGCATGAAGGTGTACTTAGCCAATGACCCTACTCCTTTTGACTCCTCTCTCCGCCCTTTTTCCTAAATATCTAAGTGCCTCGCTCTGATAACAAAAGTCTGCAGGAGTGAAATCGATGTTTTGGGCAACAGGAAATAAATTACCTTCAAACTATTAACTCGAACCTAGCAAAGTTTCAAATTTTTATTCAATCAAGTTTTTTATGGTCATTACTTATTCAAAAGTTGTTATACTTCAACTGTACGGCCCAATTATACGTGCTTTTAATTATCTAATCTAATTCTCTCTCTCTCTCTCTCTCTCTCTCCCTCGACGGCGCATCCTACGAGAAGCCATGTGGACAAAATAACCTCCAAACATTTCTGTCCCATTTAGGTGACGAACCCTCCTCTCACAGTACACCTCTTCCCTTCACATACCTCCCTAATTTGTCCCTTTTATCTTTGCCATGGCCTAACTCTTTTCTACTTCCCAATAACTCAGTCTAGCTTATCTTTCGAATTCACATCTCAACCTCCTTGCAATTTATCTCCACTACTTCTATGCTTTTCACTCCACCAACCTCCACACTGCCTTCCTATAAATCCCCCACTTTTTCTTCATCCACCAATCCTTTCCCACCAACTCAGCAGCCACGTCAAGGGTAACTTGTTTCAACTGTTCTCAAGCGACTCTGTATACGAATTGCCTACACTGCTTCCATTACTGGCATATTTCCCTTTTACTTGCCTCCCTTACCCTCTTACATACACCTACTATGGCTAACCTGATTCCTTTGTGCCTTACCTCATTTTTCCAAGTCTCACTCAATTTCTCCTGCCTCATTCGTCTTCCCTCGCCTCACCTCACCTACCTTTCCCTGCCTCACTTCCCCTTTCCCTGCCTCATTCACTTTTCTCTGCCTCATGTCATCTTCCTCTTCCTCACTTTACCTTCCCCCTCCGCCACTCACTTTCCCCTCTCTCACTCATATTTCCCTACCAAATTCCCTCTTCCCTGCCTCACTCATTCTTCCTTACTTCATCTCACTTTTACTCCCACACTCTCCTTCCCCTACCTCGCCCATTTTTCTCTACCTCATTCTCACTAACCTTCTTCTATTCTGCCTCATGGCGTCACCACTTCACCTCACCTACCATGACTCAGTACAGCCCACACACCCCTGACCTTTCATATCTACGCCTCTACACTAACCCACCGTGGCTTTAAGCGTAGGCAGACTAGGGCGTGCGGACAGATAAACAGAGAATGAGCTACCTACCCAGACAGATAAAGGGATGTATGGATGAATGCGTAAACAGACAAATGCAGATAGATACACAGGTATAGACGGACCTGTACACTGGCCAACTGCAGAACAAACACACGCATCGGTATAAAACACAGTGATAAAGAAACGCATTAAAATATAATTATACAAAGAATGTGTATACATATACAATATACCAGGCATATGTACTCATAAGTCGACAGTGAGAGAGAGATAAACTGATGGGCTAATATAGATAAACAGACAGATACATACATAATAATACTCGACATTAACCTTAGTAGCGGCAATAAAAAATACATCCAAACGGACAGGTAAAATTTAAAAATCATCTTATACAGTAACACCATGTTCAGCATCCAAGTAACAACTGGGGAGCTGGAATCGTCATCGTTGTCACCAGGGCTGCAAACCTACGGAACATTACCACCACGCTCACACCTTCCATAAAGTATAAAAGGCCACAACAGAGATGTGGTAAACAGAAAGAATGGCTGTGAGGGTGTCTTACCAAAGCAGGAACACAGGTAACGTAGAAAAGGCACCGTTACACTTACCTGGAG
The DNA here is from genome assembly GCF_032717465.1 of Coenobita brevimanus. Taxonomy (NCBI): domain Eukaryota; kingdom Metazoa; phylum Arthropoda; class Malacostraca; order Decapoda; family Coenobitidae; genus Coenobita; species Coenobita brevimanus. Next base: position 35,882,117 of record NC_136998.1, read on the forward strand.
AGGAAGAAAACAATATTAGAATCAGAACTTTCAATTAAATAGTACAGTATTTACGACTATGCTGTCTTAAGGACCAGAAGTTAAATTTGAAATTAATACCGTATTAATGCGTACTGAATGCCAGTGAGTAAAAGGCAGTTTATTAGAGTGCTTGAGAAGCAAAGAGATAATAAATTTTGGCTGTTTCAAATTTTCAGAACACAACATGTAACAGTCTGTGTTACATCGAGATCTTCAATCGTACTGCTGGGTGAACAGGGACAAAGGGATATACAGTAAATAAGTGTGCATTCACACACACAATTAGGTATACACACATGTATATACCCACATATTATCTATCCACAACCATATGTGTGTGTATGTATTTGACTTTTATGAGCACATATGCAGCTATTGGATAACTACTATTATGCGTCAGTGAAAACAAAATCCAACGCCAAATTCACTTTCTCAGAAATGCAAAACTAAATCGTTCAAGACAAATTCACTTTTCTCAAATATGCAAAATTAATCGTTCAGGACAATCATAAAATTCCAGAGATGGAAGTAGGAGTCAAGAGATGAGAAAAAACATATCATGAGCGGCGTGCTGCACACACACACACACACACACACACACACACACACACACACACACACACACACACACACAAAAGGAAGCCAGACAAAAGCACGGCACTAAAAAAATGAAAACTATGCCATCCCCATCGTCGCCCTGCCATCAACACCACTAAAGACAAAAGGCTATCAAAGTTCTACCCCACGTGCCTCGCCCTTCTGTATGGGTGGGATGGCGTGTGTCGGGCATCTCAAGGGGCCTGGTAAGGAAGTGTCAAGATGGTTTGGGATTCCTGGGGTCTGGGGAGGTCTTCTGTTTAGCGTGGAAAAACTGGAGGAGGAGGGAGCTTTGATGATGCCATTTTTCTGTGCTTATTGTTATTTATGACTCTCTGCATGTACTAAGATATTTATTATTTAGTTCTTGCTACCTCCAGACGACTTTATGTAGCTTGAGTTTATTTATTAATTTTTTTTTTTACTGGATGGGGTTGGATACACCCTTCACTAGCTCCTTTAGTACTGGAGGTCCCTAGTATGTTGACTAAAATCGTCCGGAAACATCAAGACTAAACTGACCGAATTCAAGGGGACAAGGTTAGTCAAGAAAAATTAATACAAAACGCCCAACGAAAGACTCTCGCAGTCAATGGGTCAGTAACAGCCTCTATTAAGTTACCTATCACTTTGAGGGGGAGTAATAATTCTCGAGATAAACCTACGCACAAAGGTTTGCATGTATCTCATCACTAGGACACGAAATTAGCTGACACAGAGAGACTGGTTCTCCGGCTTTCAAATTTGTACGTCTTCGAGTGTATGAAAAGCCCCTTACCGTACTAACTAAATCAGCATTATTTAACTAACCCGAAACTTGAAATCTGCATAAAGGCCACCCTTTAAAGACAGTAATGCTACACGAAGTCAAAATAAATATCTATTCAGTTTGAGATGTAAGAAGACAGCGTCTGAAAGAATGGTGGTCCCAGACAAGAGGAAAGAGAGACAAGTAAATTGCCTTAAAGATGACCAGTTGTGTACATCAAAGCAGGAGGGAGGGTAGGGCAAGAAATGGGAGGGGGGGGGAGGAATAACTGGAAGAGGGAGAGGATGAGGATGGCCTGAAGATAATCTCAGGCGAGAGGTAGAGGAAAAAGAAGAGATGAGAAAAGAAAGAGGACGAAGAGACGACAATACAAAGAAACATAAGGAATTAAAAGATAAGAGGAAGAATGATAAGATAGACAGAGGGGAATGAAGACAATGACGATAATGGCCAAGAGAGATTGATAAAGATAATAAAAATGAAAATGGTGTTAATAATGCACAGGGGAAGAGAAAAAGGAGCAAATCAAATTATAAAAGAAATTGAGACTGAGAGAGAGAGAGAGAGAGAGAGAGAGAGAGAGAGAGAGAGAGAGAGAGAGTACACAGGAAAACCCTCGCCTCTCCCCTCGTCGTCCCATTATACAAGGTAGTTAGTGGGCCATATTCAATTTGGCTCCCTTCTCTCTCTCTCTCTCTCTCTCTCTCTCCTCCCATTGTTCTCACCTCTTTCTCCAGTCTGTCAATCTGCTTTCTTGCCTTAATTAATCTCCCTCCCTCACCCCCCCCTCTCTCTCTTTTCTCTCCAAATTCTTCATTCTAGTTTCTCTTCTTCATCAACTATTTCTCACCCCATTATTTATTCTTTACATTATTCCCTCCAATACTCTTCCACTATACTTCCTTTCCCTCTCCATTTCTTCGATTCTATTCTCTTCGACTTCCCCTCTTTTCTTCTTTTTGGTCTTACCACTACAACCATTCTTTTTATGATCGTTTTTTTCATGTAGCCTTCCATTTCCTTCCTTCCCCTCTCCTGTGTGTGTGTGTGTGTGTGTGTGTGTGTGTGTGTGTGTGTGTGTGTGTGTGTGTGTGTGTGTGTGTGTGTGTGTGTGTGTGTGTGTGTGTGTGTGTGTGTGTGTGTTAATTCTTCGCCGTTCTCTTCCTCCAAGGTCATTTATTTTTAAGAATCTTCGTTTTCCTTTTCATATTACTTTCCACCCTTGTCCTTCCTTCTCCAACTTTTCGTCCTTCCCATTCTGTTCCTCTACTCTATTCCCTTCTTTCTTCTCTTTCGCTTCTCCTCATACGATTTCGTTTTTACTTTCCACTCTCAAACTCTTCATCTGCCTCTGTTTCTGATTTTTTCTTCTCGTCACATCCTTCCCCTAGTTTTCTTTCCTTCCCAATTTCTTCTCATTTCACTCCTCCTCTTCCTCTCTCTCCCATCAAAAATTCTCTTATCTTTCGCCCAACATCTCTTTCTCTCTCTCTCTCTCTCTCTCTCTCTCTCTCTCTCCTTCTTATCCTATTCATCTCTCCTTCATTACCTTATTTTTATATGCCTCTTGTTTCCTCCATACATTATGCACCTCATTTCTCTCCCTCTTCTTTCCCTTTGATCTCTCTCTCTCTCTCTCTCTCTCTCTCTCTCTCTCTCTCTCTCTCTCTCTCTCTCTCTCAAATAAAGGCACCCCCACACTTCTATCACATCAGCTAGGGGAGGAAATTGAATTCTGGCTCAGGATTTCAGAAGTTATATTTCCCCGGCCAACTTAAAGCAGGTATCATAAATAGAGTTTGTGTCGCCTGGAGAAGGGAAGGAGGGATGGAGAGAAAAGAGGGAAGGATGGAGAGAAAAGAGGGAAGGATGGAGAGAAAAGTGGGAGAGAAGTAGGGAGGAATGGGAGGAAAGTTAAGAATGGTGGGCATGGAAGAGAGGGAAAAGGAGAAGTACCACGGGAAGGGAAAGGGGAAGATGGAGGGATGATGAGAAAAGGAGATGAATGGAAAAAAGAGATGCAAGGAAGGAAGAAGGAAATGACAAGGAGGAGGAAAGGCCCCCAGTCTCACCCATCTACCTCCTCCACCTTCAGTCACTTTTCCTGAATCTCACCCCCCCACGCCCACGCCCACGCCCCGGAAACAGGTGGCCGGGAATGGTTACTGTCCCTTTACATAATTCATAGGCTAGAGGTCCCACAGACAGTCCCCTCAAGACGAGGAATAGAGAAATATGGGCCTCTAGAACCACTCCTTGACAGTCTCTCGCACAGATAAGAGGGGAGATCATGAATACTTAATGCCACTTTTCCAATCTCCCCCCATCTCTCCCCCAATCTCTCTCTCTTTCACTCTCTCACTCCTGGGGCCTTCTTTATTCAATTTGTCGGCCACCAAATGTTTTATTTATTTCAATCTGCGGCTAAGATACGGTAGGAGGAGTCGAGTGTTTTTCATGGCTTGTCTTATTTCTCGATGGGTTCTTTGACTGTCGTTTCTCATAGGAATTTCGTTTTTCGTTTCCTGAGTTATTAATTTCTGTTTGCGTCAGAGAGATAAGAGGGAGCTGAGTGTTTTTGTTATGATTTCTTATATTTGGTGCTCTGATGATGGACTGTCTTTCCTTCTTCCGTTTCACTCCCCCCTCCCATCTTTTTTCATGTTCCTTGATCCTGTTCCCTTTTTTTTCCTGTTCCTTAATCCTGTTCCCCTTTTTTTTCCTGTTCCTTGGTCCTGTTCCCCCTTTTCTTCATGTTCCTTGATCCTGTTCCCCTTTTTTCCTGTTCCTTGATCCTGTCCCCCCCAATTTTTTCCTGTTCCTTGATCCTGTTCCCGCTTTTTTTTCTGTTCCTTGATCCTGTTCCCGCTTTTTTTTCTGTTCCTTAATCCTTTCCCCTTTTTCTTTCCTGTTCCCCCCGATTTTTTCCTGTTCCTTGATCCTGTTCCCTTTTTTTTCCTGTTCCTTGATCCTGTTCCCGCTTTTTTTCTTGTTCCTTGATCCTTTCCCCTTTTTCTTTCCTGTTCCCCCCGATTTTTTCCTGTTCCTTGATCCTGTTTCCCTTTTTTCTTTCCTGTTCCTTGATCCTGTTCCCCTTTATCCTGTTCCTTGATCCCGTTCCCCTTTTTTTTCCAGTTTCTTGATCCTCTTCATCTCATTCAATCCTCCATGCAATGACTTCTTGTTTATACTTGGTACTACCGGGTGATTATACTTTGCTTAGAAGAGCCCCTTGTAGTGAAGCAGGAGTAACGATGGCAATATCTATCCTAAACTACAACTCGATATCATCACTGACGATTCTTTCTCTCTCCCTCTCTCTCTCTCTCCAGAACCCATCGCTCATCAAAGTCACTGTACCTAAATATAATCATCTGGTTACCCAAGAATAAAAGAACAAAAAGTCCTCTACTGATAGGGTATAAGAGCATTGTGTTAAGGCCTACGCTTCCCCTCCTCATCGCCGCCCTCCTTCATATTCAGACTGAGTTATGTGCGTACTTAAGTTGTATTAATTTGCAACATTTCGGCCTGGCTTACGGGGTTTTGGGGAGGCTTTAGGGCCGTGTGTGTGTGTGTGTGTGTGTGTGTGTGTGTGTGTGTGTGTGTGTGTGTGTGTGTGTGTGTGTGTGTGTGTGTGTGTGTGTGTGAGAGAGAGAGAGATACTGTGAGGAAGGTGAGAAAATGGAGAGGAAATGAGAAGATAAGAGAGAGGAGGAGGAGGAAATATGAAATGAAGATGAAGGAAGAGAAAGCGGAACGAAGAAAAAAGGAGGAAGCTGAAAAAATGTAGGGTGAGAAGAATAGGAAAAGGGGGAAAATTAAAAGACTGAGAGAGAGAGAGAGAGAGAGAGAGAGAGAGAGAGAGAGAGAGAGAGAGAAGAAGGAAAGACAGGGTGTATGGAAGAAGAAATGGTGAACGGGTGGAGAAGTGAAGGAAAAGGGGAGTGGGTGGAAGGAGAAACAGAGAAGGAGGAGAAAGGGATGGAGGGCGTTGGAAAGAAGAAGAAAGTGGGTGGAGGAAGCAGGGAAGGAAGGAGAGAGGGAGGGGAGGTTGAAGTGAAGGAAGGATGAGGCAGGGAGAGGGGGAGGAGAAAGAGGGAGGAGAGGTGAGGGAGAGAAGGAGGCAGAGGGGGAGGGGATGGAGGGGGAGGGAAGCAGGAGATGAAATGTGGGTCCGTCGAGAGTGGAAGTAAAGTGGAAGGTGGAGGAGGGAAAATAAATTGAGTTCGGAGTGGAGTCCATACCTTACAAGAAAAATGGGCGCCTTGGAAAATGTAGAGAGAAAAAGAGAGAGGGAGAGTGGGTCGCAGGAGAGAGAGAGAGAGAGAGAGAGAGAGAGAGAGAGAGAGAGAGAGAGAGAGAGAGAGAGAGAGAGAGCAAAGCCAAGGCAGGATCAGGCGTAAGAAAACATGATAAAGACAAAACACAAGTGCAACAAGAAAAAAGGAGAAAGACAGCCAGAGAAAGACAGGCCAATCCAGAGAGAAAAGAAACACCCACACTTAAGTAAAAGCCAAGTGAAGCAGCAAGGGAAAGGAGGGCTGGGTGCTGAGTTGGTGGGAGGGGGGAGGAAGTCGGAAATAACAACAAACTTTCACGAGTCAACGAAAAAAATATAAGACAAAGAGAAAAAGAAAGAGACGTAGGCTGAAAAAGAACACACACACACACACACACACACACACACACACACACACACACACACACTAAAATCAAAGCCAGGTGAACTGGTGTGGAAGAAGAAGGGGAAGGTGGGGGGAAAAAGACACAAGGCCGCCACAGCGAAACTTTTCAGGGGTGAGGGTCATTTAGCGGGGAGATCAACACGGGTCCAGCCACGACACAATCCTCTTACCCCAACTTAATGCCGCTCAGCCCCTTCTCCCTGGGTACTAAGACGGCCGGGAACAATTGGCGGTGATCCTCCCCGCTCTCACAGGCAAAGGCAGGGCGAGGAAGGAGGACGAGAAGGATAATGTGGAAAGAGTAAGACGAAAGAGGGCGAGAAGGATAATACAGGAAGGGTAAGACTGGAGGGGTAATCGAGGGAGGAAATGGGAGAAGGAATGTGGAGAATGGATGTTGTGTTGAGATGGAAATGCGGATATATCGGGCCTGCAGTAATATGTGATCCTCCCTTCTCTCACAGGCAAGCAGGGCGAGGAAAGGGGGCGAGAAGGATCAAAATGGAAAGGGTAAGAATGGAAAGGTGATGAGGGGTGAGGAAATAGAAGAAAAAGGTGAAAAATGGGATAGGTGATTCTTTTCCTCTAACAGGCAGGCTTAGCGAGGAACGTGGGAGAAAAGGATAATCGAGAATAATGGGTACGAGTGGAAAGGTGATCGAAGGAATGGGTGGAAGAAGGGTGATGGAAGGAAGTCCAGTAGAGGTATCAGCGAGCCTCGAATATTTGGAAGTGGCTCTCCTCACTCTCACAGGGAAATGGGAAAGCGAGGAAAGAGGGGCGAAACGGGTTGCGTGGGAGGAAGTAATGGAACAGATGTAGGGGAAGTGATGGAAATCGAAAATTCTGTAGTTGTAGTTGTAGAATATGGAAATAAGAGAGAGAAAGGCAGGAAGAGGCAGGTTTTTAGGAGACGGGAAGGAAGTAGGAGGAGGAGGAGGGGCTTGAAGGAGGGAAAAAAAGGGGGGAGGGGGGTGAGAGGAGGGAAATGGTGGCGAAAAAGATCATGTGGAAGTGGGAGTGGGATATGATGGACACTGCAGGGTGAGGAACGACGATTGTGTTCTGGAGATGATGTGGAATAACTGGAAATGCAATAACAGGGAATGATCTTACTCAGTCCAAAACGAGGACTGGAAGGCAATGAAAGGGAGTGAAAAGAATGTGACAATAACTAAGGAGGTAATGTTGGAAACTGGGGGAAGAACGGAAGCTGCGTATTGGTGGAAATTCGAGTACCTGAGTCTGGATCATTAGGGGATTGGAGGACAAGCGTATTTCATTCTCTGTCACAAGAACGATTTAAAAAGGCCTCCTGCACTTAGGGAGGCGAGAATTATCCTTTTTTAAACTCATCTCTATGAGGTTCCCAGTAAGCTCAAGAAAACCGTAAGGCAGTAGAAAAAAAAAAATACGTCGTCGTTCAAGAGTGTTGTGGATAAAACTGTAAAGCAATGGGGAGAAGATGACTGGAACCGACGCTGGAAGTGCTGGAACAACTTAGGGTGGGTGGTCTTTCTCTCACGGCCAGCTAAAAGGGATGAGAAGGCAAGAGAAAAGGAGCAGAGGAAAGAATTGATGCGGAAGGAGGGAATGGTGATGACTGCTGGGGAAAAGACGAGACGATGGGACAGTGAAAAGAGGTGGTGGCTTAGGGTGTTTTGGAAATGATAAGAGATGGTGGTGTCTGGAATGTGGTGTGCTGGAAGTGAGACGACAGACTGATCACTCGATGTGATGAGTTTCGTTTTGTTCAGTTTTTCCTTCCCTTCTTCCTTCCTTTTTCTTTTATTCTTTCTTTGTTTTTGTCTTTGTCTTTCTCCCATCCATCCATCCATCCATCCATCCTTCCTCCCTATATTAAATTTGATTTATTTTGATAGCTCCGGGCAAGTACATTTCAACTGGTGGGGGTTAAGCATCCCATATCCCCATTTAACTACAAGGAATCTCGCAGAGTTAATAAAAATCGTCTATGGGTACCAAGACTAAAACAGAAAGAGATGTCATCGTAGGGCAAAGTCTATTAAAAATCAAAGAAAAAATAAATCAACACACGCCCACAACTTCTAACGTTTTTACCTACACGTCAAATATCTACGCTCTCAGCCATACATTGATCAACTTGCAGGGGGAGAGTGCAGACCTATGTACAATCCCCGTTTTTACACACACTGGCACGGAGGCATGGGGCTGTGGGGAGTGAGAAGAAAAAAGAGAAGCAAAAGAAACGAGAACTAATGTATTCAAGGCACGCATGGAAGGAGAGACTCAAAGTGGTTGGCATCGAGGGAGGGGGAATGGTAGCCTAATATCTAAGAGGTCTTTTAAGATTAATCAAATGTTTCAGAATTAGACTAGGACGAACTTTGGAAGATTAAGAAGCTGGATAAACTAGAGGAGAGGCTAAGAGGGGAGCGTTTGAGTGGGGAAGAGGGACTGATTTGGCCGGGAAGGGCACATAATGAGGAGGGCTGATGTATGGGGAGCATGTGCGGTGTGAGGACGGGAGAGGGTGGTAGACGTGTGGTAGATGGATGGTGTTCTTGGCATAACTACCGTGGGAGATGTGGGAGGTGATAGGTGTGGGTACTAGGTAATAAGCTTCAAAAATACAATAAAAATATTTAGGAGGTGTTTGGTAATAGGGGTAGAGTGACAGAGGTCGATGTGGGTGTGAGGAGACATGTATAAGGGTTGTAGGTGTAGGTGAGAGAAATGCAGGGAGGGTCTGAAAAAAAAAATGTTGACAAATGTAGGTACAAATGGAATACAAAGGACGCATCCAACGAAAACATAATACAAAGGATATAAATGTAACAGAGCTAACGATCCTTTAGAATTTGTTTGTTTCACCGACGACTATGATTCTGTTACCTTATACAATGATTCGACGAGGAATAGTAAAACAAGAAGGGGCCCACTTATCCGTCCCTCTAGGCAAGCCGGCAGGAAGAAGCAAGGAGGATGACAGACACTGGTGAGAGACTGAGAGGTATAGGAGTGGCTGATGTAGGTGAGAGAAGCTGTGTCTGATGTGGGAGTGACTGCTGTATGATAAGTTTGAAAAGTGTGGGGATTACAAATGTGGGGATGTCAGATACACGTAGGAAAGAAGCAGGTATGATAATTGTGTGGGATAGAAAATGTGGGGGAGGTGGTGTGGGTGTAACTGGTGTGGGATATGGCAAGTGTGGGGGAGGTGGTGAGGGAGTAACTGGTGTGGGATATGGCAAGTGTGGGGGAGGTGGTGTGGGAGTAACTGGTGTGGGTATGGCAAGTGTGGGGGAGGTGGTGTGGGAGTAACTGATGTGGGTATGGCAAGTGTGGGGTAGGTGTGGGTAGAGAGGAGTACACATCTGCATAGGTCAAGGCAGAAGCTACTACGTGATCACCTGCCTGAATACCAACGCAGGTATGGTACACACTTTCTATCCTTCATAACCTGCCTTCCCTTCTCTTCCCACTCCCTTCCCTTCTCTTCCACTGACTTGCCTTCCCTTCCTTTGCTTTCCTTTCCCCTTTCCTCGTCTTATTAACCCTCCCCTTTCCCATTTTCCCCTAGAACAGTGCACCCCTTCCACCTTTCATACCCTTACTTTCCCTTCCTCCTCACTTGCTTTCTCTTCCATTGTCTTCGCTTTCACTCCACTACTTTTATTCTTTTTATCTGACACTTATTCTCCCTCTTCTATCCTACCAGCACCTTCCCTTAACTTTATTTTTCAGTTCCTGTCCTTTCTTTCTCTTCTCCCCTTTTTCTCCGCCTTTCTGCTTAATCCATTCTTCTTTCCAACACGTTCTTTCCTATTTCCATTTTTTTTCTCTCCATTTTTTATCGATGTCTTCATATTCTTTGTTCCCTTTTCCTCCTCGAAAGAGAAATAAATAAAATGTAAGAGAGGAAGCGAGATAAATATAAAAATGCAAGCAACGAGACTGATATTATAATAATAATAACTGAGAGAGAGAGAGAGAGAGAGAGAGAGAGAGAGAGTGTGTGTGTGTGTGTGTGTGTGTGTGTGTGTGTGTGTGTGTGTGTGTGTGTGTGTGTGTGTGTGTGTGTGTACGATACCACTATCATTACACAGAACGAGTACTAAGAAGGAAACAGAGGAAGGATTAAATGACGTCGTAATAATAATAATAATAATAATAATAATGCGTTCAGTGAGAATTACACGTCTCTAATCGCTGTCATTACTACATAACGAAGAAGCGAACAATATCATTAAGGAGAACAGAAATTGAATAGAGGATTGGCGTAATGTCTGGGGAATTAAGAAGGAGGAGGGAGGCGGGATATTAATGAGAGAGAGAGAGAGAGAGAGAGAGAGAGAGAGAGAGACAAAAGAATGCTCAGAGAAGGAAGTACAAAGGGCAAAACGTTGAATGGGAAACAAAGGATAAGAAAAAAACAGAGAAAAAGATAAAGATCACAAAAAAGAGACAGAAAATGCCATAAAAGGATGCCGAAACAGAGAGGGGGACCTAGAGACAGCCATGAAGGGAGACAAAGCACGACAAAGGGAGCTAAGCAAAGAACTACAAAGGGAGAAACTCAAACAGTGAAGAAAAAACAGACGAGCCGTAAAGAGGTGTATGAAAGCAAGAACGTTACAGAAAAAACAGGAATAGAGACAGACACATATAAAGGAAAATAAAGAAGACTAGATTGAGAGACAAAGATAAGGGAATAGGGAGAGATTAAGTTGTTGTAAATGGACGCAAGGGACTAAGAAGAGATACAGCAGGGGAATCAAAGCAAAGGCTACAAAGGGTGAGATGAAGAAAGGCTAAATGGTTACAAATGAAGGCTGAGAGTTACAAAGAGCGAAACGGCGCAACGTTGGACAAAGAAAATTCTACTGAGGGTGAGACAGATACAGAACTACAGGGAAGAGACAGAACCAAAGGAGAAGCACAGAAGAGGAACCACAAAGACGTGCAGCGAAGGAAGAGGCACCCGGGGACTCCCAATGCCAGGGAATTAGGCGAGAGAGACAATAGGGATCATTCATTAGGGACCCCCTGCTAGGAGTTAGGGGAGGAAAAGCGAGGGGAAGGGTAATGGATGAGGTGGGCAAGAGGATGGGGGGCAGGGAGAGGATCGGGGGATAAAAGATGGTAGGACGATGGAGGAGAGTAAAGGGAGGACATAGAAGGGAAAGTGAGGGAAAACAAGGAGAAGGTAGAAGGGAAAGTGATGGGAAAAATGGAGAAGGTAGAACAAAGTGAGGGAAAAAAATGAAGGTAGTGGAGAATGAGGGGAAAAGGGGAGAAGGTAGAAGGGAGAGTGAGGAAAAGGATGGAGATGTGGAAGATGGTAGATGAATGTATGAGGGTTAAGGAGTGAGAGAAAGAGTGGAGGGGGAGAAGGGAGTTAGGAAGGAAAAGGGAGAAAGAGTATGGAGGGAGGAATATTGGGGAAAGGGAGAGGGTACGGAAAAAAGGAGAGTGGGAAGGAAAGGGAGGGGGGCCACGCAGTAGGGGGGGGGGAGTATAAAGTAGGAAAGGGGAAAAGCTGAGGGTAGGGGACAGCAGAGGATAAGGTGTGTTGGGGTGGGGGGAACGAGAGACGTGAGAAGACAGGACGGGGAAGGGTAAAGGGAAGGCCTGGTGAGATGAGCAAAAGGGAAAGACAATAAGCTGATCAATGGGGAAATGTAGGGAGATGCAACAGGCAAAGGGGAGGAGGAGGAGGGGGAGGGGAGGGGTGAAAGTCTGGGAAGAAGGCAGGAGTATAAAGGAAAAACAAATGGGTATGCAAGAGAAGGAAAGAAGAGAGTGAGTAATGAAAAAGAGGATGAAAGGAGAAAGAGGCATGTGTGGGAACAGGAAAAAAAAAGGGGGATCTATGAAGTAATGCAAAAAGAGAAATGAGGAGAAAAAAAAAATGAAGATACTGAAGAGAGAAAGTTAGGGTAGGAATGGATGGGGAGACAAGGGGAAGCCTGAGTGAAAGAGGGGTAAAACAGAGGAAAGTGAAAGAATACAGGGAGAAAAAGAGGGAAAATGCACAAAGAGGGGAACAGAACAGAAAGAATAAAGAAGAGTGTGGAATTAATTAGAGATATGAAGAGGGGATACTAAGAGGAAAAGAGGGATAGATGAATGGATAATAAAAGATGAAAGGGATGGTAAAAAGGAAAGGATAGTAAAAAGAGAAAGCCAGAAGGTGGAGGAATGGGGGTCAAGTTGATTGGCTGATGAATGGGAAGGTGAAGGTGGGGGAGGGGGAGGTGAGGGTGATGGGGGGGAAGGCTGGAAGGGGAGGCAGATGGGTGAAAGGGAGGGGAGAAGAGAAAGGAGGGAATAGAGGCACTGTTAAAGTTCATTCTTGCTACCTCCAGACAATTTTATTCAGCGTAAGGAAGATGTCTCATACTGAAGACGTTAGTGAAGGAAATATGTCACTCCTAAGATTCAAGACAGCTTTCCAAGGTTTTACTACATCCTCCGAAGATAGCAAGAATTAAGTAAAAAAAAAAAAAAAAAGTCAACGAAATGATGTGGACAAGAAAAATCGATGGACGAGAAAGATTCATATGGGATAAAGAGAATCTGAGAAAAAGATGTCATCGTGGAGAAGGAGTTACGACAGAGAGAGAGAGAGAGAGAGAGAGAGAGAGAGAGAGAGAGAGAGAGATGCGACACCAGGGGAAAAAAATATCTTCGTATTCAAGGGGTAACGCGAGAAATCGATGGAAGAGAGAGAGGAAGGAACATAAGGGAGCTGACGCCATAGCAGAGGTATGTGAGAAAGTGCCAGGGGGACAGGTAAAGGTACGGGTGAGGGGAAGGCATGTTAATAAGGGGGAAGGGGAGGTGTGGAAGATGAGGGGGTGAAGGGGGAGGTGTGGAAGATGAGGGGGTGAAGGGGGAGGTGTGGAAGATGAGGGGGAAAAGATGAAGAGGAATGAAAAAGTGAGGATGAACAGATGGGGGAAGGAGGAGGCATGCTGAGGGGAAGATGAAGGGGAGAAGGGGGTGAAAGGGGAGGTGTGGAAGATGAGGGGGAAAAGATGAAGAGGAATGAAAAAGTGAAAATGAACAGATGAGAGAAGGGGGAGGCATGCTAAAGAGAAGACGAAGAGGTGAAGGGAGCGAAAGGGGAGGTGTGGATGATGAGGGGATAAAAACAAGAGAAGAGGAACGAACACGTGAGGGAGAGAAGAATGGAGAACAGAAGGAGGAAGGTAGGGTATGTTAAAAAAGGGGAAGATGAAGGACAGTCGGGATGAAAGGGCAGGTGTGAAAGATAAGGAGGAAAAAAGGAAGGATGAACACGTAAATGATAGAGAAGAAGAACAGGAGGATATGAAAAAAAAAAAAAAGGGGGGGGGGAAGAAGATGGAAGGGGAGAAGGGGTGAAAAAAAGAGGTGTGGAAGATAAGGGGATAAAAAACGGGGGGAGATAAAGACCTGAAAGGGAGGAGAAAGAACAGAAGGGAGGAGGTGGATGCATGTTAAAAATGGAGAAGGTGTAGGTATGTTAAAATGGGAAAAGATGGAGGTAAGAAAGGGTGAAACGGGAAGGTATGGTTCGTGAGGGGATAAAAGGAAGATGTGAGATGAAGACGTGAGAGCCTGAGAAGGGGGTCGTGAAGGGATAATGGTGGGGGTAGACATTAACAAGGATGATGATGAAGGGGACAGGGAACGAAAGGGAAGATGGAAGGAGAAAGAGGTAGAAACAGACGGAAGTAGAAAAACAGGAGTAAAAATAAAACAGGAGGGGAGGAATGCGGGGGGTGAGGAGGGTGAGAGGGTTGGGGAGATGGGAAGGTCGGGGCAGCGGGAAAGAAGTATGGGGTGGGGAAGGTAGGGGAAGGAGGGGATCAAGCTACCTGAACTCTGGTTAATTATATGAGCCCACCTGTGTGTATACGCTTCAGCTGTGTGTGTGTGTGTGTGTGTGTGTGTGTGTGTGTGTGTGTGTGTGTGTGTGTGTGTGTGTGTGTGTAGACAAACGCGCTCACCCTCAAACAACTAAAACAGATCAATGTACCAGTAAACTAAGCACACAGATACAAAACACACACACCCAATCTCAAGCTATAAATCCCCACAAAGCCTCCACACACACACACACACACACACACACACACACACACACACACACACACGAGAAAGACCCATCAAGACAGGCCATCAAATAACCACCCCCAACAGCTCCTGCCTTCCTTATTAACTCTGGCAGCCAAGCAGGAAAAAAAAAAAGGAAAAAAAAAGCTCTAAAGGTACATTGAAAGGAAAATATAAATACCCAAATAAAACAAAAGAAAGTTAGAACAAATGTAAGAAAAAGAAAAGTGTAATGGAAAACAATAATAATAAAGGAGGACCATAAATAAAAAGAAAAAGAAGCTATCAGAAGTGAATTTAGATGCCTCATGAAAAAATCTTAGGCAAGAAATTATCTAAAATTATTTCAGAGGCTTTATGTAAAAATTAAGGGGGTGAGAGAAGACTAAAGTATTTTTGAAAGTCTGATTATATAAAAGCATAAAAAAAACGTTTGGTAGCCTCAGAGATGAAACAAAAATTCGAAAAAATTAAAATCCAGCCAAAATGAAGAAGTAAGCCTCCTGAATAAAAACAAATAAACAGAGGATAGAAAGTTACGTAAAGGTGAATTAAGAAGCCTCATGAAACAATAGTAACCAACACACTGTGACAAGACAGAAAAGGCAGAAAAGATAGAAGAAAATAAGGCAGGGAAGAGAGAGAAAAGACAAGATAGAAAAAATAAAACAAGATAGAAAAACACAGGAAACAGAAAAAAGTAAGATAAGGAAGATAGTAAAAAATAAGGAAGACAGAGAAAAATAAGATAAGAAAAAACTAACAAGATAGAAAAATTAAGGGAGACAGAGAAAAATAAGAAATGAAAGAAAAAAATAGAATAAGACAGAAAAATACAGAAGACAGGAAAAAGTGAGACAAGGAAGACAGCAAAAACATGACAAAGAAAACAGCAAATAAATCAACCAAGTGTATCTGGGAGCCTCTTGGAAAAAGGAAAAATACAATGAAGATGGGAAATTACTGAAAGCCTATTTGAGCGGACCATGCATCAGAGGGGCTGTCTGGGTCGGCTATTTTATCATGTCTGTCACTAGCTAAACACAGCAACTCGCAAATCACGAAGAGTGCTCCAGGCTGCTTGTGTTCACTTGCTCGCGTGCCTCTGTGTGTGTGTGTGTGTGTGTGTGTGTGTGTGTGTGTGTGTGTGTGTGTGTGTGTGTGTGTGTGTGTGTGTGTGTGTGTGTGTGTGTGTGTGTGTGTGTGTGTGTGTGTGTGTGTGTGTGTGTGTGTGTGTGTGTGTGTGTGTGTGTGTGTGTGTGTGAGAGAGAGAGAGAGAGAGAGAGAGAGAGAGAGAGAGAGAGAGAGTCACCCATAATAAATAAACTCGACTGGTGACAGGAAGAATAACACAGAAATAACGTGCTCGGACTGAAGGGGTGAAAGATGGCTGCGAGTTTGTCATTGGCCTTCTGAAGATATTTTTAAGGATGATAAAAAAATAAAAATTAAAAAAAGGAGGACTAGTATATATATTTTTTCTAATCTCAGGTCAAGTGATGTATCAATAACCCTTTAAGTGTAAGGAAATACATGCAGAAGTAAAAGGAATAAAAAGTCAACACACGGTACAGATAAGAAGGTGGTTCTGAGTCATGCTTGATGATGATGATGATGATGACGATGATGATGATGATGATGGTGGTGGTGGTGATGATGATAACGTTAAGGATAAAAAAAATAGCGCATACACTTTCTGGCCTAACTAAGAATACAATACATAAATAAAAAAAAAGTAAGAGAATACATTTACTGGACCAAACTCTCGTGCCTTTTCAATGAACTCACCTAATTTGAGCTGCCTCGGTCAACTCGTAACTCGTCTATAGCCATATCAGCAATTTTAATACGCCCAACATTTCTCTGTCTCTCCTGCTACCGATGTTACTGATACGTTGGTAGGATGAGGGCGTGGGAAAGTGGGTGGATGGGTGGGGATGGGTGCTTGGTGGGTGGGTGTGAGGATGAGAATGAGTAGGGTGTGGGTACTAGAATGATGATAAGAGAGAGAGAGAGAGAGAGAGAGAGAGAGAGAGAGAGAGAGAGAGAGAGAGAGAGAGAGAGAGAGAGAGAGTTTTGTTTTTATCCAGCAACCACTAATCACAATCTCTGGCAAACTCGTAAGATAACTTTCTTTAATGAGCTTATCCATCCTTCATCCACAGACTGATTTATCGCGCCATCCATCTCCCTCGCTCACTCACCTACCCATTACCTCACTAACTTATCTCCACACTCTCACCGATTCTCACTATCCCATTCCCTCCCATACCTACCATCCCTATTTCCTCTTCCAATTACTAACTAAATAAATAAAGAGGGAGCAGCAAATGTTAAATTAAAGAAACCTAGAAAAAGAAATGGAAAAATGAATCGTTCGTTTATTTTGGGATGTCTGGATACACTGCATTACAAAAACTAAAGGTCATAATCAAAGGGAAAGGGAAATTAACGACGAATTCTATGACAGGTACATGAAAGACTAAAAATATCCCACTGTATCAGAAAACTGGACAGTATGGGGGTACCAGAAAGTCTGTGTAGTTAGATGGGTGCTGCATGCCCGCCATAATGGGGAAGGCAGGCTGGTATTTTGTCCAGTAGTCATCAACAACCTCCTATAACCATCTCCCATACCTGTCCCTTCACCTACACAAGTAACCTCATAGTCTTCCTTACTCACTTACTGGTCCATTATTCTTTACTTATTATCTTCACACTTTCATCTACATCACTACCTATTCCTTTAGCCAACTTACCTACCCTCATTCACATACCTATATCCAATTACTCTTCTTTATTTACCTCCCACATACTTATCTTCGCCCTTACTTGTCCCTTTACTTACCTACCCATTCAATCATCAGTTCTTTATCTCCCACATATTCATCTTCTCCTTTATTTGCCCATTCACTCTCCTGTTCATTCACTTATCAATTCCTCACTTATTCATCTCTCTACTCCTCCATCTTCTCTCCTATCTTCTTCTCACTCACCCTGGCTATCCCCATCCTCATCCAACAATATTCAATAATTTCTCCGCTTATTCAATCCGTAACTCATTCCTTCTCAAACTTCCTGACCAGTGAGTCCTTTTCCTCATTCAATCACTTGTTCATTACTATCAATACCTCAAACAATCATTCCACATTTACCAGTTCACTCATTCAGTGTCTCATTCACTCATCTACAGTATTATGTTCCTCACTAACTAATGGACTCCCTCACTCAACCATGCTCTCTCTCTCACTCTTTCCAATACACTTACAAACAAAATCACCCTCTCACTCACCCTTCACACACTCACTCATTCGGCCACTCACAAAATTACCCTCTCACTCATCCTTCTCACTCACACACACCCATTTACTCACCCGTCTCTCATAATTCCACTCCCTCGCTCACACACTCAGCTCTTCACTCCCTCACGCACTCATTCACCTCACCCTTCTAGTCCATCAGGCCACATTCATTACCAGTACTTCCTCTATAAACTGAGGTGAGATCGGCTTCCTTTGTACTACCGCGCGTCTTATAAATCTAATTACATTTATCAATTCTTAACTTCATTAATCGTTCCCCATTAGGGTTTCCCAATTATGTCTTCTTTCTCAACTAGTCATTTTTCTTTGCAATTTATATAAACATTTTTTATTCTTGTAAATCTGGCTAAAACTGTCTGCCGGTTTTTTCTACTATTCAAATAATTAATACTGTTTTCTAATATATCTTCAGCAAATTTTCACTTCTAGTACTTGAGGTGCTTTCTTTCTCATTTTCCCCTACAGTAAACTTCCCATTTTTTTTGGTTTTCTTTCACTTTAAGAGTACTTTTTTCATTTACATATATTTTTTTTTTTACTTACAGTACACTTTATTCACCATTTCGTTTTCAAACACATACTGTAAAGCTCTCGTTTAAATTATTTATCTTTTATCGAATGCAGGACACCTCTCTATTAGGCTATAATACACCTATATTTTTATAGTTTTCATTTTTTACATAAAGTACAACTTTCTTTAATTGTTTTCACTTATAATTCACCCTTCCTTCAAATGTTATCCCTTTTATCACTTATGGCACATATTTCTTTTATTCAATTACAGTACACCTCTCCTTTATTTAACCTATTTACTCTTTGTACAGGTCTCTTTTTCTTATTTTGTTTTACTTTTTATTTACACCACAGCTTTCTCTTTTTCTAATTATTTTACTTAGTGCCCACTTTTCGTTGTTTTCCTTTCCTCAGCAACATTACAACTTTCATTTTCCTTAATATTTCCTTTCCATCTTTTTTCTTTGCCTTTCTTTTCTATCTTTCCTATTCTTTTTTTCTTGCCTGCTTGCCTGAGTGAGTGACTGATGCAGCTACTCTCTAATGGGCAGGCTGTGCACGTCCATTACGGCGGTTTAGTGGAGGTCGTGCCTTGCTAATTACCTGCCTACCTGTACCTCTAACCTACCTGGCCTATCTCACCTGGCACTTGGCACGTCTCGACCCCTCCCACCGTAATACCTATTTTTCTTCCTTTATCTTTCCCCTTACCCAACACTCATCCTGTCCTCTCCCTCAATTTCTCCCACCTTCCTCCTGTTCTTCCTCATCTTCCTCCTTACCTAATCCCCACCTCTCCTTTTCCTCAATTTTCTTCTTAACCTAATCCACTACCCATCATCTTCTCTTCTTCCTCCCCTCTCCTCGCCTCCTCTTCTCCCTTATCTAGCTCCTCCCTCTTCACTGGCACTAAGCACGTTTAATCTTGCCATCCATCCCTTCCTAAATCCTTCTTCTCTTCTTCCCTTTTCCTTCTTTCTCTTCCGTATCTAACCCTCCCTTCTTCCTTCTCCCCTCCCCTTCTTTCTCCCTTTAA
>NC_136998.1:35903651-35913651 GCF_032717465.1 Coenobita brevimanus
TTACTGTTGCCTAATTTGGTTTTGTTCTCTTCAGCATTACGGCTTTGTTTTTCCTTTATTCTTGTTGCCACCTGACGATATTACTAAGCTTAGGAGAGGGTTCTAGTAGGGAAAGGAAGAGGGAAGTACACACACACACACACACACACACACACACACACACACACACACACACACACACACACACACAGGCTGGCATGTCACTAAGTCAAAACGAGAATGCCCCCTCCCCCATCAATACCAGAAACCCTGCCCCCTAACTCGACCCTTATGCTCCCCTCCCCTTCCCCCTCCCTCCCCTTCCCCCTTCCTCCCCTCCCCTCAATATTCGGAGAGCTACAGTCAAGTCGTGATTGTGGGGCGAGAGGGAGGGTAGGGGGAGGAGAAAGGGGGAGGGGAGGGGAAGGAGAGGAGAGAAGCGGGTGGAGGGAAGGGACGGGGAATAAACTTACCCAGAGATATAAACAGACGTCGTGATTTTTTCCCCTCTTTATTTCTTCTCATTCCTTAATTTTCTCTCAAGATCTTCCTCTCTCTCTCTCTCTCTCTCTCTCTCTCTCTCTCTCTCTCTCTCTCTCTCTCTCTCAGCCATCAAACATCCCACCCCCCTCCCAGCGCCCCCCATCCCCCCTCCGCTTGGTCCTGGTTTATAGGGGGGACTAAAGTGAATCTATCTTGTGGGGGGGCAGGAGGCGAAGGATGGCAGGAGGGGGGGCGCCGTGGCAGGTACAAGGGCCGCACAAGGGAATGTCGAAGTTATAGATAAGAATGGCGCACAGGAATTTCGTGAACTGCAGGAAAATTTGTGGGAGAACGGCACACACACACACACACACACACACACACACACACACACACACACACACACACACCATATAAGTTTCTAAAAGTTTTGGTGATAATTGTTAAGATTCTGTAGATTAACAACTAATTACTGACGGACGCTGTGCATATAAATAATAATAATGATAATAATAATAATAATAATAATAATAATAATAATAATAATAATAATAATAACGAAATATACGCATACTAAACCTTTAAACAGTTCTGAGGGTAATGTGTTAACTTACCAAAATAAAGTTCATAAAATCATTGATAGAGGTGTGGCGGCAGTATGTATGGAAAACAATCTTCAAAAAAACCTGTAAGTATTTAAAAAGTTCTGAGAATCACACTTTTATTTTCTCACATTAAATTTCGGTTTTTCATAAAGATGGTGTACATAAAAAATAATGAAATAAAATAAATATAATAAAATGAGGAAAAAAACGCAGAAATCTATAAAAGTTCCCAGGATAATTCTTTTACTTCCTCCCATTAACCCATTCAGAAAGTAAGGTTACACTTTTTTCCCCTTCCTTCTTCCTACCTCCACACCGATTTATTTTCCTCAGGGGAGACCTTGTGGTGGACGGGTTAAGGAAGGTACCGTCTAACACCTTAAGTCTGAAAAGTCTCTCCTAAGTTGAATGAAGGTCGTGAAAGTCTCTCCTGTGTTGAATGATGGCCGTGAAAGTCTCTCCTAGGCTGAATGAAGGCCGTGAAAGTCTCTCCTAGGCTGAATGAAGGACGTGAAAGTCTCTCCTAAGCCGAATGAAGGCCATGAAAGTATCTCCTAAGCTGAATGAAGGCCATGAAAGTCTCTCCTAAGCCGAATGAAGGCCGTGAAAGTCTCTCTTAAGCTGAATGAAGGCCGCAGAAGTCTCTACTAAGCTGAATAACGCCCCAAAATTTCTCTTCTACGATGAATAAAGCCCGAAAATGTCTCAACATAATAATAACAACACTAAGATAAAAAAAAAATGAGGTGCTCGGGCTGAAGCGTCTGAACCTTAAAGCTGATAAAACTACAGGACACCAGGGAATGAATAAAAAAAATAATACAAAAAAAGAAAAAGAAATGGATAAAGAAAGGGAAAATTAGGAAAAACTGAAAAATTAACAAAAAAATGAAAAATTGACAAAAAAGGAAAAGAAAAAAAGGGGAAAAAATACTCGCACTCTATGGCCACAATTTCCCCAACTCGTGACGATTAAATAAAAACGCAAGGGGGTCGACTCCGGGATTTTACTGCCAAGGGACGTAGAGGAAGGCACTGGCTGAGGACCCTGCTCAGTTTGGGTAAGATTATATGATTTTATTCTTGCTTACGCCCGACAATCTTACGCAGTTTTGGGGGGGAGAAGATCGCTTGTGGTGGAGGAGTTATGATCTTCCTTCTCTCTCTCTCTCTCTCTCTCTCTCTCTATCTATCTATCTATCTATCTATCTATCTCTATCTCTCTCTCTCTCTCTTTGGCCTTTCATGCTTTGTTCTTGCCGACCCAATTTTTTTTTTTTTTTTTTTTTTGATTCGGAGTGATCTTTCGTAGTCATGAGCCCAAATTCTCTCTCTCTCTCTCTCTCTCTCTCTCTCTCTCTCTCTCTCTCTCTCTCCCACAGATACAGAATGGCTGCAAAACGAAATAAGACGCAAAGTGTGTAAAATCTTCAGAAACCCAAAGGGGAAAAATTCACCCCCAATCTAAAAACACTTAAGGGGAATTTAACAGACTCGTAAGGGGAAAATTACACACTATAAACACTCCCAAAGTTTTCATAGTTAGAGCCGCCCCAACTCTGAAGAAAATTTACCCATCGAGAGAGAGAGAGAGAGAGAGAGAGAGAGAGAGAGAGAGAGGTGGATAGATGGCAAGATGAAGAGGAACGGATGGTATGGAAGAAGTGAAGGAGAGAGAGAGAGAGAGAGAGAGAGAGAGAGAGGGGTGGATAGATGGCAAGATGAAGAGGAACGGATGGTATGGAAGAAGTGAAGGAGAGAGAGAGAGAGAGAGAGAGAGAGAGAGAGAGAGAGAGAGAGAGAGAGAGAGAGAGAGAGAGAGAGGTGGATAGATGGCAAGATGAAGAGGAACGGATGGTATGGAAGAAGTGAAGGAGAGAGAGAGAGAGAGAGAGAGAGAGAGAGAGAGAGAGAGAGAGAGAGAGGTGGATAGATGGCAAGATGAAGAGGAACGGATGGTATGGAAGAAGTGAAGGAGAGAGAGAGAGAGAGAGAGAGAGAGAGAGAGAGAGAGAGAGAGAGAGAGAGAGAGGTGGATAGATGGCAAGATGAAGAGGAACGGATGGTATGGAAGAAGTGAAGGAGAGAGAGAGAGAGAGAGAGAGAGAGAGAGAGAGAGAGGTGGATAGATGTCTATTTGAAGAGCTACTGATGTTTTTGATGAAGATACTGAGAGAGAGAGAGAGAGAGAGAGAGAGAGAGAGAGAGAGAGAGGTGGATAGATGGCAAGATGAAGAGGAACGGATGGTATGGAAGAAGTGAAGGAGAGAGAGAGAGAGAGAGAGAGAGAGAGAGAGAGAGAGAGAGAGAGAGAGAGAGAGAGAGGTGGATAGATGGCAAGATGAAGAGGAACGGATGGTATGGAAGAAGTGAAGGAGAGAGAGAGAGAGAGAGAGAGAGAGAGAGAGAGAGAGAGAGAGAGGTGGATAGATGGCAAGATAAAGAGTAAATGATGGTATGGAAGAAGTGAAGATAGAGAGAGAGAGAGAGAGAGAGAGAGAGAGAGAGAGAGAGAGAGAGAGAGAGAGAGAGAGAGAGGTGGATAGATGGCAAGATGAAGAGGAACGGATGGTATGGAAGAAGTGAAGGAGAGAGAGAGAGAGAGAGAGAGAGAGAGAGAGAGAGAGAGAGAGAGAGAGGTGGATAGATGGCAAGATGAAGAGGAACGGATGGTATGGAAGAAGTGAAGGAGAGAGAGAGAGAGAGAGAGAGAGAGAGAGAGAGAGAGAGAGAGAGAGAGAGGTGGATAGAGGGCAAGATGAAGAGGAACGGATGGTATGGAAGAAGTGTCTGAGCGAGAGAGAGAGAGAGAGAGAGAGAGGTGGATAGATGGCAAGATGAAGAGGAACGGATGGTATGGAAGAAGTGAAGGAGAGAGAGAGAGAGAGAGAGAGAGAGAGAGGTGGATAGATGGCAAGATGAAGAGGAACGGATGGTATGGAAGAAGTGAAGGAGAGAGAGAGAGAGAGAGAGAGAGAGAGAGAGAGGTGGATAGATGGCAAGATGAAGAGGAACGGATGGTATGGAAGAAGTGAAGGAGAGAGAGAGAGAGAGAGAGAGAGAGAGAGAGAGAGAGAGAGGTGGATAGATGGCAAGATGAAGAGGAACGGATGGTATGGAAGAAGTGAAGGAGAGAGAGAGAGAGAGAGAGAGAGAGAGAGAGAGAGAGAGAGAGGTGGATAGATGGCAAGATGAAGAGGAACGGATGGTATGGAAGAAGTGAAGGAGAGAGAGAGAGAGAGAGAGAGAGAGAGAGAGAGAGAGAGGTGGATAGATGGCAAGATGAAGAGGAACGGATGGTATGGAAGAAAGAGAGGAGAGAGAGAGAGAGAGAGAGAGAGAGAGAGAGAGAGAGAGAGGTGGATAGATGGCAAGATGAAGAGGAACGGATGGTATGGAAGAAGTGAAGGAGAGAGAGAGAGAGAGAGAGAGAGAGAGAGAGAGAGAGAGAGAGAGAGAGAGAGAGAGAGAGAGAGAGAGAGAGGTGGATAGATGGCAAGATGAAGAGGAACGGATGGTATGGAAGAAGTGAGAGAGAGAGAGAGAGAGAGAGAGAGAGAGAGAGAGAGAGGTGGATAGATGGCAAGATGAAGAGGAACGGATGGTATGGAAGAAGTGAAGGAGAGAGAGAGAGAGAGAGAGAGAGAGAGAGAGGTGGATAGATGGCAAGATGAAGAGGAACGGATGGTATGGAAGAAGTGAAGGAGAGAGAGAGAGAGAGAGAGAGAGAGAGAGAGGTGGATAGATGGCAAGATGAAGAGGAACGGATGGTATGGAAGAAGTGAAGGAGAGAGAGAGAGAGAGAGAGAGAGAGAGAGAGAGAGGTGGATAGATGGCAAGATGAAGAGGAACGGATGGTATGGAAGAAGTGAAGGAGAGAGAGAGAGAGAGAGAGAGAGAGAGAGAGAGAGAATTTGTATATGCTGATACGTGGAAAATGGGAAGCTGTTTATAATAAGGTTGGGAAATGTTGAAAAGATTAGAGCCAAGAGGGAATAAAATGCTGTTTGGGGAAATAAATGAAATGTTTATGTTAAGAAATGGCAAAATGTTCACCTTAAGATGGGATGTGCCTGATATTATGCTTAATATGTTGAAAAATTTGAAACTTTATGGCAACAGGAAGAGAAAAAACGCTGAATTTTTTGTGTTATTACTTGGAAAAAATTACTGAACTGCCTGTGCTGATATGTAAAGAAAGGGGAAAATGAAAAAACTGAATTATTTGTGCTGCTATGTGGGAAAATAATCGAAGTGTTAACGATAATACGTGGGGGAAAAAAAAAAAAAGAGATAAAATGCTGAATTATTTGTGTTAACACGTAGAAAAATTACCAAAGTGTTTATGGAATACATGGAAATATATGAAAAAATGTTGAATTATTTGTGCTGATTGTGGAAAAATAATCGAAGTGTGTAGGCTAATACGTGAAAATAAGAAAAAAATGTTGAATTATCTGTGCTGTGATGGGGAAAAATTAGTTAACTGTTTACGAAATAAGTGGACAAAAATGCTGAATTATTTTGTGATGCTATATGGAAAAATGACCAAGCTGTTTACACTAATACGTGGAAAAAAGAAAAGAAAAATGATGAATTATTTGTGCCATGTGGAAAAATTACTGGTGTTTAGGGCAATACGTGGAAAAAATAAGAGAAATAAAGCTGAATTATTTTTGTTAAAGTGGAAAAATTACCACTCGGTTTACGCTAATACGTGGAAAATATTGAGTCATTGTTTACACCGATAAGGTTAGTGAAATATCAGCCTCCTTTAGCGCGGCGAGGCGTGGAATTTGCACCCCCTCGCAGATAAGGCCCTTCGCTGACCCCTTAGTGACCCTGTTTTCTTTTCCTTGGACTTTCCTGCCTTCCTCCTTCCTCGTCTCCCTCATCTTCTGACTTTCCTAACTCCCCCTCCTTTCTCTTCTCATTGCTTCTAATTTTACTAAGTCTCCCCTTTCCTCTCCTCATCTTCTGACTCTCCTTACTCTTTCCGCTTTCTCTGCCCATCTTCTAGCTTTCCTAACTCTACCCCTTCCTCTTCTCATCTTCTTCTGGCGTTTCTTTCTCTCCCTCGTCATCTCCTGCCTCTCCGTCAAATCCTTCAAACTTTTCTTTCCATCCTCTTTTCAACACATTTCTGCCTAACTTTGCATCCTCTCCTTCGTATCATTTTCATTCTTCTTGTTCTTCTTATTATTATTCTCATTTTCCGACCTCTACCTCCTCTTCCTTCGATTTTCCCATCCCTCTTCCCTCCTCTCATGTACTTTTGACTCTCCCCCGCCCCCCCCCATTTCGCTTCTTTTCACTCCCCTACCCGACTTTCTTTTCCTCCTCTTCGTCGTCTTCACATCATTCCCCTTCGTCTTTTCATTCTCAAATCTCTTTCTCTCTTACTTCTCTTTTCGTCTTCCTATCTCTCCCCTCTTCTCTCTCTCTCTCTCTCTCTCTCTCTCTCTCTCTCTCTCTCTCTCTATATAATATATATACTGTATATATGTATTTACTTTCCTGTCTCTCCATCCTCGTGTCTTTTCTCTATGTTACACCAGTCCCTTCCTCCTCCCTCTTTCCTCTCACACTTATTCTCATCTTCCTCGCCCCAACTTTCTCCCTCACCCAACTTACTTTTCTCTTAGCTAAATAAAATCGTCTGAAGGTAACAATAATAAAGAAATAAAAGTACTTCACGTAAATAAAGCGGATACACCTCTTCCTTGCCTCTCTTATAACCTTTCCTCTTTTCCTTCTCACTCCCCCACCTCCTCTTGATTTTCCCTAGAGTAAGATGTGATCGAACTGATGAGGTAAGCCCTTCTTCGTCTTAATTCTTTCTCCCCATCTCAGCTCGCTCTCTCTCTCTCTCTCTCTCTCTCTCTCTCTCTCTCTCACACACACACACACACACACACAGAAAGAGAGAGAGTGTCCCCCCCTTCCAGAACCTGTCTGTGTCGGTGGTAAATGATCCCACTCCCAGCGCTGTGATGGACCCTCCCGCGATGACCCCGACCCCCCTTCTCTCTCTCTCTCTCTCTCTCTCTCTCTCTCTCTCTCTTTCACAACTTTCCTTTTTTTCTCCTTCATCAGCGCCAAAGACAGGTTCTCGGGGAGGGGTGCTTTTCCTGTTTTTTTGCTCTCTCTCTCTCTCTCTCTCTTTTTCCCTTTTCACTTCTTCCCTGCCATCCTTCATTCCTTCCACCTTTCATTCTAGCAATCTTTTTTTTTTCTATGCTTCCTCTTCATCTTTCCGGCTATCCGCCTCTCTCTCTCTCTCTCTCTCTCTCTCTCTCTCTCTCTCTCTGTACATCTTCCCCTCTCTCCTCAATCTCAGCCATCTCTCCTCCTCCCCCGTCTCTCATGCAATCCAAATTTTTCCACGCGCGAACAAGCCGTATAAAATAAGCAGCATCGTAAACCCCGACACTCAAGCGACGGAGGCCAGACAGATCCAGCCATAAATCTGAGAGGGTGTTTGGGCCCCACTCTACAACCCCACACCTTCCCAATCCGTACTACTACTGACCTCCCCTAACCTCCTCTCTCTCTCTCTCTCTCTCTCTCTCTCACTCTCATTTTATTGCTGGCCCTCATTCTGACGTTCTCTTCTCAGCTTCGTTCCTAACCTCTCCTCCATCCACTGGACAACCCCGTATCTTGACAACTCTTCCTCCTAACCTTCCTTGGCTCCACTACTACCTCAACCCCTTCTTATTACCACTATACCTTTTCACTTTGATGTCCTCTCGCAACAACCTCGCCTCTAACCTCTCCTGCCACCAACGGACAACCCCCCATCCTGCCAACCCCTCCTTCCACCTCGCGTTATTCCTTCACTCTCTCCCACCTCCACAGACAGGCATTTACTGATACTTTCCCTTAGTCTTGTTCCTAACCCCTCCTGCCTAGACTCAATAACCTCACATCTTGCCAACCTCTTCTAATGTCTACTTAATCACAACCATCCAAGTCTAGCTAACACTGACAATTTTCAACCTTCTCATTATGACATCTTTCTCCCCACAATCCTTCTCCGCAACCCTGGCAGACTCTCCTACCTCCCCATCATCGCACTGTTTCCTCCTAAACTCTTATGACTCTTCCACTCTCTCCCAAACTCCAGCTGACACTTCCTGATTTTTTTGGGCCTTCCCATTCTGACGTCCTTCTTCCTTGTCTTGTACCGTAACCTCAGCTGAACTTCCTCCCTCCGGATCTTTGCAGCCTTTCCTCCTAACCTCTCCAGACTTCTCCACTATCTCCTAACTCCTACTGGCACTTCCAACCGTTTTACTGGCACTACACTTCTTCATTTTTACCTACCTCTCTTTCAACCTTTCCTCTCCGCTATCTCCCTAACTTCTCCCGCCAACTCCTACTGGCCCTATCAGCAGTTTTATTGGCACTACACCTCTCCATTTTTACTTACCCCTCTTATCAGCCTTTCCCATAACCTATCCTGACTCCCTCCATAACCTCGTCTCACAAATCCTGGTTTTCTTTTCACCCCCACCACCACCCCAACCCTCTCTCGTATATCTTTTATTTCTTTACTCCTCCATCTCCCAAACCCTCTCCCATAAATTCTGGTTTTCTTTTCTTTCTGTGCAATATTAAGGAGCCAAATCTGATAGCCTACAAGTACTGTCCCAATTAAATAATGTAAAATAAAAGAAAATCCCATCCATCTTCCGTAACCCTTCAACCAAACACCCTCACCTTCCCAAACTCCCCAGCTTCATTTCTCTCCTTCCTACCATCAATTCTCTCTTGCCTATCCATCCTTCCCAATCCTCCAGCCCGGCAATCTGATCTTCCCTGACTCTCCAGCTTCGTCCTATTCTATTCCCCCTCATACACTCAGTTCTCTCAATTTTATCCCTCCTATCATCAATTCTCTCCTTCCTATCATCAATTCCCATATCTCTCAGGTCCCCACCCATCTTCCTCACA
Organism: Coenobita brevimanus; assembly: GCF_032717465.1. Lineage (NCBI taxonomy): Eukaryota > Metazoa > Arthropoda > Malacostraca > Decapoda > Coenobitidae > Coenobita > Coenobita brevimanus. Next base: position 35,912,678 of record NC_136998.1, read on the forward strand.
TCCAAACTTCTCTCTACGTCTTTTCGAAACTCCCCAGTCTTAGCACACCCATCCTTCTCCAACTTTCAGTCTCACCCTAACCTTCCTCAACTTCCCAAGTATCATCCTACCCTTCCTTAACTTCCCAAGCCTCGCCTTAACCTGCCTCAACTCCCCAAGTCTCGCCCTAACCTTCCTCAACTCCCCACGCGTCACCCTACCCTTCCTCAACTTCCCAAGCCTCGCCTTAACCTTCCTCAACTCCCTAAGTCTCACACTAACCTTCCTCAACTCCCCAAGTCTCGCTCTAACCTTCCTTAAACTCCCCAGCTTCGTCCCCTTCCCCCTGAGAGCACATATTACGTCCCTTTTGGCGTGTACACAGCGGCATCATATTTCCCAAGGGGTTTTATCATGAGACCCGCCGCCTGACGTTTATGTCCTCCCGCCTATTGAGGGGAGATGCGGTACCGTTCCAGGTGAGGGTGGGGAAAGGAAAAGAGGGGAGAGGGGAGGGGGGAAAGTGGGACAGGGTAGGGAGGGGAGTGGAAGGGAGAGTAAAAAGAGTGGAAGGGAGAAGTGAGTAAGGAGGAGTGAGGAAGTGAAGGGAAATAGAGGGAGGCAAGAAATAATGGGAATCAAGAGGGTGGGAGAGTGAGAAAGGAAACGGAGAGGCAGGGATTGGGAAAATAAGGAGAAGAGAGGGGTGGGGGAAGGGGGAAACGGGAAGGGAAGGAAGGGGAGGGAATGGGATGGGAAGGAAGGTAGGGGAGGGAATGGGTCGGGAATGAAAGAAGAGAGAGGGAGGAGGGGAGGCGATGAAGATAAAGGAGGTGAAAGGGAAGGGACGAAACAGGAAGGGATGGCTCACCTGTTATGCCAATTAGAGGTGGATGTTGTACCTGGCTGGGGGAAGGGAGAGCGACGGAAGGAAGAGGGGTTGGAAAGAAGAGGAGAGGGAAGGCAGAGGAGAGAGATGGAAGAGGGGAGAACCA
>NC_136998.1:35918651-35928651 GCF_032717465.1 Coenobita brevimanus
TGATGTTATATTATCCATATTTGAAACCAACACTCACAACAACATCAATAGTAGTTCATGTACCATTCGTAACGGATGATTTTTTCACAGTCTATCAAATATACCCTTTTCCTTCTAAGAAAGATGACTCTGATATTTCTTTCCTTCCATCTCCATTCAATTTCGTCCCTTTCTGCTTTGCTTTTTTCTTTCTTTCTTTCCCCCCTTGATTTTTTTCCTTTCTTCCTTTTCCCTCTCTTCTTCCATCTCTCTTTTACCGTCCTCTCCCCCTTTTCCCCTCATTTCCTATTTTCTCCCTCTCCCCCATTCCTCATTCCTCTCTGCTCTCTCTCTCTTTCTCTCTCTCTCTCTCCCTCCGATCTATTGAAGGTTGTCTCTCCCGGAAGCGGATTAGTGGGGACTCTGGCCTCTTAAGACACAGCCGCCGCCACTTCTGACAACGCCTGACACTGCCTGACACCCACCTGACACTGCCAAACACATGACACAGCCTGATACTATCTAACACTGCCTGACACCGCCTGACATCATCACACTATTTGGCACCATCTGACACCTCCTAACACCAGCTGACACCGCTTCACGCCAGCTGACATCACATGACACCAGATGGAACAACCTGATACAATACTGACACCGCTTGCCACCTGACACCATATAGCACCATCTATCACCACCTGACACCAGACACCACCGCTTAACGCCAGATGATACTGCCTGACACCACGTGGAATAACCTGACACCAAGACACCACCTGACACCATCTCACACCGCCTGACACTAGCTGACCATCCAACACACACACACACACACACACACACACACACACACACACACACACACACACACACACACACACACACACACACACACACACACAGCCACCAAATCAAAAGAAAATGTAGGACCGCAACCGCTAAGAAAATGGGAAGAGACTGTCAACAAAAGGAGACCGTGGTTGTGACGGTGGAAAGGATCAAGGCGGGGACCTGTCGTGGGGACTCCTGGGGAAGAATGAGGGGAATGGGGAGTGGTGGGGAATCATGGTGGGATTGGGGAGTGGTGGGGAAGAATTGGGGCTTGGGAGTTGTGGGGAGTACTGAGGAGGCTGGGGAGATGTGGGGAATTAATGGGGTTTGGGGAGTATTGGGCAGGTTGGGGAGCTGTGGAGAACTGTGGGAATACTGGGGAAGCTGGAGAACTGTGGGGAATAATAGGGGGATTGGGGAGTTGTGGGGCATGATGGGGAGGCTGGGGTTGACATGAATGGGGAAATCGAGGCCTAACAATAATAAAATACGTCTAAAAAGCGCAAAAGAATATGATCGACTGGCACAAGACACGCCAAATCTCGTGGGAAAATGACCTTACAAATAATAATAATAATAATAAATAAAAATAATATAGGTAATAATAAAATAATACCCAAAATAATAAAAATACCCTCAAAAGTTTACAGACAAATGGCCACACAAACACCGACACTATTTAAAAAGCGAAAAATACTTAAGACAAAAATGTAATGATGTCCAAACCGTGCAATTTTTCATGCATTAAGTCCATATAATCGACACATATTTTTAATAAACAAACAAGTCTATAAAAAAAAAAAGGAACATTATTTTTCTTTATTCGTTTTTTTTCCTCCGTTGTTATTGAAAAAAAAAAAACATGAAAGAAAAAAGTAATCAAGAAAACGCAAAAATCTAAAGGCGACTGAGCTAACATGTGGCAAAAATACTCAAAGCTTTATACAACTAAGTCCAAAATACAAGGTTTATTTACAAATTTTCGACATATGCAAAGGTATATACTGTATACATATAACCCAAGTAAGCAATAGAGTTTGTACGAAAATAGTCCAAAATAAGCCAAAGTGTATCATAAAATGCCCGTTAATATATCAAAGTTAAAACGAAAAATGTCCAAACTATCTGCAAATGTCCATAATGCGCAAATAAATACCTGAAAATGTCCATAATACGCAAATAAATACCTGAAAATGTCCATAATACGCAAACTATCTAACAATGTCCAACATCGCAAAAAAATTAATCTGAAAATGTCCCAAATTCGAAAAAAAAAGCTATCTGAAAATGCCCACAATAGGCATAAAACGAAATACACAAAAAACATCTAAAAATATCCATCATGCAAAAAAAAATAATCTGAAAAAAATAAAAAATAAATAATATATATATATATATATATATATATATATATATCTATATATATATATTTCTGATAATGCCCATACTACGCAAAAGAACTACATGAAAATATCTACAGTACGCAAAACTTTACAGGAAAAATATCCTCTTTACAGGAAAAATCTCCCCAAACAGGTAAAAGCTTATGTGTACAAAGCCGAGAAGAAAGTTAATTGAGATGGTGGCACAATGGCGGAGAGAAGCGGGCGATATGACGGTATAAACAGGAGGTGGTGGGAAAGGTGCAATAATCTGGGAAAGCTCTATAGACGGGAAGAATAGGTGGGGGAGGGGGGGGAAAGGGGAGAGTGGGAGGGAGAGAAGGGGAAGATCGAGGAGAGGGGGAAGGGAATGACAGAGACGAGGAAAATGATGATATGGGAGAGGAGAGGGAGAATAAAATGAAAGAGACGAGGTTAATGATCATAATAATAATAATAATAATAATAATAATAATAATTCTCGGTTTCTTTTAGTCAACAGGCTGACCCTGGTTGCTCCTGAAGAACACAGAAATTGGAGGGATACAGGAGAGAATAGGAGGAAAAAAGGAAGAGGGGAGGAAGAAAATGCAGGAAGGGAGTGGGAGAGGGAGAAGGAAGGGAAGAAAGAGGGGGAGAAGTGAGAAAGGGAGAAAGTGAGAAGCCTGTGAGACGATGATGTAAACAGGAGGTGGTGGTGAGAGGAGGTGCAATAATCCTGGGGAAGCTCCATACAAGGGACTCTCACCCTCTTATTAATATCACAACAACCACGCTGGGGTTGGGAGGAGGAAGGGGGGTGAAGGAGAAGGAAGTGCGGAGAAGGAAAGATGAAGGAAATGTGGTGATGGGAGGGAAGGTGAACCGATGGAAAAATGAGGGTATGAGGAAAGATGGGAATAATGAGGGTAAAGGAGAGACGAATGAAGGGGAGGAATAGCTGAAAAGAAAGGAGGAGGAGGAGGAGGAGGAGGAGGAGGAGGACGAGGACGACGACGACGACGACGACGAGGAGGAGGACGAGGACGAGGAGGAGGACGAGGACGACGAGGAGGAAAAAAAAGAGGATAAGAGGGGGCAATAAATGAAGATGGAGGGCAGAAACGGAAATTGAATGCGGCAGGAGAGAGAGGCAGGGAGCTGAGTGGGTGGGAAATCAAGAGGAAAGGGCGGAAACAGCGTGTGTGGGAAGAGGTAGGGGGAGGAGGAGCAAGGAAAGGAGAGGGCAGGAAGAATAGAATAAAGCGAGGAGAGGGCATGAGTGAAAGTGGGAAAAGAGGGAAGAAAGAATAAATAGTAGTCAGAGTGGATGGGCTGATTTGCCTAGTGACCAAGGAGACTCATTCATACCCGATAACAAAGGCTCATCGAATTTCACGCAACCACGACTTAGTACTCACGTTATGGCAGTGGTACAGTTCCGTCAGATGAAAACAAGAGGACGACAAAAACGAACTGACAGAGACTAGGCGTATGAGATGAAATAGCCCTATACTGAATGAGATGAAAAATACTGAAGAGGATGATGGATAGCGTTAAACATGCGTACTCTTAAGGGAATGAAATTAAGAATCATGAAGGAAATAATACGAAAAGGAGCGATACGGAACGACGTGAGGGGTGTTATAAATGACAGGCGAGATGACAAAGTGTCTGGCATCGAGGCGGCTAAAAAAAAAAAAAAAAAAAAAAAAAAAAAAAAATGAAGAAACGGATAGGATGATGATGATGATGATGATGATGATGATGATGATGATGATGACGATGAAGATGATGATTCTCTTAGTTTCCATATCTATCTATCTATCAATCTATCTATCTACCTACCTATCTACCTACCTACCTACCTATCTATCTATCTATCTGTAAAAATGATGGAAGATAAATAATTCTCAGTATTCAGAAAAGAACATATGCAAAATCTTCCTTCTAACGAGGGAATATACGGTATTAAAAGGCCATTCACAGTAAACGTTTACAATCGTACATCTCAAAACCTGAAAGCTGTGTGTGTGTGTGTGTGTGTGTGTGTGTGTGTGTGTGTGTGTGTGTGTGTGTGTGTGTGTGTGTGTGTGTGTGTGTGTGTGTGTGTGTGTGTGTGTGTGTGTGTGTGTGTGTGTGTGTGTGTGTGTGACGGTCGTACCCAAGACAGGAGGGGCACAACCAGAAAGATACACATCAGTTCCCCCCTCACATTCTCTAACTCATCCCAAAACACACACACACACACACACACACACACACACACACACACACACACACACACACACACACTACATATTCACACAAAAATTAGGATGCGGGAAAAAGGTGCCACTGAGTTCCCTATTCTCTGACTTTTCTTTTTTACAGAAAACGAACAGAGGGAGGAAAAAAAAAAATTAAAAAGCCATACACCAGAAGTAACGTCTCAGTTCTTCCTTGTAAGCTTAATATTTTTTTTACATACATTATTACTGTCTTGTATGTAAATAGAGTAAGTTACGACAACACTGATATTATACAGACAAGATGCAAAATAATACTAACTCCTTCAGTACGAGAGACATACAGGAAAGTAAATAAAGTCGTGTGGTGGTAGCAAAATATGTAAATAAGTAGCCTATAAAATTTGGAAATTATAATATGGGGATATGAATTCCCCGAGCTAGACCTTGATAGATCATATAGCCCCGCTAGGTGACGGGAGAGCACTACCTCTCCCGGCAGGGCAGCTACCCGGGCGGTGCGCGAACTCTCGGCCCTTTGGTCTCGAGACAGGAGCCCTACCACTAAGCCACCCTGCCCCCCAAATAAGAATAAAAATATATGAAGCCATTTTGAATAAATGAGGTCTCCGTCATAAAACCATTTGGCGGTAGTTAAAAAATACATAAATACCAACATATCTCTGGAAAAGATGTAAAGGCAAAATAAGCCATGGCTGCAGTAAGGTAAAAGGGAGCCTCCTAATCCAATATTTTTTTTTTCAAGGAAGAAGGAACCAAAGGCCAGAAACCTGCAATCTTATTACACACAACCTCCCCCCTCCTTCCTCTCTCCACCTCCTGGATGTACAGACAAGTGTACTTGCACGTACTATCAGATGGACAAATGTACTCTTTATGTGTACTATCGCAAGGACATGGTGAGAGCTACGTAACCCCCTTCTGGGCGACACAGATAAATGGAAAGAGACAAATGTATTCCCTGTGTGCACGGCCAAAGCAGAAAAAAGCAGATATGAAGATAGATAAACTGACACTTATATACTCTGACTGATATACAGAGATGGATGGATAGGTAAAGATATACAGATAGATAGCTATATAAGTAGACAGAAAGATGACGATACCTAACCTGGACCTACACACACACAGGTATGGACAGGAGGAGAGATACAGGCATTCATAAACAGATAAGCAGAGCAAATAGACACTCATACATCATACATATATAAATTTGTACATGCACACATACATACATACATACGTTCAGTACATATATACATACACTGACTGAGATAGACAGACAGATAGATAGACAGACAGATGGAGAGATAGACAGATAATTAGATAGATTGATAGACAGACATATAGAAAGACTGAGAGAGAGAGAGAGAGAGAGAGAGAATCCGGTGCCTTCCCTGGTGTACAAATACAAATGTACTCTCTCCGTGTACCACCAGAGAGCCAAGCCAAGCGTTACGTAATCCTTCAAGATCTGACAGACGCACGGATCGAACCCCCGTCGCTCAAGAGAGACAGCTCAGAAACCCAACATGTCAAAAACTGGGTACGTAAGTTTTGTTGTTGTTGTTGTTCAGTGTCAAAGAAAAACAGAGAAAGGAAAAACAGAAAAACTTCGTGCTTAGAGGGAAACACACGTACAAACATATATACATAAATACATACATACATACATACATACACATGCAAATACATATACATACATACATACATTGCATTCATTCATACATACATACAGTACATACATAAGCATCTTACACACACACACACACACACACACACACACAAGCAAAGCAAAAAAATCAAGAAAATATAATGTAAGTCGTGAATATCGGTGCCAAAATTCTCTCTCCTATGCAACGTCCCTAAAAAAAAAAATGAAAATAAAAATAAATACCCAAAGAAATAGCACAATACTCGGCCTCAAAAGCGTTAATAAAAAAAAAAAAACTGAGAGAGAGAGAGAGAGAGAGAGAGAGTAAAAATCTCACTGGTAAAGATGAGAAAAATATATGTGAAGAAAAAGATGGTAAAATAAAACACATTAAAGAAACCAAAACAAAAAAATGAACAGGAAAGTTGAAAAAAAAAAAAAAAAAAAAGTGGAGAAAAAGGTAGGCAAACTACTCGGCACCAGAAGCAACCACGTCGGTCCCGGTCCCCCTCTCGGCTCCTTGGCTCTGGGTACATTCGTCTTAGCCCTCATTCGGCCCCGCCTTGGCCGATAGAGAGGGCGTAAGAGTATTTGGTTGTGTGGTATCGAGGGGCTGGGAGGGGAGGTAAGGATGAAGGAGGGAGGATGGGAGTTTGGAGAGAGAGAGAGAGAGAGAGAGAGAGAGAGAGAGAGAGAGAGAGAGAGAGAGAGAGAGAGAGTGGAAAAGCATGATATAAGGCAAAAGGAAGGAATAAGGGGAAGGGGGGAGAGAAGACGACGGAAAGTGCAATGAAGGTACGAGAGGGACGAGGGGAGAAAGAGGGGAAGGAAGAAAACGAGAGAGGTGGGAAGGTGAAGAAAGGGAGACGGGAAAGACGGGAGAGTGGTAGAAACGCTGGAAAAAGGAATAGGTGGGAGGAAGGTAGGGAGGATGAAGGGAGAAGTGTGAGATGAAGCGAAAGGGGTAAGGAAGGAACTTTGAGAGGAAGAGGAGGGATGCTGGAAGTAATGAAAAAGTGTGGTATCAACAGGCTGGGTGGAGGAGGGAGAGATGCGAGGGGAGGGAGAGGTGCAAGGGGAGGGAGAGGAGGAAGGGAAAGACGGGGGGGGGGGAGGGAGAAGAGGTGAAGCAAGAGGAAGGAGAAGGAAGGAGGAAAATAAAAAGAGGGGGAGGGAAAGGGATAAAAAGGGTTCTTCTCTTCCACTCCAGATTTATCGACTGTTGCGGAGACGATGTAGTTAACGTTATCAATGTCTACCCCGAATCATTTACTTCCTACTCCCACTACCACGCCCACAACAGCAGAATAAGCCGTCCCCGCAACACATAAGATACATCCAGGTAAGTTTTTTGTGGAGCGCTGATTAAAGACCAACCTGTATGAGGAGGAAGGGGGGCAAGAAAGAGGATGAGAGATGAAGTGGGGGAGAGAGAGGAAGCCAGGGAGCGAAGGAGGATGAGAGAGGGAGTAGGGAGGGAGAGGAAGGGAGGGCGAAATGTAAGAGAAGAAAAAGAGTTTGGAGAAGGAAGATGAGAGAGGAAGCGGGGAGGGAGAGGAAGAGAGCGAGAAAAGAAGAGTTTGGAGAAGGTGAATGAGAGAGGACGTGAAGAGGAAGAGGATGTGAGGAAGAAAAGTAAAGGAAGGAGAGTTTGGAGAAGAAGGATGAGAGAGGAAGTGGGGAGGGAAAGAAAGGGAGGGAGTAGAAGAGTTTGGTAAAGGGAGAAATGGGTGAGGGGGTAGCAGGGGTGAAATTCTAACAGGCAAGGGGTAAAAACCATCTCCCACACGTATACATGGCAATAACGATATTCTAGGCTCTTTCAAAGCTAACCACAAACAAGCAGTAAGATAGATAATTGTGTGGTACAGCTGACAATACCGATAAGCCAGTGGTCCATGCACCACTCTCCGTAATTCTTTCACATGACAGTATCGATATTCCTCGGCAGTCCCAGCATCAATATTCCTCTCATCCACTTCCCTTAAAACTAACCACAAACACACAGTAACACAGATCTTCGTATCGCTCAGGAGACAGTATCGCTTGCTGTCCACCGAGCAGTATGCGTATTCCCCTCGTACACATGACACCCTGACATGCCTTTCGTCCGTTCCGGCAGTACCGTTATCAGCATTTTTATCAGTACTATCACTACTCCTGCGGTCCAGAGAGTTGTATCGATATTCCTCTCACATAAAACAATACTGACTCTCCTTTCGTCCGTAGCAGTATAAAAATAGGTGTTTCTCCAAGTACCACCAACATTTCTGCAGTCTAAGAACTACCGATATTCCTCTTGTCCATCCCAGCAGTCCAGGCATCAGTATTTCTCTCAGTGCTAGTGCTATTCCTGCATTCCACCGTGCAGTATCCATATTCCTCTCGTTTGTGGTGTCCCTCCCTCCACAGTGCTTGCTTATGGTTCGCCTCATCCCCGCCTAAGACCGCCTCATCCCCGCTTAACACAGCCTCATCCCCGCCTGACACCAACTCATCCCCGCCTGACACCGCCTCATCCCCGCTTAACACAGCCTCATCCCCGCCTGACACCACCTCATCTCTGCTTGACACCGCCTCACCCCCGCCCTACACCGCCTCATCCCCGCCTAATACCGCCTCATCCCAGCCTGACACCGCCACATCCCCGCCTAATACCACCTCATCCCCACCTGACACCACCTCATCCCCACCTGACACCACCTCATCCCCGCCTGACACCACCTCATCCCCGCCTGACACCACCTCATCTCTGCTTGACACCGCCTCACCCCCGCCCTACACCGCCTCATCCCCGCCTAATACCACCTCATCCCCACCTGACACCACCTCATCCCCACCTGACACCGCCTCATCCCCACCTGACACCACCTCATCCCCGCCTGACACCCGCCGCGTCGTCCCATCCCTTAACGACTCAATCAGCGGCATCATCCATCTACCTCGCCTTCTCCCATCCTATCTTGTTATCTGGCCTTTGTAGTTTTGGTTACCTTGTTGACTACTTTTTCGTTATCTTTTGCACGCTCTCTCTCTCTCTCTCTCTCTCTCTCTCTCAAATCTTTTACACCAAGGCTACACCACCTAGTAAGGACTTTTACGTCTCTGTGATCCGTGTATCAATGTATCCCACTGTAATTACTGTTTGTACCCACGTATCTATGTCTGTATATCTATCTTTCTCTCTAAAAAGCTATCTGTCCATCTATCTATCTATCAATCTATACCTGCCTATTTCCCTCTCTATACCTGCAGTCGTTTTTATCTCATGAACATTCTCTCTCTCTCTCTCTCTCTCTCTCTCGCTAACTACGCCATCTCTCGACTAATACATCAATCTGTTAGCTGTCAGGAGCCCCATCATCCCTCCCTCCCTTCCTTTGATCCCTCCTCCATCCCATTTCTTCATCATTTCTTCCTGGTTTACTCATTTCTTTCTCCTTCCTCCCCTTTTTCCCACTTCCTCACGTCCTCTCTTCTCTCATCATTCCTTCTTCCTTGTGTATTATTTTTTCCCTTATTCATCCTCGTATTTTTCATTTTCCTTCTTGGTTATTCATTTCCTGGTACTCTCTCTCCTTCCCATTTTCCTACTTACTCTCGTCTCTCTTTCATCACCCCTTCTTCTTTGTTTATTATTTTTTTCGTCTATTCCCTGTCCTGTTTTTCATTTTCCTTCCCTTGTTTTGGTCCTCTTCCATCCCCTCCCTTCTTCATCTCTTGTTCCTGGTATTTCATGTAATCTCTTTCCTTTTCTTTTCCTACTCCCTCAACCTCTTACCTACTTTCTTTCCTCCCTTTATCATCACCATATTTTTATACTCCATTCTCATATTCCCTCTCCTTATCTCATCTTTTTCCTCCGTTATCTCTTATTCCCTTGCTCTCCATTTACCTGCACACACATACTATTCTTTTCCCCTCTC
>NC_136998.1:35933651-35983651 GCF_032717465.1 Coenobita brevimanus
CCAAGCACACGATAAAGAATTAGCACAAGGAACAGAGGTCTCCCCGGAAAACAACACTAATGACCCCAAGAATGAAAGCTACACAACAATTTCCCTCCCTCATTCCCTCGTCAGTCATCACATCCACTCTCTCCACAGGCAGATGTAAGAGAAAACAGTGGATCTCCTGAGTGGAAGATTGAGAAAAGGGTGAGTGTGCTTGAGTGGAAGATGGAAGGGCTCAATCGCTTGTAATCTTGCCCTTACACTGGGTCCGCAATTGGACAAGTGGTCCGGGGGTTACGGCGTTCCTTCCTGATGGGGTAATGGCGAGGGCTTGGCATCAACACGAGGGAGTGAAGGAGTTGTGACAGGTACCAGGTAGGTTGGACGGGAGAAAAAGAAGGAAGTGGGTGAAGGATGGAGAGTTAGGGAAGAGGGTTATGGATGTGAGAAAAGGGAGAGTGGGTGAAGGATGGAGAGTGAGGGAAGAGAGGGTTAAGGGAAGGAGAGAGATTAAGGAAGGTGTGAGAGGAGAGTGAAGGAAGGAGGGAAGAGTTTGACCTACTGGCTTGATATCAACACGAGGTAGGTAGTGAGTTGTATCCTCAGACGAGCATTGGGGGAGGAAGGAAGGAAGGAAGGAAGGAAGGAAGGAAGGAAGGAAGGAAGGAAGGGAGGGAGGGAGGGAGGGAGGGAGGGAGGGAGGGAGGGAGGAATGTGAGAAAACAGAAAGAGGGATGGAAAATGTGGAGAGTGAAGGAAGGTAAAAAGGTGAAGAAAGGAAGGTGAGAGGGGGATGGAAAGAATGTGATGGAAGGAAGGGAGGTATGGGAAGGAGGGGAAAAAATAAAGAATGACAAGGTAAAAGCAGAGCTAGAGAAAGAGAGAGAGACAGAGAGAGCTGCCACAACCTCGAGGTAAAAAACTTTCTTTCCTACTTCATTTACCCTTCTCTCTCTCTCTCTCTCTCTCTCTCTCTCTCTCTTAATCTGACCTGCTTTTAAACCCCAGAGTTGTAGCGTGGGAACATTCGACACACGGAGAAAAGTCTACGGGATTGACACTCCAATCTTCAAAACAATTCTTCATTATTATTATTATTATTATTATTATTATTATTATTATTATTATTATTATTATTATTATCATCATTATTATTATTATTTTACTACTATTATTATCATTGTTACTAATCTGCTTTTTCTTCCTAATAACACTGATGGGGATTCTACTCAAGGCACTTATAATCAAACCCCGACTGAATAATAATATGTACTTTAGCAAGATCGAGAAGGTCAACCAAAGGGGGATCTCGCTGACGAAAGTTGGGATCAAGTTGTGGAAAGAGATTTAAACCTTTCACCCAAATGATGTTTATTATTATTTCATAAGACGATTTTATTCAGCTTACGACAAACCTCTACTAATAAAGGGCTTAATAAAGGCTACGTTTAAACCCAAAGAATTTAATAAGAAGTCACAGAAGAAATTATACTTGCTGGTGGACTTCTGTGGTCTATCTTCATATCGTATAAAGATGGTTGGAGGTCTTAATGGTGAGTCTGTGAAGGTGTATGGCCCTTTCCCTCGCCAATCCTCATCACAATTCTTTCTGGTTTTGAGTCTGTCTGTTTCTGGATCTGTGTGTGTGTGTGTGTGTGTGTGTGTGTGTGTGTGTGTGTGTGTGTGTGTGTGTGTGTGTGTGTGTGTGTGTGTGTGTGTGTGTGTGTGTGTGTGTGTGTGTGGGTCAACATTTGTCTATGCTGATGTATGTGTGTTCAGACCCATAACTTCAGAAGGATATGGGATGCAAGACTGGGGGAGGGGAAGGAGAAGAGGTAGAACGAGTAGTAGGAGAGAGATGGAAGGGGGGGAGGAACTGGAGGAGGATGAGCATGAAGGAGATGATAAATGGAGCAAGGGGAGAGGAAATACGAGGAAGCAAGGGAGGAGAAGTAGGAGGTGAGAGGTGGAGGGGAAGGGAAGGGGAGTAGGTAAATGGGGAAGAAAGGGGAGAAAAAGAAGGAAATCAAGAGAGGACGGAGTATGAGGTGGAAAATGGGCAGAGGGAGGGAGAGGGGAAGAAAGAATCAGCGATGGAGGGGGAGGAAGAGGCAGGAAGCGGTGAAGAGGAGGAAAGACGAGAAATGCATCAGATGAGGATGGAGAAGGGAAAGCACTGAGTCTGGGGGAGGGAGAAGAGTGAGTTACAAGAATTACACACACAAATATTTATAGAGAAGAGGGGGGCAGGCAGGAATAGCAAAAAAAATGGCATAAGAAAGGGTAGGGAAGGCAGTGGTAGCAAGTGAGAAGTGATGCAAGGAGAGGGTAACAAAAAACAAGGGATAGGCAGGGAGGGGTAAGGTAAAGGCAAGAAGGGGTGAGATAGGTAGGGACAAGCACCGGTGACATAGGTAGGGAAAAGAACCGGTGACATAGGTAGGGGAAAGCACCAATAGAAGGATGAGGCAGGGACAGGTGAGGCAGAAGTGTAAGACAAACATAAATGGTCAGGTATTTGTACAAGTGTAAGCAGAAGTGTATGAACAAGAAGGACACACACACACACACACACACACACACACACACACACACACACACACACACACACTATAAGTTATGAGGCAGAAGTGTAGTGAAGTCATGACTGCCTATGTGTTCAAGGGTGACAGAAGTCGTAATAAGCGTAAGAGGTACAGCACACGCCAACCTATGTCCGGAAAGAGCGCAAGGATGAGCAAAAGAGCAGCAAAGACAAATAAAGGCTTCGAGTTGGGGTTAGGTGTACGAAACAAGTGAAGTGAAGTACTAAGTGTAGCACAAACAAAAGCGAGGTCCAGTTTGCGTGCAGCAGTGGGGCGTAAGTGCAGCACAGACACACTCATGATTAGTTATCGGGCAGATTTACAACAGAGGTGTGGCAGGCTTTCACTAGAGAGGTAGGTGGGCAGCACAGGTTGGACTGGGGGCCATATTTTTGGTAGCACTCGAAACTTATCACCTCTTCCACTACGACTATTTTGCACAGTACACCGCTACATCCTCTTGTACGTTGCTAATGTAAACGATGTAGGTATTACAGCGATGTAAAATCACTAAGGACGGAATGTATAGAAATCCCTACAGCCACTCACATAACAACCCCGGCAAGTGGTCTCAGACGGTGACGCTGTCGAAGACTATATATATATATATATATCTATATATATATATATATATATATATATATATATATATATATATATATCACGTGGTATGATATACAGAAGTACCAACCAGGAGTGTCAAAAGTAGAACTTTTAGCAAAGAAATTGGTGTTCCACAGAGAAAAACAAAATGTGAGGTTCGGCCAAGCGATGAATATGAGGGATAATGAGTTAGGACAAAAGTATATAGAGTCGAAGGAGCACTAAGGATAAAGGGTCATAAGAGGTGTAAAGAGGGTGAGTCAGGAGAAAGCAGTGACAGTGAATAAGACAGGGTGGGTGGCAGTGGTGATAAAAAGAGGTGACGGGTCAGGGGTGGTTGTTGACAAATTACACTTCAGAGTACCGCTCCAGCTCAACACTAAATATAGCTATGGGTGTGGAATGATGGTAGGGATTCGGACACGTTCAGATCCAGTATAAAATGCATATATACTCGTACTCTACTTTGATTTTATGTCTCTGGTATCATCAGAACACACTCTCTCTCTCTCTCTCTCTCTCTCTCTCTCTCTCTCTCTCTCTCTCTCTCTCTCTCTCTCTCTCTCTCTCTCCAAAACACAGGAGGATATAATAAGTTTGGTTTCATTTCGACAATTTGCATACTCTAATGGATTCCCGTTTCTCCGGCCACCTGTCTAGCCAGAGGGACGGGTGGGTGGGGAGAGAGCCTTCTGCAGCTCCTCCACTTTCCAGACCACATTAACGGGAGGACTGGCTCTTCTTTCCCTGTCATCAAATCGAACCCGCCTCATCTTCACCTAACTTGCTGGAGACGGACGCCCTCACACGGTGGCACCGATATGAGAGGGTGGTGGAGCTGCCCGGCTATACGCAAGTCCCTCAGTCCCCTCCCTATCCCCCAGAAGAAAGATGGTGGACTGCCGAAGAACACGAACCTTGGTGTCCACTCCACTGGGTTCTCGTTTATATGAGCCTGCGTCTGCCAGTACTGACACCACTACAGTATATTCTATTCTTGGTACCTGCATATGACTTTAATAAATTTTTGTGAGATCTGTCAAACTGGATGGGACAGATACAGACTTCACGAACCCACTTCAACACGAAATATCCCCCTTCATATGAAAAATATCTCCCTGCAATACGAGAGATATCCCCCTGCAATACCAGAGATATCTCCCTTCAATACGAGATATCCTCCTTCAATACGAGATATCCTCCTTCAATACGAGAGATATCCCCCTTCAATACGAGATATTCCCCTTCAATACAAGAGATATCCCCCTGCAATACGAGATATCCCCCTTCAATACGAGAGACATCCCCCTTCAATACGAGAGACATCCCCCTTCAATACGAGAGACATCCCCCTTCAATACGAGACATCCCCCTTCAATACAAGACATCCCCCTTCAATACAAGACATCCCCCTTCAATACCAAAGATATCCTCCTGCAATACGAGATAACCCCCTTCAATACGAGACATCCCCCTTCAAATTCGAGAGATACTTCTTTCCATACAAGAAACTTCCTTTAAACACCACGATTTTCTTTACTTTCCCTACCTACTGTACATCCTACCTACCTGCCTCACGCACATGCCAAACTCCCTCCACGTTCTACAAGGCCTGAACAACACGAAACACGCCATCAAAACTCGACTAATAACACCTATGGGAGCTTAAGACACGAAACTAAATTAACCTGACCTAACCCAGCCTCACTCAGCTTCACCTGGCTCTACACGGAACGAATATCTGTACACAAGCCACCTGAACACCACCAATGTACACCTCAGGGTCTTATAACACGAACTGGCAAAACTCTCTCAATATGATGGCTGTGTGTGTGTGTGTGTGTGTGTGTGTGTGTGTGTGTGTGTGTGTGTGTGTGTGTGTGTGTGTGTGTGTGTGTGTGTGTGTGTGTGTGTGTGTGTGTGTGTGTGTGTGTGTGTGTGTGTGTGTGAGAGAGAGAGAGAGAGAGAGAGAGAGAAACATTTTAACTAAGCTGAGACTTTAATACCAAGAAGGATTAAATATAACTTTCAATAACACCTCCACTACTACGAGTTCCTTCTAAGTAAATTACCTGGTAACAGCAACTATGACATCCTCAGGCTTAAGAGGTTAACCTGACTTGGCCTGGCTTAATACGCCACCTTCACATATCACCACTTGGGGCCGAACATCGCACAGTTCATAATTAATAAATCTTAGGACTCTCTCACTCAGGAATACAGTGATGGTACTATTCCATCCTACCTCACCTCACCTCACTTTATCTACCCTAACCTAACCAAGCAAAACCAAACCTCACCTAATTAATCTAGCTTAACCTCATCTCACTTCTTATCACCAAACCTCACCACGCTACACTAACTCACCTAACCTCACCTTACACAACCAACCTCACCCAACTCAACCTCAACACACCACACTTCACCTAACTTACCCTTATTTCACCTACCCAACTTAACCCATCATCATCTTCCCCCACCACACTTCACCTAACTTCACCTCACGTCACCTCACACCACCTGAGCTTTGCCGGGGGCGGTGAGAAGTACCATGCAGGAATCTATTAGCGTAATGAGCAGGTAGGGAGCAGGTGGGAGGTGGGCGCGTGGGGCTCCAAATTTGTCCAGAGTAAACATGGCCTCAGGAAGAAAGAAAGAAAAAGAAGAAAAAAGGGAGACAAAGAAGAGCAAGATAGGAAGACATAAGGACAAGAAAGATGTGGGGAAAAAAATGAAAACGAGGAGGAGGAGGAGGAGGAGGAGAAGGAGGAGGAGGACACAGTGAAAGTCCTCAAGAGGTGCGTGCTGACCTGAAGGGATGTTGATGGTGTGTGTGTGTGTGTGTGTGTGTGTGTGTGTGTGTGTGTGTGTGTGTGTGTGTGTGTGTGTGTGTGTGTGTGTGTGTGTGTGTGTGAGAGAGACAGAGAGAGAGGGAGGGAGAGTCTTCTAGCTTTCCTGGATTTGCTTCTCTCTCTCTCTCTCTCTCTCTCTCTCTCTCTCTCTCTCTCTCTCTCTCTCTCTCTCTCTCTCTCTCTCTCTCTCTCTCCGACTTACCCCAGAGATACGATCCCATTACCTCTCTCAGGCGTGGGGTATGAATGCATATCAAGAAAGCCGAGATACAAAGAGCAGGAGGAATGGCAGAGACTGGGGGGATGGGGGGAAACGTGAGGGGGAGGGGGAGGGAAATGATGGGGGAAGACCGGGGTGAAGAGGTGGAGGTGGGGGAGAGAGGGGGTAAACTGGGAGGAGGGGAGGGGGAGAGGTGTGAGTGGGGATATCAAGAAAGATTGGATACATGGAGCAGGAAGAATGGCAGAGAATGGGGGGTGGGAGGAATCAAGGTAGGGGGGAGGGGAAGGAATATGGTGGAGGGGGAGAGAGGGGTGCAGGGGGGGGGGTTGTGCTCAATCTCTTCACTCCGAGGACGTATTTTGTATTTTTCCTACTTATTTTAGTTTAATTTAATTTAATTAGTTCAGGATAGGCTTTTCGTACTGGCGGAGTTAGACACAGCCCTAATTAATTTTTTCACTATTACAGATCCTTCCAGGGTTGAAAATAATGGTCTGGTGGTTGCTTCATGGAAATTAATTACACGTCACTGCACGGATGGAGTTTATCAGTGTAAATGTTTGTTTTAAAAAATAAGTAATATTTTGTTTTTTTCATGAAACTAGCATCCCATTCACTGAATTCGTGGTAATCTAAAGGTGATATATTTTCCATGAATCACGCAAATTCTCTGTGTATATTCCATGCAATAAGCAGCACAGAAACTACAGGATGTAAACAAGGCAATATGCAATACACAAAATCAGATGACCAAAACCCCTTCGGTGTAGTCGCTATGCGTACACTATAGTTAAGCAAAATACGAGTATTTCGCTTCGATACAAACAAAATCAGCTCAGTACAGGACACCGTCAGTTATAAGCTTGTACTTGGGCACGAACGCAAGTACGCATTTGCGCACACACGTATGCACGCACACAAGCACGCACACACACACACACACACACATACACACACACACACACACACACACACACACACGCAATTTATAATGTGTCCACAGACACAGACAAGCATGCAACATACAATCACACGCATCCTAGCATTACACAATCACATACACACAAAAACACATGTTCATACTCACATGGCCTCTATACTTGAAGTTAATCGGACTGTTCCTACCTGTAATGTGCGCCAGGTCAACAGCCTTAGCCCCTGACTATCATCATTTTTTTAGGCTTCTAAAGAGAGTTCGCTGCACTCTTGTTAATGACGAGATTCCAAACGCACTCATTATGTGGTACATTTTCGCGGCTTTTAATGTATCCCGGTACTGCATTTCTTGACACACTTATCACTTTTTGCTCTTAGACGCCATTTTTTGGACGAAAACATGGTGAACTGTTCCGACACCACTAGCTACGTCTGGTCAGGTCAATACCTGCAGTGTTGCTAATAGTTGCATAAACAATCTTCGTAGTGGTTGGACACGTTGCACTGCATCTGGGTAGGCGGTATGGTTTGCGGTGCTGATGACAACTGTTAAATAAACAAGCTACAGTACGTGACGGCTGGGCAAGCTGTGTGGTAGTTTATAAATGAAGGATTAAGTTCAAACTCTTCCTCTGCCTACTACATGAAATATGCATAAAGATTTTGCGTATTTCATGAAAAATGCATTATCTTTCCTTTTTTCATGAATTCGGTCTATGAAAAAAAAAAAAAAAAAAGGAAAAACTGCTCATTTCGTGGCATAGGCAACTGCATAAATTACGCGCAAGAAGGAAGAAAAGGGGAAGCAGTACTGGTGGGGGAATAAAGTGGGGGTAACAGGAGAAAACATGAAGGGGAGAGGAAAGGGAAAATGAGAAGAAAGGACTGGATAGAGTGTGAGAGTGAGAGGGGACTCTGGAGAGAAGATGAGAGGGAAAGGATGCGAGTGACAGCGGGAATGAAGAGGGGGAACTAGAGAGAAATGGTGGGGGGAGGGCGTGTTGGAAGGAAGAAGGGGGCAAAGGTGAGAAGGAAGAGGAAGAGGCATCAAAGAGAGGGGAGGGGCAGAGGTACTTACGAGGATATCAATATACGAGATATTAAATGCAGGAAAAATGGGAGCAAATGGGGTGGAGGTCACTGGAGAAAAATGGTGGGGGTGTGACTAGAGAGGGCAAGGTAGAGGGTGAGAGTAGGGGAGGTTGCTGGTGGGGGATCTGAAGAGGGTGAAAGAGAGTGTTCATCCCTTTCACAAGCTCAATAAAATCGCAGGCGAATCAGAGCAAAAATCACAACAAAGGCTTAGTTGTAGTAAAGGGTTTGTGGATAACTCAAAACCCCTTCAGTACCAGGGGCCTTTCAAGAGCTGAATAAAACCGTCTTGAGGTTCCAACAATAATACAGAAACTCTTCCACTAAGGGTTAAGGAGAGAAATGGGGAGGGTGAGGGTGTTGTGATACATGTGAAGAAATTCCACTGGTAATATTTCAAGTGGAGAGTAGGTGTAGTGAACGAGGGTAACTTAAGGAGGAAAATAGGAGGGTCCCAGACATAAAGGGGCCATAAGAGGAGAGTGACTGAGGTAGGAAAATGCCAAGAAAATGGTGATGGACAGGTAATGGGGAGGGGAGGGGAGGGGATAGATGGGTGAGAATGAAAGAAATGATGAATGAGAAGAGAGACGACAGCAAAAGGAACGGGGAGGAGGTATGGGAGAGGGAAAATGGGGAGAGTGAGAGGGAAGGAGAGGGACAAGCAGGTGAGGATGGGAGAGAATGGAGAAAAGGAGTGGAGGGTGAGAGATGTGGGGCAAGGTAAAGGAAAGGAAGGCAGGGTGGAAAGAAAGGGGAATAAAGGGTAAAAGGGAAGAAAAGGAAAGGTGAAGAGCAAGGAAAGTGTGTGAAGAGAGGATTGCAAGAGGATGATAAAACGGAGAGAAAAGATCAAGAAGAGACGGAAGATTACAACAAAAGGGTACGAAGGCAGGAGAGAGATACGAAGGGAAGTTGGGAAGGAGGGGAGGGAGGCGTAAGAAAGGAAGGGAGGGGAAGGGCGAGGGGGGAAGCGTAAGAGAGGATGCGAGGAGGGTAGGGGGAGGGGGAGAGGAGCAGGAAAGGGTACGAGCAGGTGTAAAACAAGGGGTGAGTAGGAATGAAGAGGGTGCTTTAGATCAGGGATAAGAGAAGATGGAGCGAGAATGGGGGAGGGGGTGAAGATAGGGAGGAAAGAAGGGGGGAAGAGGACAGAGAGGGAGGAGAGGGTAGGAGTAGGAGGAGAAGAAGATGGGGAGGAGGGGAGGAAGGGGGGGTAGGAGAACGTAGAGGGGACAGGAGGGAAGGACACAGAAAAGAAGAAAAAAGGAGAAGGGGGAGTGGGAAAACAATAGTAAGCACAAGACGGGTGCAAAAGGAAGTAAGAGAAAGAAGGAAAGGAAGATAAGGAAAAGGGTGAGTAGTGTAGATGGGTACGAGTACAAGAAGAATTAAAGAAAACATCATCACCACCATCATCATCATCATTAAAGGAACGCAAGATTTTAACATTCCCATTGGTTCTTTCGATGACGTTTGATACTAAAAAAAAAAAAAAAGTATGGCAACAGAGAAAGAGGGTGAATGAGGGAAAAACAGAAACAGGAAGAAGTAGGAAAAGAGGAAAAAATAAATGTAAGAAAGAAGACAGGAAATGGGATGAGAAAATGGGAAGAGGGAAACGAAATGAGGAATGGGAGGAAGGAGAGCAAGCAGAAAGTAATGGAATGAGAGAGAGGAAGGGAGTGAGGGGAGGCAAGAGTGAGAAAAGAGGAAACTAGTGTGAGAAAGAACGACAAGAGGGAGGAGAGGACAAAGAGCCGGAACAAAAACGGACTGGCAGACGGAAGTGAGAAGAAAAAAGGGATGGATGATAAGAACACAAAACGGAAGAACATGGGAAAAAAAAAAGAAAGAGGAAGAAATGAAGTGGGGAGAGGAAACACAGAGGAGGGAAGAAATAAATAAAAGAGAGAGAGAGAGAGAGAGAGAGAGAGAGAGAGAGAGAGAGAGAGTGGAAGGACTCAGTATGCCAGAAAAGACTTGGGTTTATCATTCTCGACCCTCTGCGTGTTATCAGCGAACATGCCTCCCTTCCCAGCACCCCAAGTCAGGTGAGGCAGGTGAGATAAGGACAGGTGCAGGGGTCCACGCTGGGGGTACGGGCGTAGGGCAGTAAAAGAGAAAGAGAGAATGGGAGGGGGGGGGGGATGTTCTATTGATATGGTACATGGAAGGTAGAGATTTACGTTTTATGTATATACACACAAAATTGAGAGATCTAGGTGTTTCTCTCTCTCTCTCTCTCTCTCTCTCTCTCTCTCTCTCTCCCTCTGTGTGTGTGTGTGTGTGTGTGTGTGTGTGTGTGTGTGTGTGTGTGTGTGTGTGTGTGTGTGTGTGTGTGTGTGAGAGAGAGAGAGAGAGAGAGAGAATAAAAACCCCACCACAATCGGAACATCACTGGTACAAAGCATACAGGTGGCACGAGAGAAATGGCCCTTGATAAATATTTAAAAGCCTTCTTGGTTATATAAAGCAACAAATTTACTGAGATGTCTTTCCTAGGCTATCCTGTATATAAAAGTGTCTGGCTGAGTAAGAATAAAAGACTACAACATCCACTTAGGGTACTCGACACATTCACTCCAGCACTCATGGTGACAGGTAGGGGCGCGCAGCACTCACTCGCCTGCTTCTTCCCTCACCTTTATCACTGTTTCTTTGTCTGCCGTCCGCTCTTCCGAATTCTCTCTTTCCTTCATGTCACTGTTTATTACTCTTCTTTTCACCTCAGATGGCTCTGCACTGGGTGACGGGAAATCATTAACAACGTTAGGTGGTAACCATATAAAACCAAAGTGCGAGGTGGAATGGAGGCTACCATGGTACCCCTGTTAACTACGTGGAGAAACGCACAAGCAACATCTACTCAGGAGCCAAACTTCCACACTTTTACCCACGCCCCACAGTCACAAGGTACTGTCAACTGTAAGGGAACATCGGTTCACTGCACGGGTCGGCCCTGCAGGGGTGGTGGCTTGCCTGCGCTTGGTAGGTCTGATCGGTCCGACAGATTGGAGATGATGAACAAAAACTCTAGCACTGAACACTACACCAACATTCAGCCTATCACTTGGCATTATTGCGAAATTCACTATAATATCGAACCATCCACAATGCAACTTAACGTTACTGAAGCACTATACAATACTGCAGCACCAACTCTCACACTAAATCAACCATTCTCATTCCATGTTACTGCAACAATCACCCTGGCAGTCAGCACCACTGTAACAATCACTCTAGCACGTAACATCAACTCTTGGACCAAACCATCCACTCTGGAATCCAGCATTAATTTTTTCTCAATCAAACACTCCATAAAAATACACCATTCACAGCTGTTGAAAATTATCCTCTCTACAAACCCAAAATAAAACCAGTAACACTCACCCCTTCCATTTCGTCGGCGGTCGCTCCACGCGTCTCTTCCGCGTCTTCGATGGAGCTGTGAAAGAGAATAATTATTAAAGGACAGAGCAAAAAATAAATAAAATAAATAAATAAATATGATAAAACATACAACAAAGATAGATATGAAAAGGAAAGGAAAAAGAAAGTATTTAAGTAATGCCTAGACTCACAGACAAACAGATGATCAAATCGCTGTCGTATGTAAGACTTTTTTTTTTTTTTTTTTATGCAGAAAGAGAAAATGATGGAGAAGAAATTTCCCGCTTCTTATTCTTTCCACAAGAAAAAAAAAATGAACAGCACAAAACTGTTACATCAGGTTTTTTTTTTTTTTTTTTTTCTGGGGAGGGGGACCACAAGCAACGGAGTGGGAAAGAGGTCGAGATGATGATGATTAATGAAAATAATCCCCTGAGGACAGCAAGACCAAACTGAGAGAAAATAAGTCACCGAATTGAAGGCGTCAACACATCCTCAACTATTTCTCGTCTCCCACTCTCATTAACCTTTTTATATCTTCCCTCCTCAACTCTTTTTCATCACCAACTCCTCCCTCTCGCAAATCCAGCAAAACTTTCTCGTCCAAATTCCTTTCCGTGAGTCAAGTTTGCGGGGCTGTCACATTACCCTGCCTCACATCCCCTGCAGGCGCGTCAAAAGAAGGACATTCTTGGTACACTTCTTTTCATGCATTTTCAACAATTTATTACGTTTTTACCATCATCATCTTTATCACCTTTATTATCATCACCTTTGTTATCATAAATCATCAGCACTATCATTTTTATTATCCTCCTCCTCATCATCATCGTATCTTTATCATCCTCCTCCTCATCGTCTGTATCATCATCATTCATCACCATCCATGCAACTATTCTCTTCTTATCACGCAAACAAATCCAACAAACATAGGTCTGTAATAAGGAAAGGAGTATTAATTGACTCCACTCTCAACAATAACCCATTTCTTTTCCCTCATGTCAGCCTCATTCTTTTCCTTTCATCACCATCCCTCTTTTTCACACCAGGAATCCCTTAAAATTTTCCTAGTGCCCAATTACTCTGTTTGCGACCCTCAGCTGGGACGCTGGTAGAAAAAAGGGGCGCTAATCTGTACATTCTCACAAGCTTCCTTTACTGCATTTTCATCACCCTTTTTCTTCCATTACCAACCATTTTCATTAAAGACCAATCTTTCCGCTCGAGACACTTCTGCAAGCTTATTTTCCTAGCCACCTTTCTTCTTCCATGTCAAATATCACTTAATTTTCTTCCCTTCTTATCAGCCTTTCTCTTCTAACATCATTCTTTTTCTTCAGAAGCCCTCATTTCACATGAACCAATCCAACAAGCTTTGATCTGTATTAGAAAAAAAAAAAAGGACACTTTCTCTCTCTCTCTCTCTCTCTCTATTTCCACACCTCTTCACCCTCTTTTCCTATCTCTTTTCAACACCTCTCCTCTTTTTCACACCAGTAAATCCGGCAAAACTTTTCTGCTCCCAAATTCCCGAGTCAAGTTTGGGAGGCTGTCACATTACCCTTCCTCAGACCCTCCGCTGAGACGCTCCACATTCATCACCAAGACACGCCCTCCCTCGTACGCATTGGGGGAGGGGAAAAATGAGGGTGAGGGGAGAGATGTAGGAGGGGAGAGATGACTGTGGGGAGAAGATGAGAGGGGAAATATGGTGATAAAGGGAAAGGTGTAGGGGATATGGGAGGGGAAAGATGGAAATGAGGGAAGATATATGAGAAAGGAGATGACTGAGGGGAGAAGATCGGAGGGGAAATATGGGGATGAGGGGAAAGATGTAGGGGAGAAGATGGGAGGGGAAAAATGAGGATGAGGGAAGATATACGAGAAGGAAGATGACTGAGGGGAGAAGATGGGAGGGGAAAAATGAGGATGAGGGAAGTTAAACGAGAAGGAAGATGACTGAGGGGAGAAGATGGGAGGGGAAACAAGGATAGAAAGGGTGAGGGTAAGGATAAAATGGGGGATAGAGAAGAATGAGGATACAGGGGAAGAATAGATGAAGTAAAAATGGGGATGAGGGGAGAGATGTAGATGGGAGTTGATGAAGGGGGAAAAGAAGGTACACAGTGTGGGGACAGGCAATCCCGTCTTGCACTTAGTGAGGGGAAAAATGGAGAAAAGAGGGGAGACATGTAGAAGAGAGATGATGGAGGGATGAAGATAGGAGAGGGGAACAAAGGTAGAGAAGAGCTGAGTAAGGGGTAAACTGGAGACGAGGGGAAAGATGTTGGAGAGGGGACATGACACGAGAGGAAAAGCAGGTTGAGAGGAGGAGAATGAAGGGAAAGATGTAGGGGAGGGAAGCTGATAAGAGGGAAAGACATAGTTGAGGAAAAGGATGGGGGGAAAGGGGATACGAGGAATGATGCATGAAGAGGGAGAATATAAGAGAGACAGAGGAAAGATAGGGACGGAGAAAGGGTTGTAGAAAAAGAATGAGAAAGAGGGAAAAGAGGAGCGACGTAAAGAAGAAGAGACGTGGAACAGGAGACAAAGATGGTACGCGAAGAGAATGGAAATGAAGCTATGGAAAGATGTAAGAAATGGGAAAGGATGGGTCGGGTAAAAAATGAAACTGAGGAAAGGAAAAAAGTGGGGGGAAGAGGACAGAAACGGTGCAGGAAGATCAGTCAGGGGAGAATGGGTGTAGCACAGAAGGAGGGGAAAGGGGAGAAGATGGGAGAGGAAAGAAAGGATAGAGAAGGAGTTGATGAGAGGGAGTAACATGGGGAAGAGAAAACAAGAACGAAGAGAAGCTGGGTGAGGTAAAGAGGGAAAATAAAATAAAATACACAAAGATGAATGGGTAAGGAAAGGGGGTATATATAAAAGAAAAGACAGACGTGATAGAGAAGGATAACTGTGAAGGGAAAAGAAGGGAAAAGCAGAGGGGGGAGGAATGTAAGAAAAGGAATATGGATAAGAACGGAGACAGGAGAGAAGACTGGCAGGGTAAGGGGGGGGGAGGAGAGAATAAAAAGGATAAGAGTATTAAAGAAAGGGAAGAAATGGAAAAAGAGATGAGTGAGATGGAAAGCGAAGACTATGAATGGAGATGTAACAGCGTCTATTCTGGTCAGGACAGTTTTATAGGAAATACACGCATTGGGATACAACTCTCCCTTACACTGTGGCTCAATCGTTTCAGCTTGGCGGAAATTATCGTCCTTATGCAGTTCTTTATACTTCAGTGGCAGAATCAGACGATACTACGGCTCTACATCCTTTACACAGCACTGCTTCAAAATTACCACCATACCCAATCTGTTTCAGTTTTGCATTCAATATGGAGAGTCGGCAATTTTAAGCCAACTTAGAGAGGACGGCGTATAGATTTTACAAAACTATATGCATTTTCTTCCTGCCCCTCTCCCACTTCCAACTTGAATGTTCCTCCCTGTCTTCGCTTATCTTCCTTTCTGCCTCCTTAACTATCTCACTGAAATGTCACTCACTTAAATAGGACGTAAATGTTTATGCGAGTGTTGAGGCAAGTGTCACAGAAGTCTCTCTCTCTCTCTCTCTCTCTCTCTCTCTCTCTCTCTCTCTCTTGTCTAAATTCCTTTTCTCTCCTTCGACATTGTTCCTTCTTTTTTTTAATTCCCCTCAAAATCTCTTCTCGCTGTGCTATCCTTCACCACTTTCCCCTCAGTCGCCTCTCTCCCCTCACTTCATCACTGCATCGCTTGATTCAGTCCTTGTTTGTTCCTCCCTTCTACTCCCTTTAATCTTCATCTCCCTCCTGGCAGTCGTATCCATGCTCTCTCTCTCTCTCTCTCTCTCTCTCTCTCTCTCTCTCTCCACACACACACACACACACACACACACACACACACACATACACTCCAGGGACACCGGTAGCCTTGGGGAGTGTGAAAAATGTCATCCGTTAACTAAGCATCTCCCCTATTACTTAGCTAGAAATAACAGCCATGATGATAATGATGATTTTATATTACTACTACTATTACTACTACTACTACTACTACTAATAATAATAATAATAATATTAATAATAATAATAATAATAATAAAAATAATAATACCAGTGTCCAAGGGGAAATTCATCCAGTGAAACGTGAAACCAAGCGCCTCTGTTTCACTTCCAGAATTTGTCAGCCTCTATATACGCAGTCCAGTTTCCAGCGTCCAGGAGCTCATAAAACACTTGTGGCTTGGTGTTATCTTGTGTGTGTGTGTGTGTGTGTGTGTGTGGTGGGTGTGGGTGAGAGAGAGAGAGAGAGAGAGAGAGAGAGAGAGAGAGAGAGAGAGAGAGAGTTACAAAGATACACAGACCACACAGACCTTACGGTCCCTACGAGGTGGTCCGGCCTTAATCCTAATATAGTGCATAGGAGCAGGAGAAAAGGATAGCACAGCAGAAGGCTCTCTCCCCCACCCTCCAGACCCTCCGGCATTTGCCGTACAGGAAACAAGAGAGGAAGTAATACCTTGCAGGAATGAAAAACCTGAAGGAATTTTATAGGATCGGCAGAAAGTAGAATAATATGGAAAAGGAAAATTTGGGCATACAGCCACATACTTACTCTATGCATGAAATATATATTTTTTTTAAATCAAAAGATGAATAGAATGTTTATCTATTATTTATATTCTATAATATTGTCTGTGTCTAATAGACACATGAATGCAGACGCGAATATGCAATAATTGCTTCACTCTAACTAAACGATACCAATTGCGTCGAGATACATGTCCAGTCTTTTTTTAAACATATTTATGGTACCACTTTCAATTACATTCCCAGGGAGTTTATTCCATTCGCTTACAACAGAGTAAGTGAAGAAGTTTTTGGTTGTATCAAGATTAGCCCTCCTTGCTTGCAACTTCATACCATTTCCTCGAGTTACAGTCTCGGCAATTACTGTGAATAGCTTGTTTGAATCAGTATTACTGAAGCCTTTTAGAATCTTAAAACATTCAATCAGTTGTCCCCTGAGTCTCCGTTTTCTAAGAGAGAATAGGTTTAATCCCTTGAGTCTCTCGAGGTATGGTTTATTCCTCAGGGACGGGATTAACTTGGTAGCCCTACGCTGGACCGCTTCCAGTATTTCTATATCTTTAATTTGGTGAGGCGCCCAAAACTGCACTGCAAACTCTAAGTGTGGCCTGACTATGCTTTTGTATAGGGGGATTACAATATCTTTGCTTTTATATGTAAAATGTCTTTTGATGAAGCCTAGGGTCCTGTTGGCTTTATTGGCGGCAGAGATACATTGATTCGAACATTTCAGATCGTCTGAAATTAGTACGCCTAGATCCTTAACTAGTGAGGACTTGCTAATGATTTGGCCCTTCATTTCGTAATCATACCTTTTGTTTTTCTTCCCACATTGCAGTACCTGACATTTGCTTACATTGAAGGGCATTTGCCATTTTTCTGACCAGCTGATAATTTTATCAAGGTCATTTTGAAGGCTAATTCTGTCTTCTTCAGTTAGAGAGAGAGAGAGAGAGAGAGAGAGAGAGAGAGAGAGAGAGAGAGAGAGAGAGAGAGAGAGAGAGAGAGAACCATCATCAAATAATCCTAAACCTCCCACTCCATAATCGTAAAGAAAATAGAGACAAAAAACAGATAATAAATAAATAAGCATAAGTAACTAAGCCTTTGGTTCCTTCTTTCTTACATTAAAAAAAAAAAAAAAAGGTCTCCGCAGTTCTCCACGTCTCCAACAAACCGCAAGTGGACAAAAGATCTCAGTAGAGTCCCTAACAAGACGCCTACCACCACACCACCGACTCTCCCGCCTCGAGTGTAGGTTGAATGGACATAATTGACTCTCATGCTGGGTGACGGGGGTGGTCGCCAGGTGAGGGGGGGGAGAGAGGGAGGGACGAGATGGTTGAGGGGTAGATATGGGAGAGAGAGAGAGAGAGAGAGGGGGGGGCGTTGGGGTGAGGGGGCGAGATGAGATGGGTGAGGGGCAGATGTGGAGGGAGAGAGATAGAAAGCCTAAGAGATGGTTTGGGGGAGAGAGACAAAAGTAGATGGATTAGGAATGAATGAAATAAGAGGCAGAAATGAAAGGAATACATGGGTGAAGGTGAAAGGGTGAAGAGATAAGAAGGGTAAGGCGTACGGGCGTCAAGAAAATGCCTCTGAGCAGATAAGGAGCGGATACCAGTGCAGACAAAAAGGCAGGCAGGTGGGTTGTGGGGGTAGAGGAACCAGCTGTGCCATTCTGTGCTCTCAATACATCAAGCTGGGAGAAGCAGGGTGAGGTGGAAGGTAGGTGCTGCAGGGGGTAAAGCAGGCAGGGTTAGGGTGCAGAAGGAGGGTAGGTGAGAGCTGAGTGTGGCAGGAGGTCTTACAAAATTAGATGAGAAAGGCAGGAAGTTGTGGAAAAGGCATGGGTTTGGAAACAGGCTGGGGATAAGCAGAGCAGAGAGGGATGCCACAGTGCAGAAAGACAAAAAGGCAGGCAGGTGTATGTGTGTGGGGAGTAGGGGAAGGGGAGACTAACAAATGCGCCATTCTATATCCTCAATACATCATGCTGGGGTAAGAAGGGTAATGCAGGAAGGTAAGTAAGACAAGAGGCAAGTGAGGCAGGTTCAGGCAGAAAGTGGGGAAGGAGGGTAAGTGGTGTGGCAAGGAGAGAAAGGAGAACAAAACAAGAAACTAGGTGAGGCAAGATGGTTGGACTGAAGCAAGGTGATGAAGGCAGGCAGGTGGATAAGGAAGGCAATAAGCTCCAGTTCAGGGATGCGGGCAGGAAGGTATTCAGACAGGGAGCCAGGCAGGTAGGGAGGCAAACAGGCACGCAGGCAGGCAGTTGTGTATGTGTGGAGGGGGGGGGTATATTTGGGGAGGGGATTGTGATGGGGGGGGGGGACAACAACTGCGCCATTCTCTGCTCTCATACATCACGCCTCCCACCGCCCCGCGACGCTGCTGTGTGGCCGACATTCCACCTCTTTCTCTCCCTTGATTTACAACGTGTTTACAACGATTTACGCAGCGGGTTGGCGTCTAGTTCTAAGATTTATCATGAAGGAGGGGCCCGGGAGGAAGGTGTGGGGTGAGGCTAGGGGAGGGGGTATGTTGGGAGGTTAGGAGTACTAGGTGGAGGAGGAGAGGGTGTGGACAAGAAGGGGGAGGTGGTAAGCAAGGAAGGTGGATTGACAGGGAGGGAAGGGGAGAGATAAGGAGGGAGGGGACAAGAGGGAAGGTGGTAGAAAAGACGGGAGGGGATAGGTAGGGAGGGAAAGTACACAGGTACACAGGAAGGATAGAAGGCGGACAGGATGGGTACGGAAGGGAAGGGAAGGGAGGGGAGGGGGAAGGAAGGGTATGGAAGGGAGGTGGCAGGAAGGGTATAGAAGGGAGGGAGGCAGCGGGGGACTGTGGTAAGTGGCTTTGTGTACTGGCAAACTAAAGTCCAGGAGCTACATTGTCCTGAGTGCTCTTTGTCCAGGCCTTCAGTACTCCCACCTTGACGGCTTGATCACTTCATCCTTACCTGACCCACCCTATCCCTCTCCTCTCCTCTCTTCTCTTTCTGACACCTGTATGATACGGTGTTCTTTGTGACAGCCGGACCGCAATATTCTAACGCCTGTATAGCACCGTCTTCTTTTCGTCCCCTCTGTAACAACACTCTCATCTTCCCTTCCTTATTTTGAAACCTGTATGGCACCGTTCTTACCCTTCCTCCCTCTATATAATATCTTCATGGCACTACTGTAACATCTGTACGGGACCGATATCACCTTTTTCCCATTCACACCTGTTTGGCACTGTCCTCCCTCTTAATTCACCTGTATGGCATCTTCCTCTTTCTGACATCTCTGTGGCACCGCTCCCACCATTTCTTCCTCTGACACCTGCAGGGCCTGTTCTCTCTCTCTCTCTCTCTCTCTCTCTCTCTCTCTCTCTCACACACACACACACACACACACATCTTTATGGTACCGTACAACTAAAACCTCTCCACATGAGTTGAGAAGTGTCCCCCACTCCCCTCCTCGTTTCCCCATCTCACTCGCTACTCTTCATCTTCGTTCCAGGTCTCCTAACCTACTTTCCATCTTTAATCTGTCTCAAATCCCGTCTCCTTACTTTCCTAGTCTCTCCCCTTCCTTCCTCAGACTCTCCAATTTCCCACCTCAATACCTCCTTCCTTCCCTTCTCAGTCTCTCTTCTCGTAAGTCACCCTCCCTCCTCATCCCCCTATATTTTTCCCTTCCTACGTCAATCTCATCTCCTTGCTTCCTAAACCTCTCTCTCCCTTCTCTCCGATCTATCCCTTTCTCCTAAGGCTAACCCTCCTCTCCTTCACCACTATCTCACTTACTCCCAACACAAACCACCACTTATCTGGATCTTGCGCCTAATTTGACGAGCATAAGTGGATATAAAGCACCATTCTGAGCTACTCTAATCAGGCCCTCACTCTCACCTCCCCCCCCCCCAAAAAAAAAAAAAAAAAAAAAATCCCAGGCGTCCGCTCCTTGCCGGTGCGATACGATCCAAATTACCCATCAGAATGCTCCACCGCCACACATAAATCACAATAACAAGCCCATCAGACGTTCCATAGTCACAAAAAGGGGAAAAAAATAGAAATATGATACCAACTCTGATACGGCCAAAGCCTCCAGCAGAATGTTACACTTCTCATACACGAATCAGTCTATCACATCATAGCTCTTAACCTCACGTGAATAGATTTTATATAGATAGACAGATACAGACTGAGAGACAGACACACATACACACATACACACACACACACACACACACACATACACACACACACACACACACACACACACACATACACACACACACACACACACACACACACACACACACACACATATATATATATATATATATATATATATATATATATATATATATATATATATATATAAATATAAAACGTATACCTAACAAAACAAATGAGAACCGGTGCAACAGGGTCCAATCACCCATCAGCATGCTCAACCTCCGTTCATAAGTCACAGTCTTTATTGCAGTATAAGTCTTCACAACGTCATCTAAAATAAAGAAACAAATATATAGATAAATCACAATACAAATGATGCTCAGTGCAATATGGTCCACCAACCTATCAGAACGTTCAACCTGCTATCATAAATCACAGTCGCAGGCCCAACATATCACTTAACAACCACACCTTGACACCGCACCTCAACAAAAGGTCAAATAATACCTAACTGCACGCGCCTTTCCCAGTGCGATGCGGTCCAATTAGGCTGCCCTTCAGGATCTTCTCCCCCAATTAAGCCCTCTATAAACATTTTCTTTCCCGCATATAACTCACAATTCAACCACACTATAAACATTTTCTTGCTCACATATAACTCACAATCCTAGCCACACTACGCCCTAGCATTCTCTTGTGTCACTGATATCGTTTTAATATCGACATAATTTGCACAAAAACAAACATCAAACGTGAGTATATTAAAGGTGTAATGTGGAAAATAAACTGGTAAAGCAGAGATGTTTGGAAATCTCTTAAGCCACTTAGAATACTATCCTATATCTCAGTATCTGACCCAAGTCCACTAGCCTCCTTCAGCCACAGGTAAAAAAAAAAAAAAAGAAAGGGAAAAAAATAGGAAAAAAATAATGTCCTGTGCGATATGTTCAACTTACTCAACCGACTGTGTCATCTTTATCCCTAAGTCACAATATCAAGCTTATCAGCCATAGCTCTCAAACCATGAGGAGAAAAACAACAGCGAATAATGCCTATACTCTTTTCATTCTTACTTGGCCTACAACTGTCATTACTCCTTCTTGAATACTGAGTTAAAACAATAGATTCAAACAGAATATAATGCTAGTCACGAGGCAGTGCTACGGAAACGAAGTAGAGTCACAACTCTGACCTTTCCTGCTACTGAGCTAAGTGAAATAAGCTGCATAGGGACGAACTTCTGGGCCAAGAGTACAAAAAGGCACAGTATGAGTGAAACAAATTACTCTTCAAAATGTTCAACCTGTGGACACAAAGTACAATCCAGAGCCCATTAAATCACTCCACAACCACGCCAACAGATACATACATAAATAAATACATAATAAATCAAACTCCAAACGCTACTCATCCACCCTTTCCTGCCATGATACGGTCCAGTTAAACCATCAGCCCGTTCCACCCACTCCCAAAGCGCTTCTGAACCCAATCAATTCCTTTACCTGTTGCTTCTTTATAGGACTTTTCTTTTATCCATCGCTCCACCACCTAGCAAACATTTATTTCCAGTTCCTTGTTCTGTCGTTCCTTTATTTATCGCCCCTTTACTTATGGCATCTTTACCTTAAGTTCCTTTATTCTGTAGCTCCGCAAAGTCCTTCCCTTTTATCCACAGCATCCTTACCTCCTTTCCTGCTTTATTTATGTTTATCCTGCTGTTCCTCAATCTCCCGCTCCCTTACCTGCTACGACACGGTCAAACTGCACCACTAAATCTTTCCATAGCGCTTCTGGGCCAATCAGGGGCAGGTTTAAAGCTCTATCCCTGCCTTTCCTCTACCTACCGTTCATTTATCTGTCTATCACCTCTTTCCTCGCCGTTCCGTTACCTCTCGTTCATCCACCTCCCGTTCCTTGACATGGTGCTCCTTTACCTGCCGTTCTTTCTCCTGTTGTTCTATGCCTACGGTTCCTTTTCTTTCCCTCCTCACCTATAGCTCCTTTACCTGTCGCCCCTCTTCCTGTCATATATCTATCTATCTATCTATATACCTAGGCTGCTTCCCCCAAGGAAAGGGAGGTAGCCGAGACAGGACGACTCACTCTCCACTTACTCATCCATTCAAACACATTCATTCGCATCTTAGCCCCAAAGGGGAGAACGGACAGATCCTCACCGCACCACACCGCACAAGGGTCAACTGGGCAATGCAATCAGTGACATCCGCAGCAGGGCCCGACAGCAGAACTGGTTTACCCCTGCCACATCATAACAGACCCATCCCCTTACCCGCACCTGACCTGACTAGCTGATCAGACCAAATGCGGGAGAATATCCCCTCAGGGCTGCGTCATCACTTATTCATTCACAATTTCTCTCCATTTATTTCTGTCACGCACAGCCACTCTTCCTTGCTCAACAGACATCCCTCTCGCATCCAGCGCTCTCTTCACACTGTCCATCCATCCTATTCGTGGTCTTCCTCTCAGCCTTACACCTCTCACATCAGATCTAGTTATCTTTTTCACCAATCGTTCATTATCCATTCTCTCCATATGCCCAAACCATTGCAACACCCTCTGCTCAACTCTACCAGCCATCTCCCGAACAACTCCAGTTCTCCTTCGCACTTCATCATTTCGCACCCGATCCATACGCGTCACTCCACACATACTCCTCAGACATCTCATCTCCATTACATTCAAACTTTTCCTCTCTGCTACACCCATATTCCATGTTTCAGACCCATATAATGTCATATATATATATATATATATATATATATATATATATATATATATATATATATATATATATATATATATATATATATATATATATATATATATATATAGCGTTCCTTTTAATGCCGCTCCTTGGGTTATCTGTCGCTTCTTATTCCGTCATTCCCCCACGACTAAGATTCAGTCATACCACCACTGTTCCGTGTTACTCTTCATGTCGTTCCATTCCTAACGTTCCTCATAATCTCCCCCTTACCTGCCGTTCCTCCTGTTCCCGTAACTACCGCGATAAGAGCCAATTACGCCACAGCATAGTCCCAAACACCTCTGGGCCAACGGAGAGCGGCACTATCAAACTGTTCCGCGTTCCCCTTCACCTCGTTCCATTATTACCGTTCCTCACAGTGTTCCCCTTTCCTGCCGTTCCTCCCGTTCCCCTAACAACCGTGATACGAGCCAATTACACCACCACATCGTTTCAAATCGCCTCCGGGACTACGCATGGCGGGTTTTGACGCTCATCCCCCACGCCACAATTAAGCAGTGATGATGGACGAGGCGGCCCGGGGAAGCCACCTATAAATCCTTCCCTCTGATGGACCTTGATAATGAACCGGGGAATACACGAGTTGGGGCTTGTGGCCTGTACGTTTTCTTTTCTGCCTTATTTATTTATTTATTTTTTTGTCTATACCTTTTGCTTTCTAGGTCTCTCTCTCTCTCTCTCTCTCTCTCTCTCTCTCTCTCTCTCTCTCTCTCGACCTGTAATCACATACAGGTATACAAAACCATATCTCTTCGTTCACTGCATTTTCCAATCTCCCCCCCTCTCTCTCTCTCTCTCTCTCTCTCTCTCTCAGAGATGTATGTCTATTCTTTGAATTATCTACCTCGACAAGTAACTATCATCTTTTTTTAATACATAATAAATAGCATTCTCTATTTTCATCCGATACGTCACGGAAAAAGAAAAACATGGAAACTAACTTATTTTACGGAGGAACCAAATACAATGACCAAATGAAAATATTAACCTATAGTAGCAGAGTAAATATCACTAGGAAATAATATTGATCGTGAGAAAATACCAAGGAATATCATTATCAATATGGGTGGACACGACTAGAGTTACTTATTTGTCTGGAAGCTTGAAAATAAACTCACTCTACATCAGGACTCTAATTAATTCCAGCACAAGCCTTCCCAATTATCCCCCAAACCCGATGTCGCTCTATTTCCACTCCACTTATAATTTCCACCGCTGGTAAATGTCGAGGGTTCCAGGTTCCAGTCTCTCTCTCTCTCTCTCTCTCTCTCTCTCTCTCTCTCTCTCTCACACACACACACACACACACACACACACACACACACACACACAGTTATGGGCTAAAGAATTGAGTAAATTTGGGCGCGGATCCGAACCCGGATCCGGATCCTACCACACATTATCTCCAAAAGTTCTCTATGAATTTCAATGAAATATTGTGGAAGGGTGGGCCACGGGCCAAGAAAGAATTGCATGAATTTTGGGGCGGATCCGGATCCGGCACTGGCGGAGGTATGGGCTCTCTGAGTGCTCTCTATTGTCTTTCTTAAAGTTGCATGACAAAATGATAACCAGGACTATGAAAGAAGAGGGTAGTTTTTCCTCCCTTGCTGTTTATCATACAAAATGAAATCTTAGTTACATGAGGCGAAAAAATGGGTAGGACAAGGAAATAACCCAAAAAAGTGCATAATATTCCCATGTTTCCTTTTCGTCCGGAAATAAATTTTCATTATACGTTTTTTCACTCTAACCTGACTTAAAATTGCGCTATCTTTTAATTACTGCGTTGTGGCAAGAGATTAACACTGCAATATGATGCTTGTCATAAAGAAATGCGACGGACGGGATGCAGAGCCACAGTATTGTATTATCCTGCCACGGTGTTGTGTGAAATCTGCCGCGAATGGACGAAACTCTGGACCAAGTTAAGGTGAAGGGACTAAAAAAAGGAGACGACAGGAACGACGAGGAAGGAAACGTGAATTATCTCCTCATATCTCCTGCCCCTCTTAGAAAAAAAAAAAATCTTAGTTACGAGAAGGAAATGATCGTAAGTTATAACGTAAATCTCAAACTCAGGCTTGGAGTCCCCGGCGTGGCTCCAGGCAGTCAAAAATCTCTGGTACCATTTTTCTATTCAAAGTTGGTGGCTGAATCGATGCAAGTGATCAGGTGCAATTGTGTGCGCTGGGAGGGCCTTGGAGGGAGGAGGGTTGCGACAGAGAGAGTGGGGGAGGAGGGGCTGTGACAGAGAGAGAGTGGAGGAATGGGGAGGTTGAGACAAGAGTGAGGATGGGAGAGAGAGAGAGAGAGAGAGAGAGAGAGAGAGAGAGAGAGAGAAACCGCAAACAAAAATTAACAGCTTAAAAGAATGAGACTTGGAACATAACAAGCCCTACCCCTCCCCCCCAAAAAAAAAAAATAAAAAAAATAATACAAAAGCCGAAGTTGAAATGGGGAGGCGGAACGGTACTTTAGAGGAAGAAGGAAGAAAAGTACCACAGGAGATTTCGCCAAAACTATCGGAAAAGCCGAAACCAGCAGTCCCCTTTTTTTTTTTTTTTTTTTTTTCCTGCGCTCTTCTTCGTTACCAACTTTCAGTCCCTCGAGAAATCGGCGAATCGAAAATTGAGGTGGGGTAGGGGGGGGGGAAGTTTAATTCGAAAATCCGGAATGCGGCGTTATTCGAAAGGCTACTATAGTGGCCATTAAACCCCAATGCAAGAAGGAGTCACTTTTATATTTCATTTTCGCTATCTGGTAACGATTTTATTCAGATTTTTATTTATTCAACATTTTGGTTAGACTTTTCCAATGTGTGGGGTCAGATACACCCTTCATTCATCCTCTCAACACAGGTGGCTCTCTTGAAGTCAATCGTTTGGCATCAACAGGACTAAACAGCAAAAGGAAATTATCGTATTGAGCGATGCAACTCCCTCCAGCCTCAGGACGTCATTTTTACCTCACTCTTGCTGTCTCTGGACGATTTTATTCAACTTACGAATGGCCTCTTGCAGGGAAGATATTAACAAGGCGACAATGGTTCGTATTCTCGGAGCTCCCTAACACTTCTTCTTTACCCATTTATTTTTGGATACGGCTGGCTAGTATCGTTCTGTACGTTATTTGTGCAGAGTATGGGGATATTATAGGGATTTAAATAACACAGAAGAGGAAGGTAAAGAAGTAACGAGCAAAATAAATCGCTTCGGAAGAGGCGTTAGGGAGCTTCCATCACCGACGAATATACGGGCCTACACGACTATCTAACCCCTAAAGTTAAAAAAAAAAAAAAAAAGTTTCTCCAATGCTGAATAAAGTCGTGTGAAGATGGTGCACTACTCTGTTCACTTTATCTCAAACTGTCATTCTTCCATCTAAAATACTGAGTTAAAACGATAGATTAACACTAGGATATGATGCCAGTCACGAAGAAGTGCTATAGAAAATATGTAGAGCCGACACAGTGTTGTCTTTTTCTGCCACTGGGCTACGTGAAGTAAGCTGACAGACAAAGTTAAGGTGAACAAAGGATAATAAACGTCCTCGTAGTGAAAGGTAAATAGTCCTCTCTCTCTCTCTCTCTCTCTCTCTCTCTATTTTTTCTCCTAGTCGGATGGAGCCGATTTAGCAGGGAGGGGGGGGGGGACCTTCTGTGTGGCCGGGATTGCCTGGTAACCGGAATGGAAGTTCGCTAAAGGGCTAAATGAAGTGTATATGAGCCAGTATTTGTCAAGGAGATGAGGGTGAGGCGAGAAAGAGAGGGGACAGGAGGAGGGGAGAATGGATGGTGGAGGGGCAGAGGAAGAGGACAGAGAGGGGAGAGGAAGAGGAGAGGATGGATGGTAGAGGGGGAGAGGTAGAGGAGAGGATGGATGGTAGAGGGGGAGAGGAAGAGGAAGAAGGTGGGGACACAGAAGAAAGGGAGAAGACGATGGGGTGGCGATGGGAAAGATAAAACAAAGAAGTATGGAAAGGAAGAATGAGACAAGGGGGAAGATGGGTGAATGAGGAGGAGGCGAGGAAAAGAAGAGAATAATCAGGAAAGGGAAGGATGCCAAAAAACAAAAAAAAAAAAAATGGAAAGGAAAATCGAAAAAACATACACAGAGATGAAGGGAACCGGAGAGAATAATTTAATAAGAAACTGAAAAGACGTTTGAGAAAGAAAATGGAAAGAAAGGAGGAGAAACAGGAAAGGAAAGGGTAGGGAAAGAAAAGAATAGAAAGAATGATGATAACGGAGGATAAGGAGTATGTAGAGAAATATAAATATGATCAGCGAGCAAACGACAAAAAATAGCTGAATTTGAGAGAAGAACTGACAGACAAACAGAGAGAAATATAAAGAACAGTGAAGAGGTGAAGACAGCGAGCATGAGAAAGGAAGGTGGATGAGGGAGTGAAAGGTAATCTGAAGAGGAAAGTTGATTTCTAAAGAGGGAAAGTAAGAAGGGTAGGTATTAAGAAAGTGAGAACACAGAATGAATGAGAGTGAGGGATTGAGGAAAGTAAGAGAGAGTGAGAGAAAAATAAAAGAGAGGAAACAGAGAAGGGGAGTGAGGGAGTGGGAAAGTAAGCCAGAGAGAGAGAGAGGGGAAGAAAAAACGAGGGGAAACAGAGAGAGGGAGTGAGGAAGCAGGTGATCGATCGGAGGAAAAAAAAAAATGGAGTTAAATCAGCCAATTAAAACTCGGTGTGGAAAGTTATAATTGTGTGTTGGACAAGCTGCTCCCCTCACTCTTCCCCTCACTCCCCTCTTCTCCTTTATCTTTCATTACTCCCTTCCCCTCTTTTATCTTCTTACTTCTCTCAATTCTCTCATGTCCCCTCTCCTTTACTGCAAGAAAAAGACTATACGATGGGTAAAGAATAAGGGAAAGGGGGACGAAAATAAAGGAAAACACGAGAGAAGGAAAGGAAGGGAAAAAATAAGAAGCAGGAGAAAGAAGCAAAAGAAAATAGAGAAAATGGAAGAGAGAGAACGTAGAGAAAACAAGAGAAACGAGAAAACCAGAGATAAGGAGAAAACGGAAAATGCAAGAAGAGCCAATGGAGAAGACTTAATAGGGGAAACTAAAGAAAAACAGGGAAAACGGAAATTGAGGAGGGAAATGGCGGAAATATACGAATGTAGGCGAAAAAAACATACATACGAACTTGTAATCATCATCATCATCATCATCATCATCATCATCATCATCACGTTACTTCTCACTAATTTATATGAGAGAGAGAGAGAGAGAGAGAGAATCATATTACACCAAAAATTAAAACCCAACCCACACTCAATTACCATCAAGAATTAATTTACGAAAAGAAAGAGGTACTCAAAAATGGCGAGAGTGGAGGAAAGTGGGAGGAAGGAAGCGAGTTTTCAGGCTGGGTTCGCATGTGACGTGGGGCATAAGAGAGAAAATGACAATATCCTCTTACGCTGAGGGGATGAGAGTAAATAGGAAGAAGAGGAAGGGGGGTTTAAAGTAGTCTCCCCCCCTTCGATCGTCTTATTGCTGCTCTTACTCATTTCTTTTGCTTGTTATAGTTTTAGATTAGGGTCCTTAACTCTCTCTCTCTCTCTCTCTCTCTCTCTCTCTCTCTGTATGTGCGTGTTTTATTCCTTGTTTACAGTTCTGCCTATGGGTATTTTCTTTACTAAATTAATCAGTCTTCCTCTCTCCTTCGGCCATCCTTTCTTTCTCCCAACTATAATATTCTTGTGATTATTATTTACCTCACCACCTTCCCACTTGCTCTTGCTAATCCCTCTCCTTTCTCTTCCACACCATTGTTCTCTGCTCTTTTCTCTTTCCCAATCTTCCCCTTCCCATTCTAACCTTCTTCCCAAATTTTTTTCTTTCCCCATCCTTACCCTTTCCCTCCCACCCTTACCCTTTCTCTTTTTCTATGCTCCCTTTTCTCTCCCACCCCTACCCTCCCTCCCTTTCCATGCTCCTTTTTCTCTCCCACTCCTACCCTCCCTCTCTTTCCATGCTCCCTTTCTCTCCCATCCTTATCTTCCCTCCTTTTCCATGTTCCCTTTCTCTTTTCTGGGTCCCTCTTCTCCTACCCTTATTCTTTCTCCCTTTCCATGCTCCCTTTCTCTCCCACCCCTTCCCTCTCTCCCTTTCTCTCCCGCCCCTACCCTCCCCCCCTATCCTCCCTTTCTTTTTCTCCCACCCCTATCTTTTCTCCCTTGCCCTCCAACCCCTACCCTCCCTCCCTTTCCATGCCCCCGTTCTTTCCCACGCCCCCGCCCCGTGCCACCCCCGGACTGGGATCGCGGGCATCTGGGTTTCGACACCCCACATGGAGGTTATCTGGCACCCCTCACTCCGACCACTAACTCCCCACCCCCACCCTCACCTCCACCCCTACCACCACCAACCTGACACCCTCTACCCCCACACCACACCGAGGTTATCTGCCCCCCTTATATCCCCACCCCCAACCACCCTTCCCTCTCCCCCACCCAAGACGGAGTTTATCTGCCTCCTCTCCCCCTAACCATCACTACTCCCCTCCTACCCCCCAGCTTGCTCCACTACCACAAAAGCCGTCTGGCCTGTTTTCACTGCAGGTGGTGAGGGGAGAGAGAGAGAGAGAGAGAGAGACAATAGGGGAGGGAGAAGGTGATAGGATACGAGTGAATAAGAAGAGTGAGAGAGCGAAGAATGAGGTGGAAAAAAAGAATGAGAGGGGGGAAAGGAATAAGAGTGGAGGAAAAAAAAAAGAAGAATAAGAGGGATGAAAAGGAGAATGAGGGGAGGAAAAAAAAGAATGAGGGAGAAAAAAGAATGAGGGGAGGAAAAAAAAGGAATGAGGGGAGAAAAAGGAATGAGGGGAGAAAAAGGAATGAGGGGAGAAAAAGGAATGAGGGGAGAAAAAGGAATGAGGGGAGAAAAAAGAATGAGGGGCAGAAAAAATAAAGAACGGAGAAAAAACGAGACAGGTAAAAAGAAAGTGAAGAGTGAGAAGTGTATGTGGAAGTGTGTTGTGTTTGCGTAGCGGTGTTTGTGAATGAGAGACATCATAGAGGGAACACGCAATGACACATGTATGAATGTATGAGCAATAGTTCTTTCATTTTAACTTGGCTCAGATTTTCGTCCACTTGCGCAGGGTGAGGGAAAGGAAAAGAACGCTGTAAATGAGGAATAGAAGTGTGGAATTAATAAGCACATGAGAGAGAGAGAGAGAGAGAGAGAGAGAGAGAGAGAAGGTGGTGATGGTGCATAAATGGAAGGAAGTAAGGAGGGCCAGGGGCAAGCGAGCGAGGGGGGAGGGAGAAAGGGGTGAAGTGGAGGTGAGAAGGTGCGTGAGAAAGGAGGAAGTGAGTGAGATAGACGAGGGATGAATGAATTTACGGTGAGATGACAAGGGTGATGGGTGCAAGGTGGGGTGCTGGAAGGGGTGGTGGGGGAAGGGTGTAGGGATGGTGTTAGGGTGAGGGGTGGTGGGGGCAGGTGTAGGGATGGGGGTCAGGGTGTAGGGATGGTGTTAGGGTGAGTGGTGGGGGTGAGGGCAAGGGTGAGGGGGTGCAAAGGTGAGTGATGGCGGTGATGGTGAGTGATGGCGAGGGTGAGGGGTGGGGTGGAGGGTGAGAGGTGAAAAAGTGAGTGATGATGGTGATGGTGAGTGGGGGGTGGAGGGCAAGCGTAGGGGTAAGGGGAATGTGTTTAAATGTTTAGGAAGTGTGAGGTAGACCTGACGGGTGGTAACGAGAGCAGTGAGACGGAGGAAAGCTGAACAGTGAGAAATTGGACTTGAGGAATAAAAGAAAAAGGAAGAAGCTGAAAGGAAGAAAAAGAAAAACAGGAAAGAAAAAGGGAACATCTGGCGAGGCTGAAGAAGGAATTACAAAGAAATATAAATACATACACCTAACAGATCTTCCATATTATTAACCCCTTACAAACAACAGCATATATTTACTAACTGGCATTGTCTTTAGTTGCGTCTGTCGGTTTGTGCGTCTCTGTGTCTGTCTGTCCGTCTGATTGGGCTCTTAATTTCAGAAACCCTTGACCTAGTGACTTTTTTTTCTTTTTAATTCTAGCACTGACCATATCGAAGGCTAGTACGAAAATAAAGGTCATGGGTGAAAGGTGAAGGTCATATGTCGAGAGAGAGAGAGAGAGAGAGAGAGAGAGAGAGAGAGAGAGAGAGAGAGAGAGAGAGAGAGAGAGAGAGAGAGAGAGAGAATTGAACTGAAATGTTTTTTGTTGTAAAAGGTAGAGTGGTATACAACAAAAGAAGGTGGTGAGAGAGAGAGAGAGAGAGAGAGAGAGAGAAGTGGGGGGGGAGACAGTTAAAAGGATGACTGCATTAACGACAGGATGGACGCAAGAGAGTTGTTGTCTCGAGCACATGAGAAAGCAGAGGTGAGTAAGAGAGAGAACAACGTGAAGAGATAAAGAGGGGGCGAGGTGGAGTAATGGAGGGATATCAGAGGATGGAGGAGAAGGAGGAGAGAAGCTGGGAGGAGCAGAGGAGGTGAGAGGAGGAGGAGCTGAGGAAAAGAGGAGCTGAGAGGAGGTGGAGAGGAGCTGGGAGGAGGACGAGAGGAGCTGATAGGAGGAGGAGAAACGTGAAAGCAGAAGACCGCTCAGATGCAGAAACGAGAGAGAGAGAGAGAGAGAGAGAGAGAGATGGAAGACAGGAAGAGAAGCAGGGGGAGGGGGGGGGAAGGAGGAAGATAACCAGACGGATGAGAAGGATGAGCAAAATATGGAGAGGAAGGACCGGTTGAGGGGAGTGGAAGAAGAATGGGGGATATAACCCACTTCAGTCCGATGATGTTTTAGTTTATTATATTATTTCTACCGCCAGACGATTTTACTCAGCTCTGGAGGGCTTTAATATAGTCTTTAATAAACAGTTCCTCTTCCATCCCAGTCCCTACGTCATTATATTTCCTATCTGTCTTCCCCTCTTCAGTAATCTCCCTTCTTGGTCTGATATTCCTCTGTTCTCGTCTCCTCATCGCCCTTCTGATTTCCTCTCTCTCTCATCTTCCTTTCTCAAGACACTTCCTCTTCCATCCCTCTCCATCTTCCACTTCCTCTTCTATTCTTCCATCTCCTCCTTCGTGGTCTGATACTCTTCCGCTCTCAGTTCTACTTATTCCACCTCCCTGTTCTTCTCACTTTCCCTCTCACTTCCCCCTCCATATCACGCCTTCTGATTCTTTCACCCCATTTCATCTCCCATCCCACTTACTCTTCCACTCCACTTCATCTC
Organism: Coenobita brevimanus; assembly: GCF_032717465.1. Taxonomy (NCBI): domain Eukaryota; kingdom Metazoa; phylum Arthropoda; class Malacostraca; order Decapoda; family Coenobitidae; genus Coenobita; species Coenobita brevimanus. The sequence continues at coordinate 35,966,117 of NC_136998.1, forward strand.
CCATCCCATTTATTTTTCCACTCCACTTCATCTCCCATCCCACTTATTCTTCCACTCCACTTCATCTCCCATCCCACTTATTCTTCCACTCCACTTCATCTCCCATCCCACTTATTCTTCCACTCCACTTCATCTCCCATCCCACTTATTCTTCCACTCCACTTCATCTCCCATCCCACTTATTCTTCCACTCCACTTCATCTCCCATCCCACTTATTCTTCCACTCCACTTCATCTCCCATCCCACTTATTCTTCCACTCCACTTCATCTCCCACTCCGCTTTTTCCTCCACTCCACTTAATCTTCTATTCCATTCATCCTTCACTTATTCTTGGATTCCTCTTATCTTCCATCCCACTTGTTCTTTCATTGCACTTTCTCCATCCCACCTTATTCTTCCACTCCACTCATCCTTCAACTCCACATAAGTCCTATCCCACTCTATTCCACTCCCTTCCACCCCATCCTAAGACGCCCTACGAAGCCACCCTCCTCCATATACATTAGGCCCCTTGAGACGCCAAATGACTTCTCCAATGATATACTGAGACCTTAGGCAAAACATGAGAGAGAGAGAGAGAGAGAGAGAGAGAGAGAGAGAGAGAGAGGAACCGTAACTAAGGAAGGAGATCGCGATGGAGAAAAAAAAAAAAAAAAAAAAAGGCAGAAAATAAAGAAAGTGGAACTGGGAGAGATGAAGGGAAAGATGCGGCATGTGTGTAAAAAAAGCGTGAAGAAATGAGATAAAAATGAGCTGCAGTGGGAAAGAAAATGGGAGGATGAGGAAATGAAGGAAAGGTATAAGAGAGAAGGATGGAGAAGAGGAAGGAGGAGGAATGGAAAGGAAAAAGAAATACAAAGAAGAGGAAATAGAGGGATGAGGGAAGTGAAGGAAGACGAAGATGATGGGAAGAGACGGATGGAAAAGAGGAAAGAGGAAGAAATGAAAGGATGAAGAAATAAAAAGAGAAAACAGAGGGAAGAGAGAAGTGAAGGAAGGTGAAAGGAAATAAGGAGAGAGAAATAGAGGAAATAGGTATAAGAGGGAGGAAATGGGGGAAGGGGTACGTAGCGACAGAGATGGAGGAAGAGAAGAAGGGAAGATGGAGGGAAACCACGAAGGAAGAGAAAATGTCGAAAGGCGGTAATGGAATACGAAATGCGAGGAGAGGTGAAAAAAAGAGTACAATGTGGAAAAATGGGAGGAAGAGAAAATGGACGAAAGAGCAGGGGAAGAGGAAATGGAGGAAAGTGTAAGGGAAGAGGAAATGGAAGGATGAAAGGAAGAGGATATGGAGGGCAGTGTACGGGAGGTGGAAATGGAAGGACTAGGAAATGAAGGAAAGTGCAGAGGAAGGGGAAAGCGGAAAGGATAAAACGGAAGGAAGAGGAAATACAGGACAGTGCAGAGAAGCAGAAGCGTGAGTAAATGATATCAAAAAGACGCCATCATCCGGAACAGATCCATAACAACAACAAAAAAATTAAAGAAGCAATACTGACTGAAAAAAATAGATTGGTTACTGAAGAGAGGCACCATGGGAGTCTCCTAAGCCCTCGGGAACACGGCTCAAAGACTTTATTCCACGTAAGTCTGAAGGCAGAAAGCGTACCGCAGTCTGGAAGGTTTTAGACTTCTTCGCCGAAATGGTGACACACAGAAGATGAAAGGATGAGGCGGGCAGAGACGCTGAGCAAAGAATCGGGAGAGAAGAAGGGGGGAGGGGGGGAGGATGAGGAGGAAAAAGGAGAAAATGCGTGTGTGAGAGAGAGAGAGAGAGAGAGAGAGAGAGAGAGAGAGAGAGAGAGAGAGAGAGAGAGAAGGCGGGGGTAGAAGAGGAGGAGGGAAAAAGGAGAGAAAATGTGGAAGGAAGAAAGGACAGAAGAGAGATGTAAAAAAAGGAAGATAGGGAGGAAGATGAAAGGATGTGGCAGAGAGGGAGGCTGAGGAAAGAATCGGGTAAAAAAAGAGGGAGGGAAGAGATGGGAAGGAAAAAGGGGGAGAGTAAGTGGGAGGAAAAAAAATCACGGGGACGGAGAGGAAGAGGAGAGGGAAGGAGAGAAGAAAGGAAAGGACGTGAGGATGGAAGAAACAAGATGGAAGGTTCAAAGAGGGAAAGGAACGGAAAGAGGTGAGAAATGGCGGTAAAGGAGGGAAGACGAAAAGATAGGGAGCGGGGAGGATGAAATGAATGCAAGGAAAGGCGGAAGAGGGATGGGAGGGAGGGAGAGGAAAGGGGAGGAAGAACACAGGAACAATGAAAGAAGGCAGTGTGAGAGAAGACAAAAGAGTGGAGGAAAGCATGGGGAATAAATGAAGGACGGAAGGAATGCAGAATGTAAAAAGGAAGGAAGAAAGTGGGAAGGAAGTAATAAGGAAGGAAGGAAGGAAGTGGGGGGGAGGATGGAAGAGGGACAGGGCAAACACTGCGGTGAAGGAGATATCAAGGAGGAGAGGGGAGGAAGGTGGCACCCTCCTCCTCCTTCTCCTCCTTGTTCTTTCTTTTCTCTCCACCTCTCCTCCCACAGTCTCCTTCCAACTTTCTTTCTTCCCACTCTCACTCCTTCTTCCTTCCTTCTTCCCCTATAGGCCTACTCTTCCTTCGTTTCCCTCTTCCTTCCTCCCCTCTGCTCTTTCATTTTTCCCATTCCCCCTCTCTTCCTTCTGGCTTCCAAACTATCTTTTTTGCTTTCTCCTTGCTTCAGTTTTTTCACTTTCCTTTCTCGCCCTTCCTGGTTCCCTTCTTCTCTTCTCATTCTACTTTCCTAATTACTCGCGTATTTCCATCTTCTCTAATTCATTCCTTCTCCTCCTTACTCACTTCTATCAGCTATTTCCTTCTTCCTTCCTTCTCCTTCTCTTCTCCCCTTACATCCTTTTCCTTCCTCTCCTCTTTTCCCTTACCTTCCCCATAATCCCCTTCCCAACTATCTTGCCTCCGTAACCTCATTTCCCCTCATCTTCTTTTCCCCCCATTCCCTTTCCCACTCCTCTGTAATCCCTCTCCCCTACTCTTCTCTCTTCTCCTCCCTTATCCTCCGCTTTCATCTCCCCCCTCTTTCTGCGTTTCCCATCCCTCTCCCCATCCTATCTTCCACTCTTTTCTCCTCCCCTCCTATCTCTCTTCTCTTCCCTCACTCCTTTCCTCAACTCCTATCTCTCCCTCTTACTTTCCTCCCTTCCTCTCACCTCTCCTGTCTTTCCCCTCTTCCCACATTTCACTTCTTCCTTTCTATGTTTCCCTTCATACTTCCCCTCGGCACCCCTCCTATCTTCCCTCTTCCTTCCCTCCCACTCCTGTATTTCCTCTCTTACATCACCCTTCACTCCTCTCCAATCACTTCTCTCTCCCCTCAATTCCCCTTTCCCCTCTTCCCTCGTCTTACTTCTCCTTCTGTTATCTCCTCTCTCCCTTCCTCTGCTTATTGCTTTCCTCTCTCTCTCTCTCTCTCTCTCTCTCTCTCTCTCTCTCTCTCTCTCTCTCTCCCTCCTTCCTTTCAGTCCCCTCTCCCTCACTCATTTTCCACTGTCCATTAATTATCTTCCCTTGTTAATTCCTCTACCTCCTTTCTCTCTTCATGTCACTCTTCCTTCTTCATCCTCTCCCTCCTAGTTTCCCTTCTTCTCTCCTTACTTTCCCTTCTTCCCTCATCTCCATTCCCCTCCTATTTCAGCCTCTCTCTCCTCTCCTCTTACCCCCACCTTTCTTTCACCTCTCCCCTCATCTCCACTCCCCTCCTATTTCCCCTCTTTCTCCTCTCCTCCTCTCCTAGTTCCCCTCTCCTCCCCTGTCCTCCCCCACTACTTCCCCTCTCCTCCCCTGTCCTCCCCCACTACTTCCCCTCTCCTACCCTGTCCTCCCCCACTACTTCCCCTCTCCTACCCTGTCCTCCCCCACTATTTCCCCTCTCCTCCCCTCTCCTATCTTTCCCCCCCCCCTCCCCCGCGGCGCTGGCATTGTGGTGAGTCGCTCAAGTGCGGCTAATATTATGATTACGCTGATGTATGAGCCGCCAGACGATACCTCACGATAAGGAGGGGGGGAGGGGTGGGCAGAGAATGGAGGCCCGGAGGAAGGGGGAAGAATGGAGGAATGGTAGAGGAGACAATGGAGGAGTGGAGGGGTGGGGATGGAATGGAGGAGGGGAGGAAGGGGGAAGAACGCAGGAGGGGAGGGAAGGGGGGAGGGGGAAAGACGTGATAGGGGAAGAATGGAAGAGGGGAGGAAGGGGAGAAGAAGGGGAGAGAATGGAGGAGGGGAGGAGGAGGGGAGAATGGAGGAGGGAAGGGGTGGGGAGAAAATGAAGAAGGGGAAGAAGGGAGGAAAGGGAGAGAATTGAGGACAGGAGGAAGGGGAGAGAATGGAGGAGAGGAGGAAGGGCGGACGATGGGGAAAAAGGGGAGAGGGGAAGACGGAGAAAGAGGGGGGATGCTGAAAGGGGAAGAAAAAGGAAACGATAGGGATGGGGAGGGGGTTGGATGGAAGGACGTAAAAGAAGGAAGATGGTGAAAAAGAGGAAAGAATGGAGGAAGGGAGGAAGGGGAGAAGATGGGAAGGGGGGAAGACTGGAGGAAGAGGAAAGATACAGAAGAAGGAAGAAAATGGAAAGGATCGGAAGGGAGGAGAGGAAGGATGAATACAAGAGGAAAAAGAGGAAAGGAAATGAGAAGAGAGGTGACACGTAAGAGGTGAGAAGGGGAAAAAGAGGGTGATGGAAAATCGGAGGGGAAAAGAGAAGGAAAAATCGCTGAAGAGGGGAGTCAGGAGTGAATACCGGCTAGGGAAAGAGGGAAATGGAGGGAGCTGAGTAATGTGTTGGGACAAAGAGCAGAGGAGAAAATATAAGAAAATATAAATACGAGGCTAAGAATGATTTGTGAGAGAGAGAGAGAGAGAGAGAGAGAGAGAGAGAGAGAGAGAGAGAGAGAGAGAGAGAGAGTGTGTACTGATGACCCAAAATCCTATGACTTATTAGAGGGTTAGAAAAGACGAACAAAAAAAAAAAAAAAAAAACGAAAAAGCAAATACACGTAACATACAGAAGAGGAGAAAACCGATAAAGAGTAATGAGAAATGAAAACACTGTGACCTATAAAAGGGTGTGGTGGAAGAAATAGTGAGTGAGAGGCACTGGCGAAGGGACACGCTGGGTAGAAAGGGGGGTGCGGCCGGAGAGAGTACAGAGGAGGAGGCAGGGTACACAGAAGGGGCAGGAGTGATGTTGGGCAGTGACAAAGCATGGCAGGGGAGAGGAGTAGGGAAGGGGAGAAGAGGAAGGGGAATGGGGAGGGGAGGTGGAGGAGGGGTAAGGTGTGGAAGAAGGGACGGAGAGAGGTAGGGCGTAGGGGAAAGGAAGGTGGAGGGGAAGGGGGTTGGGAGAAGGGAAGGGGAAAGGGAAGGACTGGGGTGAGGGGAAGTAAGCGAGGCAAGAGAGGGGGGAAGGCAGAGGAACACCAGAAAATAATCTCCAGTAAATTTACATGCATGTGTACTACTATTGTTCTTTACCGATACACCAGGAAGAATGAGTATTAAACATAAAAAAAAAAAACTATACATTCAGAAATACTTGAAAAAATAAATACATAAATAAAACGCGAACACAAAAAAAGTAATCCAGTATACCCCAAAAACACGAAAAAAAAAAAATAGTGGAATACGTGAGGACCTTACGATGTTCTATACGGAAAGGGATCGTTGCTGAGTAGGTAAAGAAACTGATGGAACTTCTTGATGTGAAAAATGAAAGGAGAAGGAAAAAGTGAAAGGGCAAAGAGGAGGAGAGGAAAAACAGGCACGAGAGAGAGGACTACCTACTCTTGAAGCAGTTCGAAGAGGAGAGAGAGAGAGAGAGAGAATGACATACCAAGAAACACACACACACACACACACACACACACACACACACACACACACACACACACACACAAACCAGGTGGTGTGGTTGATGAGGCGCTTGACTTGAGCAAAAACGACCTGACTTACAAGCCTCCCCTCACTCTCCTTGCTAGTACAGGGCAGCTAAGTAACCCCTGATCACCGTCAAAACACACTCGACCATAATTAAAAACCTGTATGAGTTCGAGACAAGGCGGCGTGAAAATTAGGCGGTATGTCTCCTTGTGCCAACGCCTCACTCCCACTTGACCCCACTCAGACACTGAATTTAAATATTTAAGGCCTGTGTATTTCTAGCAAGTGGATATAAAACAGATTAACTGATATCACTACTGCTTTAAATACACACACACACACACACACACACACACACACACACACACACACACACACACACTAACCCACCCACCCCACTTCACCACACCCTACCCCACAACTCCATCCCATCGCATTCCATCCCACCCCACCCCCAGCAGCAGTAGGTAGCGGGTTCTCCTGAGGTAAAACGAGTCATCAGTATTCCCGGCATCTCAGCTCCTGCCATCAGCCCCACTTTATCACCAGCACCAGCATAAAGCCTCGCCCCACCACGCATAGGATTCCAAAATGCCATCCTGGGCTCACATTTAAAACAATTTGCATACGGCTGGGAGGGAGGGTGAGAGACGGAGTGGAGAGGAGAGGAGAGAGAGAGAGAGAGAGAGAGAGAGAGAGAGAGAGAGAGAGAGAGAGAGAGAGAGAGAGAGAGAGAATGATGGTGGAGGAGGAAAGGCTGAAAGAGTAGGAAAAAGAGAGTTTTATAGAATGGGTTAGGGCTACTGAAAGAAAGGTGGGGATGAGAGAATAAAAGACATAAGGGGAGGGGGAGGGAGGAGGCATGTGACCTGGAGGAGGAGGAGGAGGAAGAGGAAGAGACTGTGGTGGGGGGGAGGAGAGGGGCAGAAGTGGAGGAGGAGGGGAAGAATCAGAGTTGCTGGGGGAGGTTAGAGCTGGAAATATACTGGTACGGGGGAGGGGGGGTGTGAGTGGGGAGGAAAGGCAGAGGTAGTAAGGAAAAAAAGGGGAGAATCGAGGAATGAGAGGGACGATATGGGGAAAGGAAGTAAGGGGAAATAAATGAGACTGAGGAGAGAGAGAGAGAGAGAGAGAGAGAGAGAGAGAGAGAGAGAGAGAGAGAGAGAGAGAGAGAGAGAGAGAGGGGTAGTAAGAGGAAATAAAGAGAGACTGTGGGAAGAGAGAAAGAGGTAGTAAGGGGAAATAAAGAGTGATCGGGGATGGGAAGGCTGATATGGGGAAGGGAAGTAAGGGGAAATAAAGGAAGACTGGGGGAAGGGATGGGTGGTATTGTGAGGGGAACTAAGGGGAAGTAAGAAATGAATATAAGAAAAGATAATAGTCTGAAGGTCTCGAATGACTGATAAGATGCAAGTATAGGAGGAGTGGGATGAGGGAAAAAAGGGAATATGAAGAGGGAAAGAGGGGTAATGAGGGGAGAAATGAGGCTGTGTAGAGGAACTGTTGGTATGAGGGGAGCAGAAATTAGGTCTAAAAGGAATTTGGAGTAAGGGGAAATCAAGGGACTGAAGGGGAAAAATGAAGCTCTGGGCAAACTCGGGATCTGGACAGCTAGAAAGAGGGGATGTGGAGCAAAACCGCGATGGAATGGGACAGGGAAAGAAAGTGAGGGGAAACGACGGGAAGCAGAAGCTGAGGGATCACTAATAAGAGGGGAATACGAGAGGAAAACAAGGATGGTGAACACGAGAAGGTACGAGTGGGATGAGTGAGGGAGAAATGAGGGGAAAAGAGCCACTATTTGGAGGAGGCTTGAGATTATTGGTATGAGGGGAATGGTACGAGGGGAAGGGGAAAAGGGAACAGGAATGGTCACGAGGGAATGACGGGGGAGGAATGAAGGGGGAAAAATAGCGTTTGGAGGAGCTTGGGATTAATGGTAAAGGGGGAATGGGAAATTGGGATCAGGGAAGGATTATGCTGCAAAGGGTGGGGAAAGAGGAGTGTTTAGTGGAGGGGTATAAGTAGCAGGAGGGGAGCAGGAATGGGTTGTGATGTGAAGGGGGAATATAAGGCGAAGGGAAAATGTCTGGGGGAGGGGTATAGCTAGCAAGAAAGGAGCAGGACGGGGTTGTGACGACAAAGAGAAATACGGTGGGAAGAAATAGTGTTTGAAGGAGGAGTACAATGATAAATAATATGAGGTGATAAGACAGTGGTCACAGGAGGGGTATAACTAGTATGGTATATGAGGGGTATAACTAAAAAGAGGGGAACTGCAGAGGGTCGTGAGGGGAAGGATGAATATGAAGAGAAGCGAATGATCGGAGGTGGGGTATTACCAGCATGAGAGGAGCAGGAGAGGGTGGTGAAGGATGAGGGGAAATGAGGGGAAAGAATTCACTGTCTGGAGGAGGTTCTGAGATTACTGGTAAGAGGGGAGCAGATGCAGTAGTGCCCGTGGGAGGGGAGGAAATGTCAGTGGCCGGATCCCCTCGTTTAGGTTAAGGCCAAGCCATCAATAACAATATGTCTCTGAGGAGGCAGGAGGAGGAGGGGAGGGGGGGAAGGAGGGCGTGAGGGAGGGGGAATGGAGGGAATGAAGGGGAGGGGAAGGAGAGCTTGAAGGGGGACGTGAAGGGGAGGGGAAAGGGAACAGAGGGGATGCAGGGGAAAGGAAAGGAGAGATGAGGAGCATAAAGAGAGGAACATGCAGGGGAGAGGGTAATGGATATATGCAGGGGACAGAGGGTGCATGCAGGAAGAGGAGAAGGGGAGAAAGGTAATGGACAGGGAAAAGAGGAAAAGTGAAGCAGCCTGTACAGAAGAGAAACACATAATACATGATCAGGATTACGAGGAAAGGGATGTGAATTGGGGGGAAGAGGGGAGGGGAGCATGAGGAAGAGGAGAGGTGTCGAGAAAAGAAGACTACTGTACAAAGAAGGAATGGGACAGGAATGAGAAGATGAGTATGATGGGTAGTGAAAAGTGGCATGATGCTGGGGTAAGAGGAGGTGGAAGGCGAGAAACAGGTTACGACTGAGAAGGGAGAGACCTGAAGGGGAAGGAATTGTGAAGAGGGGAAAGAGTGGAGAAAAGAAACCTGTAAAGAAAGAGATATAGAGGAAGGACAGGGAGCATGATAGGGACACAAGGCAGAAAAATACGAAAAAAGAATAGAAAAAAGAATATGAAGTAAAGAACTGGAATGGAAAGAGAAAGATAATGAGGACTGATGAGGACAGAGCAGAGGAAAAGAAGGAAAGAGAAAATGAAATATGGATAAAGAGGGGAAAGAGAGAAAAGAATATATAAACCTAGTGAGAACCTGGGGAGGGGCAAGGGGTGGATATGAGTGGAGGAAAACAGTGCTGGAAGTGACAGGAGGAAGAAGGTAGGAGAGAAGGAGAGAGGAAGAAAGATAATGAAGAGGGGGAGAGAAGAAGCAGAGAGACAAGAAGGAAGGAGATAAAAGTAATTGGCAAGAGAGGGGGCTGAGAGGAACGAAGGTGAGAAAGGAGGAGAGAGAGGGGGACGGGAAAAGAAGATGGTAAGTGAAAGGAAGTGATCTGATATGGGAAGGAGAGGAGGAGAAAGAAAGAAAGAGAGAGAGAGAGAGAGAGAGAGAGAGAGGCAAATTGCGTATGTAGAGGTTAGGAAGGGACATAAAAAGACAGAATTATATCTCATCACAGCAAAAACAAGATAGCGATAACAAACTTAAAGGAAACGTGTAAAATTCTGGGGGCGAACTGATCACGAGCAAAGAAAAGTGCGAAGAAGCGTGATCAGAAGCGGAGAGAAAAAGAGGAGGAAAAAAAGAGTCGAGGAGAGAGATGATAAGTCCACCAGAGGCACGGATGGAGGAGGAGGTAAAAAGGCGATAAAAATAAAGGCGGAATAAACAGAAATGAGCGAGTCAGCCATTCCTTTCAGCCAAATATTGCTGATGTCAGGAGCACCAACACATCAGCCGCTGGGTTCGCTTTCAGACTTCAGGAAATCAGACTTCATTTTGAGGTGACATTAACTTCCCTCAGCGCGATGACGAGTTGCACATTACATCCTTGTCATTATCCAAGTATTTTATTCTGTCTGGCTAGAGATCTGGTCGTGCATGTTTGATGTGAAAATCGACATTATCCTCTTCGGCAAAATGATGGACTTACTTCCAGTCCTTTTACTTTAACTTGGCCTAGATTTTCGTCATTTTGTAGTTTATTTCACGTTCCTCAGTGGCAAAAAATGGGAAAAGTAAAAGAAAAGGAAAAAAAAAACAATGCAAGGGCCCAGTTTCCTTTCCAGAGCACTTTTTCATGACTAGCATCATATTCTAATGTTAACCTACTTTCACAACTCAGCATTCAAGATGGAGAGATGGCAGTTTTAGGCCAAGTTAAAAAAAAAAAAAAAAGTAAAGACGATTTCATTCAGGAGATTTCTTGTACCAAAGGGGTGTACTAAGTCTCCACTGATCTCTCTCTCTCTCTCTCTCTCTCTCTCTCTCTCAAACCCCATCCCCTCCAAGACCCCATTCCATCACACCCACTCGTCCCCAACGTTAATCAGATCCCAAGTGAATGGGCTTCATTACGGGGTCCCAATTAAAGAAACTGCCCTCCTTCCCACCACTCCTTCACAAAAAATTGCTTGTCGTTACCCGATGATAAAGTAATCCAAGAAATATGTCCCCGATTTTCTCAACTCCCCCACTCCTCTCCACCCCACCCAACTCCCCCACTCCTCTCCACCCCACTACCCCTTCTCTTTGTTAATTAAAATGGCAAGTTTGTTTACCTCGTGCCCTCGTAAAAGTAGATATGAGGACTTGTTTCTTTTTTATTTGTCATTTCCTTGCTTTAATTAAAATACAGGGAATGTTTGTCGTGTGTATAATGTATGAAAAAAACTCTATAATGCGTCTGGATGTTTTTTCTTTCCTCCTTACTCTTTTCTTTACGTTTGCCGAGTAACATAAATGAATATAATGCGTCAAAGGAAAACCATATAATGCGTTCGTATATATCTGTTACTTTTCCCTTACTCTTTTCTTTACGTCTGCAGAGGTACAAACAAAAGTGTACAATGCGTCTGTATATATATCTGTTATTTCTCTCTTACTCTTTTCTTTTTCTACATCTAAAAACTAAGCTTAATCAACAGAAACATATAAAACAATTATTAAAACAGCTGTTGGCAATTTCTATCCTTTCTCTGCATTTTCCTCTTTTCCAATTTCTAGATCAAACCCATCTCATGAAAAGGGCAACGACGACGACGACGATGATGATGATGGTGACGATGACAATGACGATGATATGATGATGATGATGATGGCAACGACGACGACAATGATGATGATGACTATAACGATGATGAGCGTAGCATCTTCACACATGCTCATCCTCTAATCTTGAAAATGACGAAAGAAATTTGAACTATTACCAAGAAAATCAATAAACACACGGACGAGGAGCTGGCCAAGGAAAAAGACGATAAAGAAACAATGCAAAGGGAGGACAGAGAAGGAAGGAACGTTGGCGAAGAGAAATTGAAGAAATCAGACAAGAAAAAGTGGGGGGAAATGAGAAAAGTGTGTGAGCGAGACAGGCTGATAAAAACACGAAGTAAATTTGCTTAAAAAAAAAAAAAAAAGATAAGAGAACGAGACAAAGAAGACGTGGGAAGCATGAATGAAGGATGGAGACAAAGGAAGGGATAGATAGGAGGAGAAATGATGCTGAGGTAACTGATAATGCATGGTCTTGACTGAAATGAGATGAAGGAGCAAGGCTACAGACACAAATTAGGAGAAAAAGCTGTGGAAATTAATGCACATAGAGAGAGAGAATGGAGGAAGCGCACGAAAAGAGGAAAAAGATAAGGCAGTGGTGGGAAAAAAAGATGGAAACAAAAGAACGAACAAGACACGCAGGAAAGATAACATGAAAAGTTATGACGAGTGACGATGTTAAATATCAGAGTGGAAATCAATAAACTAGGACCCAGAAAAATGAGGAAGTGAGAAAAAAAGATGCAGGAAAAATGCCCAGAACGAGAGCTTAAAGGGGAGAGACAAAGGGATTGGAATATAAAGCAATGAATAAAATATGAAGAGTTGATGAGATGAATGATAAAGCACGGATATGAAAGAGGGAAATAATTGCCCTACAGGACAAAAAGATGCAAGAAGGGGAGAAAAAATGAAGGGAACGGTGTACGAGAAAGATATAACAAAGGGATGCACAAAAGACAGAATAAGTGAATGAAAAAGAGTAAGCGAATGAAATAGAGATGCACAGAAAGGGAAAATAAGGAAACAGTATAAGAGATAGATATAACAAAGAGAGATGCACCAAATGGGAGAACAAATGAATGACACAGCGTATGAGAAAGGTAGAAAAGATGCATAGACGGGAGAATAAATGACACAGTGTAAGGGAAAGAAATAAAAAAGAGGAGTTATTGACATATGTGGCAATAAATATATTCAAGGTTAAAAATAAATATGACCGGGATGAAGAAAACTTAGTAAGAAAATATAAGGAGAAAAAAAAATCCACAAGAGAAAAATATGAATGAAAAAAATACAAAAGAATAAAGATATAAGAACTCATATGAACGATACTAAATGAATACAGGATTGAAATAATATATGCTTGGAGTGACTCAATATATAATGAAGAAGGAATACTAACACTAACGAGAGAGAGAGAGAGAGAGAGAGAGAGAGAGAGAGAGAGAGAACAGTGGACGAGCATAAATACATACGGACGATCAGACGATCAGACAAATAAAATTCTCTCTCTCTCTCTCTCTCTCTCTCTCTCTCTCTCTCTCACACACACACACACACACACACACACACACACAAACAACGGAACCACACCTCACTCCCATTCTCCTCTTCTCAGAAAGCACACACATACTTGGTCATCCATTGTACCCTGTTTCTGGCTGGTCACTATCTATCGATGTTTATCTGGACTTCACTAGCGATTTGTTTACCGAGGGACTTACCTATCTACCTCTTCATCTATCTCTCCATCCATCTATCAGTTAATCTATCTCTACGTCTGTCTGACTATCAGTATACATCATTGTTACTTTGTTTATCCACACAGTCAAATCATATGTCCATCCCTCCATTCATCTATGCATTCGTTCATCCATCAGTCCATCCTACTGCCTGTTTATCTATCGATCCATCTATCTATCTGCATACACACAGAGCCTACATGCAATCACCCAATCTACTCATCGAGGTGGCCGTAAAAAGAAATGCATGCGACCTCATCCCACATATATACAGCTCCAATCCAAATCTGTCAAATTGCAAGTCTTCACTCTTTACATTTCTCCTTCAACCACACGCTCGGTCTACCACTCCTCCTCCTTTCGATTCCACTAGTCAACAGTCCTTCTACCCGTCTCCAGTCCCTCCACTCCCGTAGTTTACCTAAGGAGTGGACAAAAACATTGACAACACCTCACTCACTTTACGAAGGCAGTAAACTAGAGAGCAACACGACTCCCTAAACAGCTGCTTGATGCGGCGAAGATCCGGGTGAGACATACCAGCTGGACTAAAGCGAAGGAATTTACAACCCACAGTTAGAATCTTTACACTACACTACACTATATCGCACCACACCACACCATATCATTCCACACCACACACCGCCACATCACATCACACCACCATCACACATCACACAAAAATTGTCAGTATACGACGATGTCTTATAGGGTTACGGTCTGCTGCAACCACATTATAAAATAGTTCAGCTCAGAGATGCCACATAGTAATGAATGGGGTAATGACGACTATATCTAACCCTTATTATTATAGTCCGAGAGTAGCAAGGATATGGTAAAAATTATATTACCTCATTCAAGAGGGTAAGGGTATGAGACAGGTAACTAGTAAGGAATTCACCTTTCTGCGATTATCATTTGTCATCTCTTCATCCTTATCTTCACTCTCGTACTCAACCTAAACTTATTTCTACCTTTCACCCATATCAGTTACACCCCTATCGTCTTCTCATCCTTATCCTTACCTTGTATCCTATTATTACCCCTTATCTCTGCCCTTCACCCTTATCGAACTACTCCCTGTCATCTTTCTCTCACCCTTATCCTATCATCTTTCACACTTTTCTACACTTGTCCCACTGTCGCTAGTCAACCACTGCGCAATAGTACCGCTTAATGATCATTTTCAATTCCCATGTTAATTTACTGGATAAGATCAGCTCATTTGTCATAAAAGTGGGTTGAAACTACCTCGCTGGCCATGTGAATAAATTAAGAGGTTAGGTGGAAAGGTGGAGGAGATCTGGTGATGAGTGGATGGAAGAGTGGTGGAGATGAGGGCAGGGAGATGGAGTATTGATGGAGATGTGGTGGTGCTGGAAGAATGGTGGAACGATGGATTTAAAGTGCGGTGAAGAGTTGTGGAAGGTGATGTGGAGTTGGTGGATATACTTGAGGAAAGTTGGTGAAGGGGTGGTGGAGATGGGATGAGTTAGAAGGGGCTGGTGAAAAGCTTATGAAGAAGTGGGTGGGAGTTGATGGAAGGGTTGTGGTGAAGTAGCGGTGAGTTGGACAGGTGTGGAAGGTGTGGTGGCAGTGTTGGATATACTTGAAGAGAAAGTTGGTGGAGAGGTGGAGAGTAAGGGAAATTAAGAAGGGGTGGTGAAGAGTAACTTAGGTAAGAACAACGGGGGAGTAATTGAGAGCTGATGTATGGGTGGTCGAGTGGTGGGGGAGTTGGACAGGTGGTGGAGGGATTGTGGAGAATTACAGGAGGCTGGTGGAAAGTTGATGAAAATACTGATGGTGATGGCAGGGGGGAGAAATCTGGAGGGATGCTGGCGATGAGGGAGAAGTGGAGCTATGGATAAGTGGTGAAGGGCTGAGAGAGAGTTTGGAAAGAGAGCTGAAGAGTTGGCTGAAACAGTGAAGGGTTGACAGGGCGCTCGGGAGATGTAATGGAGCAGATGAATAAAAGGTGCAAAGCTGGTGGGTGAAAGTTGGCAAAAGCAAGGGATATATATGTGGAAATTTACAAACCATACTTCAACTAGACCAGTAAACCAGTTACCTTGAATCACAAAGGAATGAAAACCAGTCCAGGAAAAACAGAGTTCGAATGGCCTCCTATGAAATGATTCTTGTAACAAATCCGAATAGCTAATCATCAAAACATCGTAAACTCAATCATCCTGACAAAACACAATCACAAATTCAACATAATCATATAGGTATTTCTGCCAGACCAAAGTAAGCCTTCAAATACATCACAAGCAGGGACAAAGGAAAAAAAATCGCTGGTCACCACAAGACGAGGTATGCAGTCGTTCATTATCAGGTCTATATATCTAGAAGAGAAACTGAACCACGTATTTGGAGCACTGGCTATCATCATCACCAATCAAGCGCCAATCAGTCTACTGCAGGTACGCTATTTACCTTCTTGTGTTCAAAAGGATATAACAACCTTGAATTAAAATGGATAGGCAGACACACACACACGTGGCAATAATGACACGTGGGTTCATAAAAACATATGAATTCAGATGAACGTGAAACAACATTCTGGATACACGACAAAGTGGAAACAAATGGAACAGATAGATACACGAACAAGCAGATACTACATACATAGCAATACACAACATACGGGTACAAATTGTTTACAAGTGAATACATGATGCTGATACGTGAAGAAATATATACGGAGGCCACTTACACCGAACCACAAACAAGTACACGACACATGCATGAAAAACAAATGAATACAAAAAAAGAAAAAAAGTGGATACAAGTGGATACAGCGACAGGTGGATATAGACAGGCACATACAACACCCTAGCTACCCGACCTACAACAACCACACGACACAACAATAAAACAAAAGACTAAACAAGATAAATAAAACGGATACAAGCGGATACAGCAACAGGTGGATACAGAAACAGACATATACATACAATGCTCTAGTAACCCGACCCGCATGAACCACAAGACAAAGCAATACAAAACAAAGGGATGCAAAAAAGGGAAAAAATATACGGATACGATTGGACAGAGCAACAAGTGGACACAGAACAAGGAGACAGCTGCAGTGGCCCAGTTACCGCGACCCACAACAAGCACACTTGACGCAGTCCACAGCCAGACACAAAAAGCTGGGACATCAGGTGGCAGACGAGGAAGGGAAGGACTGGAAGGGAAAAAAAACTGGACCGGGCCACTTCTCCCCCAAGGCTGGCGAGCGCGCGCATGGGGACGGACGAGGCTTTTAAATGAGGATGGACAAGATGCAGGAAAGATGAGGGAAAAAGCGGCTCGTCCTTAAGTGTTGTGAAGGATGGGGAGGGAGGGAGGGAGGGAGGGAGGGACGGTGGTGTGAAGGATGGGAAGGGAGGGAGGGAGTGACGGTGGTGTGAAGGATGGGAAGGGAGGGAGGGAGGGACGGTGGTGTGAAGGATGGGAAGCGAGGGAGGGAGTGACGGTGGTGTGAAGGATGGGGTAGGATGGCTGGGCTGGAGTGAGAGTGATGCATCTACATATACGGTATTTTCATACTTTTACACACACACACACACACACACACACACACACACACACACACACACACACACACACGCATACATACATACACACACAAACACAAAAACACACACATATACACCCATACATCTATACAAACACATACATACATATACAAAAATAGCAGCGATAACATTTACAGACTCAAAGTAGCAAACATACATACCGCGTAGCCCATTAAAATGCAAGACAATGTAAGTGCCATATAGCCAGACAATTTAATGAGATGTTGAGTTTCTTCATCGAAATGAAAAACAGACCTACAGTGACAAGCGGAAACTTATCGAGAGAGAGAGAGAGAGAGAGAGAGAGAGAGAGAGAGAGAGAGAGAGAGAGAGTTGGAGTGGGGTGGTTTGGGAGTGACAATGAAATTCCAATTATTTCTGAGGGGAGAGACCACAGCCATTGTCATCTTCCTCAAGGTTTTTTCTTTTTTTTCTTCTTTTTTCTGGCAACATCCCGAACTGTGTCGCGCCTTCCTTATATTAAAGGAGCTGGTGAGGGACTTCTTAAATGTGTGTGTGTGTGTGTGTGTGTGTGTGTGTGTGTGTGTGTGTGTGTGTGTATGAGAGAGAACGTATGCTACGCATGTAGAGTAGGCCTATATTTGTATGTATAAACGTATCGCACAAACACATACATACAAGAAGCATAGCGGTATAAATACGCACACACAGACAGACATTCAAACACACAGACAGACAGAGACAGACATTCAAATACACACAGACAGACAGGCAGCATAATGGCACCAACTCTCGCCGCTTCTGGTGGAGCGTGAGAGAACCGGGATGAAAGCAAAAGAGATAATGGTGGTGGAGAGGTGGATGGAGGGGGGTGGAGGGGAGATGGTGGAGATTTGAAGATGAAGGATGTTTGGTGAGGGGTGTAGGCTGAATGAGGTTTGGTGAAGGGGTGGAGGAGAGTTTATGAAGGGGTGGAGAGGGGTGGTGGAGTAATGAACAGGGTTGATGGAGATTTGGTGAGAGATTGGAC
>NC_136998.1:35988651-36251151 GCF_032717465.1 Coenobita brevimanus
CCCATCCCGGAGTTACTATACTCCTTTTACTGTAACCTGGCCTAAAACTGCCATCTCTCCCTCTTGAATGCCAGGTCGTAGCAACAGATGTAAAGGATGCAGAGCTATACTGCTGTCTTTTTCTACCACTAAAATACGTGAAATAAGCTGCAAAAAGGACAAAAAAATAATAATAATAATAATACCCCTCCCTTCCTCCACCACTTTAGAATCTGAAGTTATTTTTATTTTGTGAAATCACTGTGCCAAATTACTGCCCCGTTAAAATAGGTACTACTTCCGTGAAATTACAACTTTTAAGATGCTGCTTTCATAATATTACTACTCCAGCGATATCATTTCTATAATGTTACTCCCATGAAATTACAAAATATTTATACCCTGTGAAATTTCTTGTGATATTACTACTCGTGAAATTACCGTGAAATTAATACTCCCGTGATAATACAACTCCCGTGAGATTATAATATCCGTGAAATAACTCTCCCATATAATTAATGCACTCGTGATAATAATACTCACGAAATTATAACACCCGTGAAATTAACTAAAAAAAAAAAAAAAGTGACTCCGTGAAATTACTACCCCGAAGAACATACCCAAACGTGATATAATTCCTCGTGAAATAACAGCCCCGTGAAATTAGTACCCCTAGTAACATTAACGCCAATGTGTAGTAATTACTTCCTGCATAAAATGATTACCCTCATGATAAAGCTACCCTACGGAATTCTCAACGCATAAAACTACTACCCCACTATCATTAAAAACGAGAGATTCAGATAGACAGACAGACAGACAGATATATATATATATATATATATATATATATATATATATATATATATAAACAGACAGCCGACAGATATAAAGATAGACAGACAGATATAAGATACTCAACAAAAGCTACCCATATCCAACGAAATAACCGACTGGACAACTTTATGCAAAAACTACACACGCCTTGTTACGAACTCAAAGAAATTTCCTTAATTAGTGAAAACAACGAATCCTTAAAAGTATGACACCTATGAAAAAACTACCCAACCCCTGGAAATCACCAACTCCATGCTCTCTCTCTCTCCCTCTCTCTCTCTAAACTAACGTGATATTACAACCCCCATTATACTCCTACCCCATCATATTTTCACCGAGTAATTACAACTCCCTCCACAAATATATATATATATATATATATATATATATATATATATATATATATATATATATATATATATATATATATATATATAAAACTATCTATCTATTGCCAGACGCCATAATCCAGTAAGGGGTGGCCATTTGACATTGAGTTATTTGTTTTGCGGGGAGGGGCACAAAACCTCCACGAACCCACTTGTTGACACGTAGGGAGCACGTATGGTTTGGTGATATGGTTACCACCCAGCGCTGTAAGTGGTTTCTTGGCTTACAGGAAACCATTTGGCTTGTCACTCAATGTAAAGCCACCTGTAAAGGAAGGAAAAGCAATAAGAAGTGACAGGAAAGATGGGAGAAATAGGAAGAGAGGAGGGAAGGCACAGAAAAAGAATGATAAAGGCTACGGAAGAAGTAGGCAGCACTACATCAAGTGAGTGGATGATGGTCGCCACCACCTATAATATAACTACGCCAAGAAATATAAACTCTAGTCTTATTATCTCTAGTTTTATATTCTCGTTATAAGGCAACCTCTGTGATATTCCTCCCCCATCACATATCCACCCCTATCATATTCCTACCCCATCACATTTCCACCCCCTGCACATAAAATAATTCCCCATGAAATCACAACCTCCACATTATTAAAACCACTGTGATATATGGACCTCGTTAAATTAATACCCTAATGCACGGCCTACCTGCGTGAAATTAGGCTCATCTTGGACTCTCTTACCCTGGGATTTTCTTACCTTCAATTAATTATAATACTGTGGTTATACAATACCTTGAAAATAAGTACAGAAATTTGTACATCATTCACTCGTATATATTAAGTAAAAACCATGACAATATCCCAAGAATCGTACAAAAATTTCCTGATTATAAAAGCGAATGGAATCAAAGTAATTGACGTATTTAAAACAGAATAAAATCAAGTGACCGATGCATAAAGGAAATATATAAGATGTCATTGCACTGAAAGGGTCTATGCCAGGCGGACGAGGCAGGAAAACCTCACAGAATGGAGATAATGGAGAGATAGGGTTACTTGCGATAATGGGTCTCTCTCTCTCTCTCTCTCTCTCTCTCTCTCTCTCTCTCTCTTCTCCTTTAAGGCTGGCTCTAAGGAGTGTTTAAGTGCTTCTAATTTACTCCGTCATTACAGGCAAGTCAAGCGGAGTTCCTAATGCAGGTCTACCCCACGAGAGAGAGAGAGAGAGAGAGAGAGAGAGAGAGAGAGAGAGAGAGAGGGGGGGGGAGGGGAAACGAATGGAGGGGTGAGGGTAAAGTGACTGGGAGCAGAGAGTGGAAGAGTGGCGTGAAAATGGGAGGGAGGAGAGAGAGGGCCCTTCCATTTAGCGGTGGAGGTGCACACGGAGGAAGAGGGAGGGAGGGAAGTGGGGGAGAGGAATGAAGGCAGGGAAGGAGGGAGGGCAGGAGGGGAAGAGAAACGTTGGTAGGAAGGTGACGTGATGAAGGAAGGAAGAAGGGAAGGGAGAATAGTGAAGGTATGGAGGGGGGAGGGAAGGTGTGAAGAAATAAAGGGATGGTGGAAAGGCTGGAAAAATGTAGGAAGTGAAACCGGATAGACTGAAGATGAGAGAATACGGAAAGAGAAGAGGGATGCAAGGATGGGAGGGAGATGGAGGCTGGGAAAGGAATGTGTAATGGGAGAAGGGATGAGGAGGGAGGGAGGAGGGAACCTGCAGAAGTTGGAGGGAGGAGAGAAAGAGGGTGGGAGAGAGTTTAAACGACAGCAAACATCCTTTAAAGGCTGTTTGTTATAAGATAGGTAGTACCTATCGTAAATATTGACTATCAAAGGCAAGGATAAGAAAGCAGGAAAAAAGGAAAAGGAATCAGGGAAAATGAGAGGGCGTAAGGAAGAAGTGAAGAGGGAAGGAGGCGTAAGGAAGAGAGCAAGGAGGGAAAAGAAGGAAGAAGAAAAGGCTCAGAAGGGGAAGAGTCAAAAGAATGAAAATAATGAAGAGGTGGCAGAGATAAAAGTAAGAGGCAGGGATGTAATAAAAACGAGTAACTATATACTGAGAAAAATGAAAAAAAAAAAAATGAAACAAAGATATTAGAGACAGAGATGTAAGAATGACAGAAGACAAATGTAAATGGAAAAGCGAGAGAAAATGCGTGCAAAAAGAAGAGCCCACGAAGAAAAAAAGAAAAAAAAAAAAAAAAAAAAGGGAGGGAGGACAAGCTGAAGGAAACTAGGAAAAAAAAAAGGACCAAATGATGGGTACAAAGAAGAGAAATGGGATGAGGAGGGAGGGAGGAAGTATGAGTGAGAGGGTGAGGGAGCCGAGGGGAAATGAGAAAGGGGAGGAGAGCAACAGGAGAGTGAAATGCCAGAGGGGAAAAGTCTGGATGTGTGTGTGAGAGAGAGAGAGAGAGAGAGAGAGAGAGAGAGAGAGAGAGAGAGAGAGTCAATACGAGGGGACAACAAAAGAGGTGGAAATGAAGGCGGGGCGTGGTCGTCTTGTTGACTGAGGGGACCAAACCGGCAATTACACCGCCCGACAGGTCCCCTCGGTGCTCTCTCTCATCCCCTCGGCGCTCTTTAATTCTCCTTTTCGCTCTCTAACTCCTCTCGGCGCTCTCTCTCATCTCTTCGATGCTCTTTTATATCAATCGGTGCTCCCCTCTCGTCCCTTCCTCCTTTCCTTACCTCTTCTCATCTGTCTTTATCCTCTTTTCTCAGCCTTCATTCCTCTCGACATGCCCATCACGTCCCCCTCGAGCTCTTTAACTCCCCCCGGTGCTCTCTAAATCCCGAAAGTGCTCTCTAGTTCCGATCACCGCTCTTTAACACCCCCACCCCACCCAGTGCTCTCTAATTCCCCTCGGTGCTCTCTAATTCCCCTTCGGTGCTAATTCCCCTCGGTACTCTCTAATTCCCCTCGGTGCTCTCTAATTCCCCTCGGTGCTCTCTAATTCCCCTTGGTACTCTCTAATTCCCCTCGGCGGTCCCCTCAATCCCATCGAACCTCTCATCACAGTTCCACAGCGCCCTTCGAGTGTCCCCTTGGGCTGATCAGGTTTCTTGGATTCCCCCGGTGTGTGTGTGTGTGTGTGTGTGTGTGTGTGTGTGTGTGTGTGTGTGTGTGTGTGTGTGTGTGTGTGTGTGTGTGTGTGTGTGTGTGTGTGTGTGTGTGTGTGTGTGTGTGTGTGTGTGTGTGATTACTCCCTTTGGCTGTGTCGGTTTGGTTCCTTTGGTGGTTATGTCTGGTTTACTTCCCATCAATTTCTTTCCAACACAATCTCCCTGCACAACCTCCCCACCACAACCTCTCCACCACATCTCCCCCTCCATCTCCCCACTACATTGCCTCCACTTAAACCACTCCACTATAATCTCCCCACCTAACATCACCACAACCTCCCCTCCACCACTCCTCCAGCACAAAACCACCCAGTTCCTTCTTCTCCCCTCGCCCTCCCTTCTCCCCTTATATCTCCGCCCATGCGTCTCTTCCCGTTTACAGTCTCTCTCTCTCTCTCTCTCTCTCTCTCTCTCTCTCAAGAATGCTTCCGTCGCCTCAGATTCACTCACCATTTAACAACTCTCTCTCTCTCTCTCTCTCTCTCTCTCTCTCTCTCTCTCTCTCTCTCTCTCTCTCTCCCAAGAAAGGTTCCGTCGCCTCAGATTCACTCACCATTAAACAACTCTCTCTCTCTCTCTCTCTCTCTCTCTCTCTCCACTCCGTTGATGAAGGCGTTTGTGACGAAAAATTGTCCCCTTAAATCGATCTGTCGCAATCTGATGTTCATTTTTTCATATCCCTCCCTTTTCACTGCTCTCTCTCTCTCTCTCTCTCTCTCTCTCTCTCTCTCTCTCTCTCTCTCTCTCTCTCTCCTGTGCTGCCAAAATATGGAACTAAGATCACTGTCTGGGATAGGTGTATTGGATATTGACTCTCTCTCTCTCTCTCTCAAGAATGGTTCCGTCGCCTTAGATTCACTCACCATTAAACAACTCTCTCTCTCTCTCTCTCTCTCTCTCTCTCTCACTGGTTAACGTTATTAGGTCCCAGTTGATGGAGGTGAATGAGTCGCCACGTCAAAGCATCAAGTCTGACTTAGGCATCCTTTGAAAACTTTAAATTGGATTTCCCCCCCACGTATTGTGTCTGTGAGAGAGAGAGAGAGAGAGAGAGAGAGAGAGAGAGAGAGAGTGTGTGTGTGTGTGTGTGTGTGTGTGTGTGTGTGTGTGTGTGTGTGTGTGTGTGTGTGTGTGTGTGTGTGTGTGTGTGTGTACCAACCAACTGGATTTTACCTGTGAGATACCATTCTTAATTATCTCTCGCTCACCTCAAAATGGCGAAGACAGTTATCCTTTGGCAGTCCATTTCACGTAATTCAATGGGAGAGAAAACAATACAACGGCTCTACATTCTTTCCATAGCACTTCTTCGTGACTAACATCCTATGATATTACTATTCTAAACTTACAGCTCAGCATTCAAAACGGATAGCAAGGACCTGTAAGTCTGGTTAATCTGAAGGGAATAATTTACATCATCTATTTCATTTAACACAATAAAGGGGAAAATCTATCTATTGCCAGACGCCTCGATCCCGTAAGAGATGGCCACAAACAAATCGCCTCCACGTCGCCCTATCCGCCGTCATTTCACTGCCTTGCTCCTAGCTCACACCACCTTCTCTCATATATCTCTACGTATAATAACAGTACAAATCGAACTTAACGCCTATGGAAAGACAATTAATTAAACGATGTAAGAAGCAGGAAAAGAGGCTGAATGAAGGGAAAAAAGAGACTTTTTGACCTGGTGAAGAAAACCTCATTGGTGTAAAGAGGAGCTCAGTAAACGTTTGCACGGGGATTTCTTTTGTGTGTACTGGGAGGGGGTGTTAGCCATCCTAGGAGGGGAGGGGAGGGGAGGGGAGGGGAGGGGAGGAGAGGGGAGGGGAGAGAGAGAGAGAGAGAGAGAGAGAGAGAGGATAATAGCCAGAGAGAAGGAAAATCTTAAAAAATGAGAGAGAGGGGATGGGGAAATGAGCGTTCGTGGAGCTGAAAGGGAAGCCTCACTAGTGTAAAGGCGAGATTAGACTCTGTTTACATAAGAATTTCGTCTTTATGTATGGAAAGGTACCGTACCAACAATAACTACCCAAAGAGAGAGAGAGAGAGACGGGAGAGCGGAAAGAGATAAGGGAGAGACGGGAGGAAAGAGAGGGAAAACAGGAGGAGAAGGGGGAAGGAAAGAAAAGAGGAGGACAAGGAAGAAGGCCTGAGATAACTTCATAAATAGGACACCCCACAATGATGAGGATGATTTTAGAGTCTGTTTTCCTACAAATTAGGTCTCTAAGTTCATTTGAGAGAGAGAGAGAGAGAGAGAGAGAGAGAGAGAGAGAGAGAGAGAGAGAGAGAGAGAGAGAGGGGCATCATTGAATAGGAAGCCCTACTATGATAAGGGTTAGTTTACACTGTATTTGTTAAAGGATTTCGTCTCTATGCATTGAGAGGTATTTCATCTGTCATACTAAACAGGTGGAAAATACTCATGCTTGGTTGACAATATGCACAGATGAAAATACGCATGGCTGAAATATGCATAGCTGATAAATGCAGAGTTGAAATACGCAGAGGTGAAATACGCCTAGTTGAAAAGACGCATGCATAGTTGAAAATACTCATGCACAGTACGCCTGAATGAATACTAAAGAAAATATATGCTTTGTATTTCACCTTTTTGAGTTTTGGATTACATGAATTCTCTCTGAACTCTAATTTTACTCATTATAATTCTTACTTTTTTTGTGTGTGTAGTCTTTTACACATTTTATTTTCTAACCTATTTGTATTTTTCAACAACTTAAATTTTTACTCTGTACTCATTTGTATTGAAACTTATTACGTGTTCTTACCTTCAATTATCATCCATCACTACTGACACTTTTTTTTTTTCGCTGTTTCTATATCCACCTATTTCTATTACGATTTAAAGTTCATCCATCTGTATTCTCACGTGTATGCTTACCTGTTTGTACTCTTACCGATCCGTATTTACAATTACGAACTTTGTCATTTAATCATAATCTACCTTTTCCACCTCTTCTTCCCTTTTTCCCTTCCATATTCCCCTCACTCCCCTCCCTTGCATTCCTGTCCTGTTGTCTCCCCTCGCCCTACCTCCATTCAGTACTTCTCCCCTCTTCATTCCAATTTCTCTTCTCCCCTTCCCTCTCCGTTCCTCCATTCTCTCTCCGTTTCCCTTCCTATCTCTTTTTTCTCCCTTCATCTCCATTCTCTCCCCACAATCCCTCTCACCCCACCAACCCACTCATCCAAACCATCCTTCTCATCCCCACCATCTTAAGCACCTCCACCACCTTTCTCACCCAACTATCCCTCTTACTCTACCATCCCTCTCACTTCCACCTCTTCACCTCCCCACTCCAACAAGCCTCTCACCCCAACACGTCCCACACCCCTTTCCCCCCCTACTACTACCATTCTCACCTCACCACGTCAACCACCCAACCAACCCTTAACAACCTATACTCACCTCACCCCTCTCACCCCCACCACCCTCTCAACACAACCCCCCACCACCACCCCCCTCACCCCACCTCTTCACTCAGCCCTCTTTTAACACACCATTACCTACACTCTCTCTTCAGAAGACAGACCCTCTCAACTACGGACGTTCCCAACCACGCCCTCTCTCTCTCTCTCTCTCTCTCTCTCTCTCTCCGCCACGCCCTTCACCCTCCCTGTGCGTCTGGGGCCCAAAAGTCTCATTTACGGCTCGATCAGCAGAAGTCGATAAATCAAAGTTGTGGAATCTGAAGGGGAGGAGGGAGGGAGGGAGGAAAGGAGGAAGGAAGAGGGATAATATGAACGAGAGAGGAAAAGAAAGGAGGGTCGCAGAAGGGTGGGAGGACAGGAGGATGAGTGAGGAAGACAGACTGTGGAAAGGAGGACGGGAAGAAGGGATGGGTAGAGAGAGAAAGAACGGAGGATTGTAGACAGAGGACGGATAATATGGAGGGGAGAAAGGAAAGGGAGAGAGAGAGAGGGAGGGAGGGAAGTTAGAAAAGAAAGGAAGGAGGAAAGAAGGTGGAAGAAAATGAAGGAGAATGTGAAACAGGGAGGAGGGGAGATGTAAGGAAGAAAACAGATCATGAAAGAGGAAGTATGGGAAATGGAAAGGAGAAAGACAATGAAAGGGGAAGGGAAGGCAGGGAGGGAGGAGCGTGAGGACATAATGGGAGGGGAAGTAAAGGAGAGGGGGGAGGGGGAGAGACTGATACGAGAACTAAGAAAGGAACAGGATACGAGGAAGAAAAGACGGAAGGGAAGGGAAGAGATGGGAATGAAGGAGGCACGAAGAGGAAGACGAGTAAAAGGCAGAAGGCAAGGAGGGAATAAAGGTGGTAGGGATGGTGAGAAGAGAAGGTGGAAAGAGGAGGGCATGGAAAAAGGGAAATACATAAGTACGTAGAAAGTACCGACAACAATAGACCTACTGTAGAGGCTTCAGAACGGGGCTTTCCCCTGGAGTAAAATAAATTACTTTATGGATCTAACCAACGAGTGTCGCAGAAGAGAGAAAAAAGGAGGCTCTCCCCTGCCCACCATTCCCTCCGGCAAAGGAGGTAGAAAGAAGAGGAGGGGGGTAAGAAAGGGAAAGAGAGAACAGGGTGAAGAAAAAAAAAAAAAGAGAGAATACGATAGAGAGGGGAGGAAGTAGAGAGAGGGATGGAGGGAGGCAGCGAATGGAGTGGAGAAGGGGAGGAGGAGGAAATGAAAAGGAAGGAGTGTGAGAGGGAAAATGAGGAGAGAGGAGGATAATGGGAGGACTGAGGGGAAATTTTAGAGGGGAGGAAGTACACCTTTTCTGGTCTGACGCGCACCCCCCTCCCCTCACCTCCCTTGTGTGTGTGTGTGTGTGTGTGTGTGTGTGTGTGTGTGTGTGTGTGTGTGTGTGTGTGTGTGTGTGTGTGTGTGTGTGTGTGTGTGTGCGAAGGGGAAAACCTAAAGAAACAGAGCACAAAGAAGCTGCAAAAGTGAAATAAGAGAGAAAGGAAGTAGGTGAGGGAGAAGAGAGAGAAGGAAGGAAGTAGGTGAGGGAGAAGAGAGAGAAGGAAGGAAGTGGGTGAAGAGGGAGGGAAGAGGGGGTACAAGTGGTGAAGGAGAATAAGAGGAAGAAGAGGACTTAGAAGTGGTTTACAAAGAGGGGAGAGAGTGGACAAAAAAAATGAGGGAGAGAATGGTAATGGACGAGGAAAAAATAAGAATGAGGACGAAAAACCGAAAAAAAAAATGAAGTGGTAGGGAAAAAAGAACAGGAAAAAAAATGAAAAGGAAAGGAAAGGGAAATGAATTGGGGAAAAGGAAAGGGAGGGAAACTTTTATGGAGAAATGAAAATGAGGTAAAAATGAAGGAAACTAATGGAAAACAAAGGAATCTGAAAAAATAATGGAATAAAGATGAATGCAAAGGAAGAGGAAAGGAGAGGGAATGAAGGACACACACGAAGGATGGAACGGGGGGGGGGGAGAGAGAGAGAGAGAGAGAGAGAGAGACGAGATCAAGAAAGAGAGAAAGAATAAGAGAATAAAAGTAAGAGATAGAGAGATAAGAGAAATGAGAGAGGCGGTAAGAGGAATCCGCCATAGAGCTAAAGGAGAGGTCTTGTTTCATGCCGCAAAAATGGAGAGGGAGAGAGAGGTACTTAGCTCTGGCAATTGCTGTGAAAGGGGGAACTGGCGAGGAGGAGGAGGAAGGAAGGGAAGAGAAGAGAAAAGAGGAGAGGAGAGGAGAAAGGAGACGGGAGGAGAGGAGGAAAGGGGAAGAGAGGGGAGGAGAGGAGAGGTGAGGAAAGGAGAGAAACAAGGGAGGTGACGTGAGAAGAAAAGGGAAGAGATGAGAAGAGAAGAGAAGAGGAGATGAGATGAGATGAGATGAGAAGAGAAGAGAGAAGATAAGGGAAGAGGAGAGGAGAGGGGAGGAGAGGACAGGGAAAGAAGGTAGATGAGGAGAGATGAGGAATAAAGCAAGAGGGGTGAAAGAACGGAATGAAAGAAAAAAGACAGAAGCAAAAATGGAGAGAGAGAGAGAGAGAGAGAGAGAGAGAGAGAGAGTACTTAGCTCCGACAATTGCTGTGAAAGGGGGAATTGGCGAGAAGGAGAAGTGGGACGAAAGGAAGATATGAAGGGAGGAAAGAGAGGGCAAGAGAAGAGAGGAAGAGTGATGACAAAAGGCAGAGTAGAGGGAAAAATACTCAGGTCTGGTAAATGTTGTGGAAGAGAAGAAATGAAAAGGAAAAAAGTGTGGAGAAAAGAAAGTTCTTGGTAGTTAAAATTCACGTAGAAGGAGGAGGACCTGAAAAGGGAGACGAGGAAGTGATAAAAAGGGAAAGGATGCAAGGGAGACAAGGAAGGAAGGATGGAAGAAAGGAAGGAAGGAAGGAAGGAAGGAAGCAAGCAAGCAAGCAAGCAAGCAAGCAAGCAAAAAGAAGGTACTGAAAGGGAAGGGAAGGAAAAAGAGAAGGAACACAGAGGTACTTACCCCCTGGCAACTGCAGCGAAAGAGGGAACTAGCAAGGGGGAGAGAGGCTCAAGGAAGTAGACGGCTGGAAGGAGAAAGGGAAGAGTAAGGAAGGCGAGGGAAATGAAGAGTCGAGAAGGGAAGCGAACCGCAGTCGGAAATGAAAACGAGGAAGGGAACTGAGAGGAAGGGAAATAATTTTTTATGGTACCAAATGTATACAAAATGGGGAACTAAGAAGGAAGTGAAATGAAAACAAGGAAAGCAGGAGAAAAGGACGGAAGTGCAAAGAAAAGAGAAAGGACGGAAGTGGAGAGAAAGACAGAGGAGAAGAGGAGACAGGAAGAGAAAAAGGTAAGGATGGTGGGGAAAAAAGACAAGAGGAAAGAAGGAAAACAAAGAAAATATGGCAAGAGAAGGGAGAGCACTTACCGGCAATTTTGGCAATTGCACACGAAAAAGGGAAATGAGAAGGGAGGAGGAGAAGGGAGGAGGAGAAAGGAAGTGAGAAGGGAGGAGAAGGAAAGTGGGGAGGGAGAAGGGAGGAGGAGAAGGGAAGTGAGAAGGAAGAAGGGAAGTGAGAATGGAGGAGGAGAAGGGATGGAGAGACGGTAAAACAAAGGAAATGATAAAGGAATAAGAGGGAATGGAGGGGAACATGAAAAGGGGTGAGAGGGGATACTTAGGATGGAGATGAGAAAGCAAGGAAGGAAGGAAAAAAAACAAGGAAAAATGGCAATAGGAATGGGAAGGCAGAAAGAAAGGGATAAAAAAAATTAAAATAAAATGGGAAGAAATACAAGGGAAGGAAGGGGAAAATGTAGAGGGGAGGCACACGGCACTTAGTTCTGGCAATTGAACATGAAAGAGGGAGGTGGGAAGGAAGGAGGGGAAGAGAAAGGAAGGAAGGATAGAAAAAGGAAGAGAAAATAAGGGGAAGGAAGGGAGGGGAAAAGAAGGGGACAAGGGACAGTTGGGTCTGGCGATTACATTTGAAAGGGGAAGGTGGGGAGGAAAAGCTCAGAAAGAGGAGGAAAAAGAAGAGGAAGAGTGTGTGTGTGTGTGTGTGTGTGTGTGTGTGTGTGTGTGTGTGTGTGTGTGTGTGTGTGTGTGTGTGTGTGTGTGTGTGTGTGTGTGTGTGTGTGTGTGTGTGTGTGTGTGTGTGTGTGTGTGTGTGTGTGTGTGTGCTTACCTGTGGTAGTTGAGGGCAGGAAGTGGGAAGGAAAAGGATGGACGGGAACACAAGGATGGGAAAGCAAAAGGAATGGAAAGGGAGAGGAAAGAAGAGGGGAAAAAAGGGAAAGAGGAAAAAATGATTATATATGGAGAGGAGAGAGAGTGGCGGTACTTAGCTTTAGTAATTACACGTGAAAGGGTGAATTGGGCAGAAGAAAAGGGGATGGAAAAGGAGGATAAGGAAGTGAAGAGGAAGGGAGAAAGAAAGAATGAGAAATGACGAAGGGGAAGGGAAAGGAAAGGAAGAGAAAGAAAAAGATAAGGTGACAAGAGAGGAGAAAGATGGAAAGGCGAGAGTAGTGGATGAATGGAGAAGAAAAGAAGAGGGAAGAAGGGGAAGGAGGAGACAGCAGGGAAGAAGGGAGAAAAGGTGAGATGAGAGATGAGTGAGGAGGAAAAAAGGAAGGAAGGATGAAAAGAAGATGAAGAAAGGAAGGAAAGTTGGTGACAGGGTGAAAGTTGTGGCAAATGCTCAAGACAAGGAGGGAGGGAAGATGATGAAAGAAGCAAAAGAAAAGAAGAAAATGGAAAGAAAGGAGGAAAGAATAAATGGGAGGCGAAGACCAGGAGATGAATGGGATGGGGAAGAGGAAAAATGAGAGGCTTTTTAGTAATGACAACTGCACATGAACAGAGAAACTGGGAAACAAAACACGAGAACAGCATGGGAAACGAGATGGAAGGACAAGCAGAGAAGAAAGGGATAAAAGGGATGATCAACAAAGAGAATCAGAATGAAGTAGAAACAGAAATGGGGAAAGAGAAGGAAGGACGATGAGAAAGGGAATGAAGAGGATAGTCAATTAAGAGAATCACAATCAGAATCACACTAAAAGACAAAAGAGGTAAGGCAAGAGAGAGGTCCATGTGGCTGAAACAGGACATAAAATAGTGTGGGCCTTATCATGCAGGTGGGAACAATCTCCATCTGGCAACTGCTTGGCTTTAGATCATGCAATGCCATCAAAGGAGCAAGGCTGGCCACTGACACTGAGATGTACTGGCCTAAGGTTGCCTAGCTTCAGATCGCAACACAATGAAGAAGATAATATGAGTTAATATGGGATGGCTTAATATGTTTTTTTTACACACACACACACACACACACACACACACACACACACACAGAGAGAGAGAGAGAGAGAGAGAGAGAGAGAGAGAGAGAGAGGAGGCAAAATCAGGTGTGGCGTGAGAAAAGAGGTAAAGAGAAGGCCAATAAGTGAGTCAGGGGAGAGGTAAGAGGGGGGAGGGGAGGAAGGGGAAGGGTGAGAGGAGGGAGGGAGATAAGTGGCTCAGCGGGAGAGACGAGGGGAAAGGAAGAAGGGGGAGAGAAGGAGGGAACGGTAAAGAGGGAGAAAAGGGGATGGAAGGTGAGAAACGAAGTGGGAGACGAGAAGGTGAGAAAGTATGAAGGGAGAGGGAAGGGACGGGAAGGGAAGGGAAGGGAAGAGAGAGAGAAAGGAAGAAAAGGAGAAAGAGAAGAGAGTGTGAAGAGGAGATGTAAGAGAAAATGACGATGGACGATGGAAGAAATGAGAGGGAAGAAAAGGGAGAGAATAAATAAAAGAGAAAGACAGGGAAGATAACCAGGAAGCGGGGGAGAGAAGGGTGATAGACGAAGAGAGGAAATTTAATACGAGGGAGAGGAAGGAGCCGATGGGGAAAGGTAAGTGAATGATGGTGAGAGAGAGAGAGAGAGAGAGAGAGAGAAGGTCAGTGGCACAGGGTACACGAATTAGAGGAAGCGGCCAGAGGAGTATGAGGAAGAGGATGATCAAGGAGGATAAGGAAGATCAAGAGGAATGTCGCAAGGAGGACGAAAGGGAGGACGAAGACGAGGAGGAGGAGGAGGATCTAAGAGAGCCGGGGATAAAAAGAGTAAAATAAAGTGAGGTGAAATTGAGAGGAGACAGGCAGAGGACAAGGAGAGTAGAAAAA
Organism: Coenobita brevimanus; assembly: GCF_032717465.1. Taxonomy (NCBI): domain Eukaryota; kingdom Metazoa; phylum Arthropoda; class Malacostraca; order Decapoda; family Coenobitidae; genus Coenobita; species Coenobita brevimanus. The sequence continues at coordinate 36,002,527 of NC_136998.1, forward strand.
GAAAGAAGAGAAGAGGAGGAAAAAGATGAGAAAGAGGAAGACTAGAAAGAGAATGTAGAGACAGAAGCGGAAGACCAAGAGGAGGAAGAGGAAGAAAGTACACGAGAGAAAGAGGAAACGGGCAGAGGATGGCGAGAGATTACAGTGACCACACAAACCCTGGGAGTCAGTGTTGAGGAGGAGGAGAGGAAGGGGAAGAGGAGGAGCGTAAGGGGAAGAGGAAGAGCAAGTGGAGGAGGAGGAGAAGGAGGAAGGAAGAGGTAAGAGAAGATGAACTGCTAAATGGAGGGAGGAAGGAGGAGGGAAGAAACGATGAACGACTAGAAGGAATGTGAAGCCTGAGAATGAGATATGACAAGCAGTGGAAAGGAAGGAAGACAAACAGATGGGACGGAGGACGAGAGAAGGAAGGTGAAGAGAAGAGAGGAGAGGACATAAGAAGAAAACAGGGGAGGGAAGAATAGGAAGAGGAGGAGAGGAGACGGAGGGGGGGGGGGATAAGGGAGGAAATGAAACAGGGTGGGGGAGAGGACTGACTAGGTAAGCAATGAGTGGAGAAAAAAAGAAGAGATATAGGTGGCAGTAGAGATGTGGAGACGGCAGGTTAAGATAAGGAGAGGGAGGAGAAGAGCAGATAAAGAGGAGTAGTATAGAGGGGAGCTTAAGAGGGGGAAAAGAAAGACAGCAGGGGAGGGAAGGAGAGGTAAAGGTGGCTGGCTGAAGGAAGAGGAGGAGGGCAAGGATGGGGAGACTATGGAAGAGGAGGACAGGTACAGGAGGAGAAGAGAGGATAAGAGTGAAAAGAGGGAAGGTAAAAGGGGGCAGAACGGGGGAAAGGAGAAAGACAAAAGGGGGGAGGGGAAAGAGATGAGAAGAGAGGTGAAAAGGAGGAAGACGGGGAGGGGGGAGGGAGAAGAAGGGAAGTAAAGGAGGGGAGGAGAGGGGTAGAGGAGAAGAGGGGAGCCATTAGCGATGAGTGTCGTTCAAGTGGCCATCTCAGCTTGGCGTCTCTCCCTCCCTCCATTCTCTCCCCTCTCTCCCTCCTTCCCTCCCTCTCTACCCTCTCTCTCCCTCCAGTCCCTCCCCTCTCTATCCCTCTCCTTCCCTCTCCTCTTCCATTCTCTCCGTTCCCCTCCTTTCCTTTCCTTTCCTCTCTCCTCTTCATTTCTTAATACTAATTCATCTTCATCATTCTCTCGGCCTCCTCGCACCTCTCTTCCCCTTTCTTTGCTCCTTCACTCGTTCTCTCTCCTCTACTTCACTTCTTTCTCTTCAACCATCACTTCCCCCAACTATCTCTCTTCCTCTCTCTGTCCCTCCACACCCCTCTTCATTCCAACAATTTCCTCTCCCTTCTGCTCGCTCGCTCTCTCTCTCTCTCTCTCATTCTTCCCCTTTCCCCGCTTCATTTCCTTCTTTCCTTATCCTCCTTCCTTCCTTCCCCTTCTCTCCTCCCCTCTTTCCCCTCCTCTCTTCCTCCCTCCAACCTTCCTCCCTCCCCTTCTCTAACTTCCTTCCCTCTTTCCCCTCACCTCCAAGTCTCCTCCTTAGCCTCTCCTTTTTCATTCCCCCTACATCCCTCTCCTTCCCCTCTCCATCCCATCCTTCTTCCCCTCTTCACTTTCCCCTCTTGCACTCCCATCATTCCCATGCTCATTCACTTCTTCCTCCACTCCTCTTCCTTCCACCCTCCCTTCCTCCCTCCCCTCCTCTGAATCCCCTCCCTCCTTCCCCTCACCTCTAACACTACTCCTTGCCTCCCCTCTTCCATTCCCCTTCCCCCCTCCCCTCCCCTCCCACCGACGCAGGGTTTATGGTGATCTCAGTATCGACCTGAGGTGATGCTGGGACCCAGTTGCACACACACACACACACACACACACACACACACACACTCAAGGTAAGTGTGTGTGTGTGTGTGTGTGTGTGTGTGTGTGTGTGTGTGTGTGTGTGTGTGTGTGTGTGTTTGTCAGAAGAAGAAGAAGAAGAAGAAGAAGAAGAGAGAGAGAGAGAGAGAGAGAGGAAAAAGACTGAGCGAGGGGAGCCTCTAACTCTCAGGATTAACAACAATGGACTGGCTATTTCCTCTTTGATTTCTCTCTCTCTCTCTCTCTCTCTCTCTCTCTCTCTCTCTCTCAGTTTTCCACCACAATGTACACCTCACAAGCCAAACCTGAATACTGACGATAGATCTGGATACGATAACAATAGATTTGGATACGATAACAATGTACAATATACCGTACTTAAGGACAAGGAGCTGAGGGAATTTTGAGCCTCACTTGTACGGGAACCAACACACTCACCTGTAAAGAGAAAATTAATATTTGAATCAAGTCGCATTTTACATATACAGACAACATACAACTAAAATTATTACAGTAATACACTTTCACTTAAGGCAAGAATGATTTTAACTTGTGATTATGAGTCTCTTGTGTATTTCTCTACCTGTTCAAGCTCTAGATTTTAAGAACCGTGACCTAGAAACTTCACTTCATCACCTCTCTCCCTCTCTCTCTCTCTCTCTTAATATCCACTATCCAGCCCCTCCTAGTCTCTTTACCCTCATCCTTTTCTTCTCCCTCTTCCTCATTCAGCACTTCTGCCTTCATCCTTTGTTCCTTAATCCCCCTTATTCTATGCACATTTTCCACTTTTATTATTTTTTTTCCTCCTCAATCTCATTCCATTCATCCTTCATTATCTTCAGCTTCTTCCTCTCCCCTCTCCCGCTCGTCTCCACCTTCCCTCCCACTTTCATTTCCTCTCTCTCTCTCTCTCTCTCTCTCTCTCTCTCTCTCTCTCTCTCTCTCTCTAACCTTCATTACCTTCAAGCCCCTCCTTTTAGTCCCTTTCTCTCCCCTGTAATTTCATATCCTCCCTCTCCTCTCCTCACCTCCTTCTTCCCCCTCCCCTTTCCCCTTCCCTTCCTTCTCATTTTAACTTACTCCCCTTCCCTATTCATTCTCATTCTTTCACACATTCCCTCCCTCCGCGTCTCCTCTTCCCTCCCACTTTCACTCTCCCCTCCCCCTTCCTCTCCCCAGTCGCTATTCTCCCCTCATATCAACCTCCCCCTCTCCTCGCCTCCACTTTCCTCCTTTTACTCCCCTTCTCAACGTCATATCCCCTTTCGTCAATAATTGTGTTCTTCCATTTCAATTGCCTCTGATTTTACATTCACCCGTGCATCAATCGCCAGAGAGGGTACATCACACTGTAAAAAAAAGACAGGAAAAAAAAGGAAAAAAGATAGTGTTGAATTATGTAATCATATTTTCAAAAAAGACAGGAAAAAAAAGAAAAAAGATAGTGTTGAATTATGTAATCATATTTTCATCTACATAAATTTTTCCGGCATATAAAAAAATTGAAAGATAAGTACGTAGGCACATTAGATTTATTTTTTTTTCTATCTAAATGTATCAAACTATTTCCACATTTCAGCAGCTTTTTTTCAAGACTTGGAGCAGGTGACCACTAGATATGATAAAAATGGAATGAAGTTCTAAATATTCATTACTTGTAACTTCATTTTTTTTTATTTAAGATGATTAAAAAAAAAATATATATATTTTTACATAACTTTATTTTCTTATCTCGGTACCTCTTCCTCCGTGCTTATAATTCGCATTCACTCCTACAAAATAATGCTGCGACAAACAACTATTACTGCATTGTGTGTGTGTGTGTGTGTGTGTGTGTGTGTGTGTGTGTCAATAAAACACAGAACGATTGCTGCACATGGAGGAGGCACTAGGCACTGTATTTTCCGTCATGCATTACTCTAGTTCATAATTCAAAATCTTTCCCCAAGCGTCAAAACAAGGATCATAGTGAAATATTGAGAGTGCTCCCCGTAGACTAAATCATCACAAGAAAAACCTGTTCCAGATATCTTTTTGTCTTTATATTCCTTCTCAAAACTCAAAGGCACTATTCATTCTATCAATCTACTTACCAGTGATGGGATCTATCTGAGTATTCCTAACTGCAGAATGGTAGTAAATGTTTAATGCAATTTCATCATCATCATTATTATCATCATCATCATCAGCAGCAACAACAACATAGTAGCAGCAGCATCATCACCACTAGCACCAATATTACAACCATCACAACCACTGTCACCACCACAACCATCACCAATAGTACTATCATAATTACTAACACCACAACCACCACCACCACTAATACCGCCACACACACACACACACACACACACACACACACACACACACACACACACACACACCACCACCACCACCACCACCACAAAAACCACCACACACACACACACACACACACACACACACACACACACACACACCACCACCACCACAATCACCACCGCCACACCACCACCAGGGACCGGTTCCTCGGCGTGGGCAGCAATCGATTACATTAATTACTTGCTGGATTACCATACGGAGCGGAGAATATATTGCAGGGGCACGGCACAGCTGGGGCGCCGGGGGTGAGGGGAAAGGAGGGAAGAAAGGAGAGCGGGAAGGGAATAGGAAGGCAATAAAACAGAGGAAGCGAATGATGAAAAGTGTGAGGGAAGGGGGGGAAGAAAAATGTAAAGGGAAGGGGACAGGGAAAGAGTGACGGGAAGGAGGGAAGGGAATGGTGAGGGGAAAGGGGGAGGTGGAACGGAAAGAGGGGGAGGAATGTAGTGAAGAAGAGTAGTGAGAGTGAAAGAGGGAAAACTGATGGGAAGAAGGGAGAACGAAGCTGAAGGGCTAGATAGGGCTGTGAGAAATAGTAAGGGGATGGGGGGAGGCACGGTGGAAGAAGAGGAAAGAAAAAAAGGGGGAACCAGGTAGAATCGGGAGGTGAGGGGAGAGAACTAATACAAGAGGAGAAAGAGGGAAAGGCAGAGAGCTTGAACTGGGAAAGGTGTTGAGAGGGAGAAAAATAGGATATTGAGGAAGCAAATAAGAAGAGAGGGGAAAGGGGGAGGAGAAATGAGGAGAGGAGAGGAGAGGAATGAGAATGAGAAGAGAAGGGAGGAGAGGTGAGGAGGGAAGGTGGAATGTAGTGAGGAGAAATGGGTGAGATCATGGAGGAGGTGAAGGAGGGAGTGAGGGGAGGAGGATAAAGAGGAAACCTGAAGAGGGTGAAGGGAAAGAAGAAAAAGGGTGTGGAGGCATGGACGAAGGGTGAGATGAAGAGGGGTAAGGGATGGTGATGAAGAAAAAGGGAAAGACGATAGACTGATAGATATATAGAGACGGACAGACAATTACAGACAGACAGAACAGACAGGACATGCATGAGAGAGAGAGAGAGAGAGAGAGAGAGAGAGAGAGAGTCAGATATGAGGGTTGGGTCTCCATGGCAGCGAGAGATGCAAAGAGGGGAAGAGAAAGAGGGGACGTGAGGATGCAGAGAGAGAGAGAGAGAGAGAGAGAGAGAGAGAGACACTAATCCAACATATTACAAGGACTTTCTTTACTTTAATCCTTTTACGGCGATATAAAATGGTAGTTCCCAAAAGTAATACAAACTATGATATAAACATGTACTACAGATAATAAATCGCCAAGGCAAATATCCTACGAAGAGCCAACCAGAACTGGACCCATAATTCAACAGCAGTCGTCCCCCCCTCCCCCCCAACACCTGCCCCCCCCACAACACCTGTCCCCACAACAACTGCCCCCACAACACCTGTCCCCCCACAACACCTGCCCCCCACAACACCTGTCCCCCCACAACACCTGCCCCCCACAACACCTGCCCCCACAACACCTGCCCCCCACAACACCTGCCCCCCACAACACCTGCCCCCCACAACACCTGCCCCTCACACAGTCACCTCAGCCAGTGAAGCCTTTTAACGACCCATTAAACCCCTTCCCTGCCACCCCATTTCACTCACCCTCCCTTTAATCTCTCTCTCACTCTCTCTCTCTCTCTCTCTCTCTCTCTCTCTCTGAAAATTCCCTAATCCTCCCTATATATCCTTACCTCTCCTTTATTTACTTGGAGGATTTGATGAAGTAATTTACAGATATATTCTCTCTCTCTCTCTCTCTCTCTCTCTCTCTCTCTCTCTCTCTCTCTCTCTCTCTCTCTCCAGACGATTTAAAGTCAATTTTGGAGAGATTTTTCGCATAGGAATGGTTAGAGATAGCTTTCATCGACCCACTCATAAATAGCGTTTGGAGAGAGAGAGAGAGAAACATACCCTACGACATTCTCAACTTTTTTTTATCTTCAATGACACTCCCTTCTCACCCACAAATTCCCACCTTTTCCTTTCCCCCATTCACCCCTTCAATCCTCACCTCTGGACACCTGTTCCCCCTTTATTAAATTATCCCAATATAATTTTTCTATCATTTCATTACATTTTCCCTCCCACTCGCTCGCAAAGTCTCCCCCATTCAACTTCTCATTCTTCTCTTAAATTTTCTCTTTTGGACACCTTTCCCCATTTATCTTATACCGTATTTTTTTTCTGCCATTTCATTGACCTCCCCCTCGCCTCCCCTCACTCACAAATCTCCCCTCTTTCCCCCCTCACCTCCCCTCACTCACAAATCTCCCCTCTTTCCCCCCTCACCTCCCCTCACTCACAAATCTCCCCTGTTTCCCCCCTCACCTCCCCTCACTCACAAATCCCCTCCTTTCCCTCCCTCACATTTTCCCCTTTAACCCTTCCCTTTGGGTTCCCTCTACCCCTCTTGTTATCCTAATATAATCATTTCATTACACTTCCCCTTCCTCTCGCTCACTAAGTCTCCCCCCTCCATCTCCCATCCTCCCCTTTAAATCCTTCACTTTGGAGAGCCTTTTTCCCCCCTCTATTAAGTTTCCCTAATATAATTCTTCCATCATTTCATTACACTTCCCTTCCCTTCCCTCCCCTACCCTGAGACTCCCCTTTCCTTCCCTCCCCTATCCTCACACACTAATCTCCCTATTTCCCCTCTGGTTTTCTCTCCAAATCCCTCCTTTGGGGTACCCATTTCACCTCTAAAGCGTTATTTTCTCATTATTTTTATTTCACTACAGTTTCCTTCCGTCCTCACACCTTCCCTTTTCTCTTCTGAAGCTCCCCTAACTCCACTATTTCAATCCCTTCCTTCCATTTATTATGCTACTGATATTTTATTTTTTATTTAACTAATCTCCCCTCCTCAGCTTCAGCTACGGAACTACTACTCCCCATTCGCCCTCACACTCTTCCCTATCTTCTATCTTTTCTTTCTTTTCTATCTATTCTTTTATCATTGTAATACACTCCCTCTCTCCTTACTAAACCTCCTCCTTTTTTCCCCTCAGAAGCCGCCTATAAATCCTTGCGTGTGGACTTTCTTGGTCTATCCTACAGTTGTTTTTGTCATTATTCCTTCTCCCGTTAACAAAGCAAATCTCCCTTCTTTTCTTTAATATGCTTCCAGATATAATTTCTGGCCCCTGTTTTCCCTTTACTGTGTTACCCTAAACTGCTGTCTCCAAAGTCTTCCTCCCTTTTTATACTGTACACTCTATTCTCTCCACCGCCTGACGATCTTCTCAATTTAGGAGAGACCTCTGATAGCGAAGGTGTTCTGTTAAGTTAGAGGTATATAATTTACCCACATTCTCTCTCTCTCTCTCTCTCTCTCATTAACATGCAAGTTCCACATCTCTTACACCTCTCTTTATCTTCTCTCTCCTTCTACCCTCACCAATTCTCTCTCTTTCCCTCATCTTACTTTTGCTGTCCACTCCAATCTCTCCCCTTTTTGTTCTCCCCTCATCTACCCGTCACCTCATTCCCTCCCTCAGCCCATTCCACTTCCCTTCTTCCTCTCCCCTCATATCCCTCTTCAATCCCGTCTCTTCCCCTGGTTACATCTCTCCTCATTCTTATCCCATCCCTCTCCTTTTCCCATCACCATTTTCCCCTTACTCTGGTTTCATCCCTCTCATCTCCTTATCTCTCTTACATCATCTCAAGTCATGTTACCCTTCACTCCCTCTTCCCAACCCTATTTACCCTCTCATCTCCCCTGCCACCCTTCTCCATCGCTTCTTACCCTTCCTTCCCCTCTCACTCCCCCGCCTTCTCTCCAAATCACCCCAGTCCCTCTCCCCTCACTCTTACCTCCCAAAATTACACTCGTCTCCCTCTAAAGTCTAATTTGCGAGCCTGGATTCAGTCTCTATGGTCGGCTATTCACTCAAATCCTCGACTCCCCAGGGGCCGGATCAGAGCCCCTTGAGCGTACCCACCCCCCATCCTCCCTTACCCTTCTTCCACTATCCCTTGCTCTCTTTTCATCTCCTCTTCCCTAGCTCTCTTTCATCTCCACCCCCACAACTTTTCCTCTATCCCTCACTTACACCTCAAAGCACTCTACCTTCCTATACTCCTCCATTTCATCCATCGATCAATTTACCCATCGTCCCTTCCTCATTCCCCCGTCAACTTCGTTCCAAAAAATTCTCTTCCTATTAAATCTCCATCTCAATTTCTTCCCCCACACTTCTCCCCATTTCTCCAATCCCTCCCTTTAATCCCCTTAAATACTTCTCCTTTATTGTTACTCTATTTTTTATCTGCATTCTCTTTTATCCTTTACAGTATTTTGACGTCATTTATGCCTTATTATTACTACTATCACGCGGTTTTATTCAGCGTGTGAGAGATCCTTCGTACAGCCTTGGTTAGAAAGTTATCACTAATTAGAGTATCATTAGACTCTGATAATTTGTTCCTTCACGTCGACGGAATCTTATATACAGGTATTTTGCACGCTCTCTCTCTCTCTCTCTCTCTCTCTCTCTCTCTCTCTTCCTTTCCAGCTCTCTTCCTCTGCTTTTCTCCCTCCCTTCCTCTAACCTTTCCATTCCCATCCCTCTCTCAACTCCTCTTACTCAGCACTTCTCCTCTCCTATCTGCTCCCCTCTTCCACAACTCCGCATCCTTCTCTCTCTTCTTTACTTCCTCTCATCTCTCCTGTGTCCCTCTCCCATTCCGCTATCTCTGCCTCCCTCTCTCCCTTTCATCCTTCCTCTCCCTTACTCCCTTCAATGACGTGTTACCTGGCCAATACCCCTGGGAATCCTGGTGCTAAGGATGCAGTGGAATGGTTCGAGAATGGACTTAAATGGAATGTGGTGTGGTGGTCTGGGGTGAAGGAGGGTGTGGTGGTGTGGTGTGGTGTGAGGTGTGGTGTGAGGTGTGGTAGTGAGGGAGAATGTGGGGATAAGAGAGAGTGTGGTGGTAGTGAGGGAGGATGTGGGGGTAAGGGAGAGTGTGGTGGTACTGAGGAAGGATGTGGGGGAAGGGAGAGTGTGTTTGTGAGACAGGGATATGATACAAAGAAATACTGTATAGAGTAAAGGCCGGTTCACACGAGCAAAATCGCGGTCGTTTTTTGCCGGAATTTGCTTCCCGGTAGAAATTCCGGCCGCTTTTTTCGCCGGTATGGAGAGACCGACATGTCGGTCTTTTTTTGCCGGAATCGGGAGAAAGATGCCGGGCCGATTTAAATGGAAGCACCGAACAAGGCAAAGCTCTGGGAAGGAAGACGAATACGACATCTTGTTTACACTACTACCACAAATAATCTCACTTTAGTGTTCATTCCAGTGTGGGTGTATCTGATATAAGCACAAGTATAAAAGTATGATTATTTAAGTATGAGTTAAAGGTAAAGGAATCTTGTACATGATTTATGTTAAGAAAATTTATGCATACGGCCCCTGAAGCCACCGGAAAGCTGAGTGGCAGTAAAGGCCTATTCACATGAACTAAATCGCGGCCGTGAGGGCTCATATTGAAGTAGGAAAAGTGCAAGAGCTGCACATCTACTACGAGTACGGTGGTCCATCTTTGTAAACACTGTTGCCGCGTTCCTGCCTCTCCAGTCACCGTACGTGTGAACACCTTTCCGGGAGAAATGCCGAAAATCGGCATTTTTCCCCCGCAAATCGGCGAAAAAAACTGCCGCGATTCAGCTCGTGTGAACCGGCCTTAAAGCAAACTTCAACGGAACTGTCTTTTCGAGGCTTTTTGTAACTATAACTAAAAGTAATTCTATGGACTGAAGATATGGATAGTAAAGTAGGAAAGCTCCCCCATCCACCAAACCCTCCAGCCAAAACCGTCACGAAAAAAATGAGAAGGACCACCAAAAAACAGCAAAACTGTCATGGAGGGGTGTGGTGACATGCAGGAAAAAATGGATGAGGGTGAGATTTAATGGCTAAGAGATTTTCAGTGGGATATGAACGCGAGAAAAAAAAAAAATACTCGAGACTGGCTGCGGAAGTGAGGGAGGATGTGTTGGTGAAGGAGTGTTGGAGGGTACAGGAGGGTGATGTAGTGAGAGTACTCTGCGTGGTAAGAGAGGGTGTTGTTGTTGTTTTTGTTACTGGTGGTGGTGGTGGTGAGGGTGTGACATGGTAAGGAGGACGTCTAGGGTAGAAGAAGAATAACAAAGAACGATAGTATGGGTATGTGTACCTGATAAACAATGGCTGATAATTACGAGAGAAGTCAGAGACAAACAGAAGAGGAGAAAAATTAAAGACAAAAGTATGAGGGAAAGGCAAGGAATGGATGGCGTGATGTAGGAGGGGCCAATAACCAGATATATATCCTTTTTATCAATCGTGCAATGGAAATGAGAAAGAGTGGAGCCAAAATCACGTCACCCATGAAAGAAAAATGAATAGAGAATGCAGCTCATAACTCCCTGATTAGCAATTTGTCCCTTCCGTCAACCATTTCTGTCCCTTTCATCAGCCACTTTTGTCCCTCTCATCAGCCAGTTTTGTCCTTTTTATCAGCCGTTTCTCTCCATTTCATCAGCCATTTCAATCCCTTTCATCAGCCAGCTTTGTCCATTTCATAAGCCATTTCTGTCCTCTTCATCAGCCAGTTTTGTCCATTTCATAAGCCATTTCTGTCCCTTTCATCAGTCAGTTTTGTCCTTTCATAAGCCATTTCTGTCCCTTTCATCAGCTAGTTTTGACCCTTTCATCTGCCAGTTTGGTCCCTTTCCTCAGCCATTTCTGTCTCTTTCATCAACCATTTTTTGTCCCTTTCCTCAGCCATTTCTGTCTCTTTCATCTGCCAGTTTGGTCCCTTTCCTCAGCCATTTCTGTTCCTTTCATCAACCATTTTTTGTCCCTTTCCTCAGCCATTTCTGTTCCTTTCATCAGTCACTTCTGTCCCTCACACTGGCGATTTCCGTCCTATTCACAGCGCTTTTTGTCTATAAATGAATCAACGCCTCCACTGGGGAAGGGTGAACCAAACCTCGCCATGTTAAGGTCGTATTTACATGAATCTCAAACTAAGTATATGTAAAAATCAGATCAAGAACGTCTCTGCTTTTTTCCTGATTCATTACATAATTCCCTAGTTTACAGTCTCTCTCTCTCTCTCTCTCTCTCTCTCTCTCTCTCTCTCTCTCTCTCTCTCTCTCTCTCTCTCTCTCTCTCATTACATAATTTCCTACACTCTCTCATCATTATACAATTTCCAACTTTACACACTCTCTCTCTCTCTCTCTCTCTCTCTCTCTCTCTCTCTCAGCCAATCCCAGCAGCCGGTAACCCAATCAGTGTAGCCGTGAAAGAGGCAATCACTGGTCGCTACTGGGTCAAAGGCAAAACTGTTGAGAGTAGTGGCTGCCGGATAGAGGGAACACGAATGGGGATAGAGAGTAGAGAGACAGGGAGTGGGCGAATGAATGTATGGAGGAAGGGAAGACGAAGGATTGATGGACTGGAAGTAGGCGGGAGAAAGGATGAAGGATGGGTGGATGGATGGAAGAAGCGAGGATAAAGGGTAGACAGACACGGGATGGATGGATATGTAGTAGCGTGGATAGAGGATAGATAGATAGAGGTGGACGTTTGGATGGATGGATGGATGGAGCGACAACAAAGGGGTGATAGATAGGGGGTGGTGGCGTGGTTGGGTGGATCGGCAGCTGGAGCGGGGATAGAGGGTGGATTGATAAGGGGTGGATGCGTGGATGGAGGGATATCTGCCTAGTCTTCATGAATACTTATCTGCCCTGTTAGTCTGCTTGTAGTGTCTGTCTGCTTATAATGTCTGTCAACTTGTAATGTCTGTCTGCTTGTAATATCTGCCTGTAGTGCCCGTCTGCTTGTAGTGTCGGTCTGCTTGTAATGTCGGTCTGCTTGCAATGTCTGGTTGCTTGTAGTATCTGTCTACTTGTAGTGCACGTCTGCTTGTATGTCTGTCTGCTTGTAGTGACTGCTTGTAGTGTATGGCTGCTTGTAGTGCCTGTCAGATTGTATGTCCATCTCCTGTCTGATTGTAATGTATGTCTGCTTGTAGTGTCTGAATGCATCTAGTGTCTGTCTGCTTCCAGTGCCTGTCTGCTTGTAGTGTCTGTCTGCTTGTAGTGCCTGTCTACTTGAAGTGTTCCTGCTTGGAATGCCTGTCTGCCTGTAATGTTTGTCTGCTTGTTGTGCCCGTTTGCTTGTAATGTTAGTCTGCTTGTAGTGACCGTCTGCTTGTAGCGTCTGTCTGTCTGTCCTGCATGTCTGCTTCCTGTTTCCACCTGCCTCTCCGCCCCGGAATCTATTCTCGTCACAACCCTGTGGAAATAACTCTCTCTCTCTCTCTCTCTCTCTCTCTCTCTCTCTCTCTCTCTCTCTCTCTCTCCATCAAACAGGTACATGTTTGGTCATTTGTTCATTTATACCATCTCAAAAATTATCTAGACGTGAAAATAGCTTGTCAAATTAACCAGCAGAGTTAACGTAGTTTGGAAGGCGATTATTCTGTTCACTGATTTGGAACCCTCAGAGTGTAAAGGAATTATTGATCCAAACTGTACTTCATATTACTGATTCACCTAGCAAGGGATTAATAGCAGACTTACTTGAGAGAGAGAGAGAGAGAGAGAGAGAGAGAGAGAGAGAGAGAGAGAGAGAGAGAGAGAGAGAGAGAGGTCGATATAGCGAGTAAGATCAATAGCTGCGCAGAGCTCACTCACCACACGCTCTCTTAAAACACACACACACACACACACACACACACACACACACACACACACACACACACACACACACACACACACACACTACCCCAGACATACACACGCACACGCAGACAAACACACACACACACACACACACACACACACACACACACACACACACACACACACACACAATGACCGCACTTAACCACCAGGTGATGAAACAGTTTAATTCGAGCATCAAAACCCTAATCAACAGGTTTATATCCCGATCCACTTGCAAGGCTTCTCTTTCATCCATCCTTACCCCTCCCCCTCTCTTACCTTACCTCTCCTCCCCTACCACCTTGCCCTCCCCCTCCAATACCTGTCCCTCCCTCTTCTCTCCTCATCCCTACAATACGTTCTCCTCCAGTCTCCAAGCCCCTCCTATTCTCTCTTCTATTTCCACCCCTCCAATACACTCTCCTCCGTCTTCCATCTGCTCCTTCTATCTCCCTCCTGAAATACTTTCCAATACCTCTCTCTCCCCACTCATCCACTCGCATTTCTTCCCTCTCCCAATTCCTTACCTACTATCCATTCCCTGGCCCCGCTCATCATACAGCTAATTTCCCCTCTATACTCCCATTCCCTCCTACCTCTTTCCTCCATCACCTGCACATCACTACCCCTTCCTTGCCTCTCCCCTTTACCATCTCAATCTTCCAGTTCCCCACTTTTCCCTTGCCGGTCTCTTTCTCATCCCATACCTACCCAAGTGCCCCTTCGCACCCCATTCCTCCCCCCACCAGCCCATCGACCACTACACTATCTTCTCCTCTTCCACCTCACTACCTTCTCTTCTACCCCTCCCCTCCAAACACCTCTTTGATACATCCCCTTACCTTACATTCTTCTTCTCACTCCACTCCTCCCCAAGTACCCTCTCCTTCCCCCTTTCCCTCCAGCATTCCCTCGTACTATTCCTCTCTCTCTCTTTCTCTCTCTCTCTCTCTCTCTCTCTCTCTCTCTCTCTCTCTCTAACACACCACCCCAGTCCGACTCGGCGTAAGTTAATTGTTTGCTCTCCGTCCCCACCCTCCAGAACTTCCTTCTCTCTTCCCTTCTCTCTCTCTCCCTCTCCTCCTCCTCTCTCCCACTCGGCATTGTCGCCCGTGCTCCCCTACATATTCTACTCCAAACGGTCAGGGACTACCCTCCCCCTCGATAATTCAAGTTTTGCGCCTCATGCGCACCTCTGACGGGCTCTCTTGTTTGCCCGTGTCCCCACCATATTTGGTGGGGCAAATATCCCAACAACAACAACAACTCTCCCACTGCTCCACCCTTTCCTCTCTCTTCTTCCATTCCACCCTCTCTTCCATCCCTCTCTTTTCCTCTTCCTCTGCATCTTCTCTTTCCATCTACCCCTCTTCCTCTTCTCTTCCCCTATTCCACTCCCTTTTTCCCCTCCCTCGGCTCTTTCTCTTCACCTTCTCTCTTTTTTCTCTCTACTCCTTCTCTCTTTTCCTTGCCTCCTTCTCTCCCATCATTCTTCCCTGTCTTCCTTCTATAATCCACTTTTTCTCCCCCTCTACCCCTCCCTATTTTCTCTTCCTCTCCTTACTTCTCTTCCATTACTTTTTTTTTCTTTCCAGCTCTCCGTTCATTCCTCACTTGAATTCCCTTTCTTCCCTATTCTCTCTCTCTCTCTCTCTCTCTCTCTCTCTCTCTCTCTCTCTCTCTCTCTCTCTCTCTCTCAATGCACAACACAGTAATCCCCAGGGCCCAGGTGACCACAGAAACAGGGGGTAGGATTATCAAGCCATTTGTCCAGTTGGCCCTTCCTCAATCCCCACAAAGTTTTGCCCTCTCTCTCTCTCTCTCTCTCTCTCTCTCTCTCTCTCTCTCTCATACATACAATCTTCCTTCCCTTTTACTACCTCCCTTTCGAATTTCTCTCTTTCCATACATCCGTCTCTCTCTCTCACTGTTATTATCCCTTCCCATCTCTTCCCTCCTCTTTTTCGTCTCTCACAACTCCATCCCATTTTCCTCCCTATCCCTTCCTTTCATACCTCCAAGCATCCATCCATCCATTCACTCTTAATTTCTCTCTTCTCCGTCCATAACTTAATATCTTTCTTCTTTCTCCGTACCCTTCCTTTCCCTCCCCATCCTCTTCCTTCCTCTCCTCTTCCTTCCCATTAACCAGGACACTAATCCCCTGAGAGAGAGAGCAAGGGGGTTGGAAGGAGGGGAAGACGAAGGGGAGGGGTAAGGTGAGATGAGAGAGGAGGAGGAGGAGGGAGGTGGAGAAATGAAACAGGAGAGGGGAAAGTGGAAAGGGGAGAGGAGAGGAAGTGGCCAGGTGGAGTGGCGAGAGTTAAGGAACGAGGTGGGGATGAGGAAATGATAAGGGGAAGAAAATACGTGGGAAGAGAACAGAAAGGGAGGAGAGGGGAAGGGAAAGGAGGGGAGAGGAGACGAAAGGAAAAGAGGGGAAAAGGAAAGGAGGGGAGACGTAAGGAGAGAAGGGGGGCGAGGGGAAAAGGAAAGGAGGGAAGACGTGAGGAGAGAAGGGGAGCGAGGGGAAGAAGGGGGGAGGGGTGACTGAAGTAGCCAATTAATAGCGTATACTGGTAAATGATCCAGGGCGGCCTCTTTACCGCTAAGGGGGACCACACACGTTCCCTTTACCTCAATTTTTACACGCGTCCCAGGTGCAAGGTGAATGGGAGCTCTTAATGGGTGCTTTGATGATGATGATGATGATGATGATGATGATGATGATGATGATGACTGGTAATGGTGGTGGTGGTTCAGCTTCTTTTTTTTACAGGATGTGATAGGCTCTAGTTCATACATACTTCATAAATGTTTCTCACAAAGCAAAATATAAACAGACAGGCATACATACACAGACAGGCAGGTCAGAGATAGACAGAACAGACAAACTGATTCAAAGAGAGAGAGAGAGAGAGAGAGCGGTCCCTGTATGACTCATTAAGAATATGTTATACTGACAGCCTCAACCTTAACACTGACTTCTATTTTCAGTTCTCTCATTTTTCAACTTATTCCTTTTCCACATGAACAGATTTTTAAACCACGGGAAAGAAAAAAGATATTAAACAGGTGAGCGTTGTTTCTTCGATAAATAAACCCTTACTTGTGATAGATTCATATTTATTATTTTTTATTATATTCTTATTTATACTCGAGCTCTTATTTACATTCTTATTTATTTCAGACAGGAGAGGTTCACTAGTCTTCACCAACCCCTTCACATCGAGGCGGTTCTCCTAATCTGAATGCAATGGTCTAATGATTATATGAAATAGGTTTATAAAGACGCAAACGTAGCAATAATTAATCTTAAAATGACGTCATGGAATTAGAGTGGTTTACTAGAGAAAATAAAATACTAATAAAAGACGTGTCATTTGTTTAATATTTACGTAGTCTTTTAATTAACACTGTGATTCTTTTATTTACTATTCATTTTCTTTTCAGTTCTCTCTAAATTTGTCTTCATATGTACTGATTTTTCATGTTTTCATTGTACTGTACTTACTATATATCGGAACATGTATCTTTATTAATAACCACTGCTTAGTGAAAATAAAGTTATTTATTTATTTATTTATTTATTTACTCTCTCTGTTCTCTCTCTCTCATTCATCTTCTCACCCAGTTATTTTTCCTCCTTCCGCTTGCTTTAATTGCCTCTCTTCTGTTTCTCCCCTTTCCCACTGTTATTCCTTTTCCTGGAGTCTCTGTCTCTGTCTCTGTCTCTCTCTCTCTCTCTCTCTCTCTCTCTCTCACCTGTGTCTTTGATCCCCCTGATTAGCCAGGTAAAGAGCACCAATTAGCGAAGCCCTTAATCACCAATTCAAGACCCGGATTTAAAAAGGCTACCCAGTTACTAATTCCCAGTCGTATTGATTAGAGAGAGAGAGAGAGAGAGAGAGAGAGAGAGATTAAGAGGATTATCTCTTTTTTTTCAACGGAGACAATTACAGAAAAAAAATAAAGAAGAGATTATTACCGTAGGAATCTCGCTTTTGTTGGGTACATTTTGTGTTGGAATGATTAAGAAAATTGACAGTTTTTTTTTTTTCAGCGACGTTAATTAGTCTTTTGTGGTAGATAATGAAGGGGTGTTGTGATATACTGATCAGAGAGAGAGAGAGAGAGAGAGAGAGAGAGAGAGAACTAGGAGCAAAATGAAAGAGTCTGATGGCTGAGAATTCTATCTATCTGTCTATCTATCTATTGCCAGACGCCTCAATACCTTATAAGGGGTGGCCACAAACAAATCGCCTCCACGTCACCCTGTCTACTTCACACCTTTTTCTTCACCAGGCCGCCGTCTTCTATATCCTTGCTGCCTCCAGACGATTTTATTCAGCTCAGGAAAGACTAATCGAACTGGCAGGGTTTGATATAGCCTTCATTAACCTCTATGGCTGAATAAAACCGTCCTTAGCTGGCAAGAGTATAAAGATATGTGTGTCAACGTACAGAAACGGTAAAGTGATGAAGGAAAAAGTATACAATTCTTCAAAGGTATATTATCCTGCAAAATTATCCTTCAAAAGTATATTATCCTTCAAAAGTACATTATCCTTCAGAAGTATATTATCCTTTACAAGTATAATATCCTACAAAAGTATATTATCCTTCAAATGAATATTATCCTTCAATCCTTCAAAAGCATATTATCCTTCCAAAGAGCAGTATCCTTCAAAAGTATATAATCCTTCAAAAGTATATAATCCTTCAAAAGTATATTATCCTTCTGTTTAATGCTTCCAACTCTGCTTAACATCTTGTCAATGTAAAGGTACTGTAATTTTAGAAAAAGGGAGAGGTAGCAACAGAAATCAATGGTATGGCACCAGCCGTCACAACAACAGATTCCTAATGGGTCGCACAGGGACTGCTCTCTCTCTCTCTCTCTCTCTCTCTCTCTCTCTCTCTCTCTCTCTCTCTCTCTCATAGGAAACAACGAATAATGGCATGGTAATATTCAGACGAGGTGGAAATCGAAAAAGGTCTATAAAATTCTCGCTCCCCTCCGACGATATATTTCGGCGATTGTGACTCCTATTTTCCCTTTATAAAAACCTAGATATTCACATCCACTTAAGTCCTTTGGCGAACTGCTTGGGCTGGATCTGTGACAGCGTTTTCTAGCACTACTTGACGATGAATGCATAAGGCGCTGCGCTAGTGAAATACAAGGTGATACAGTTATACATCTTAGATACAAACAAGAGGAATAAACATGCAGGGCTGTTATATCATCACCACCATCATCGTCACCACCACCACCACCACCACCACCATCACAACTAAACACCATCAACATACTCATTTCCTAATTCCCACGTACGAGATGGAGTGAGGCAAGATCATGACAATATAACCTACAAAAATTAACAGATGAAAAAAAAATGGAGAACTGAAAAAGAAATGACTGACACAATGAGCGAGAATTCCTGATTACACTTTTTCGTACTAGCAGTGCGATTCCAGGAAGAGACAGAATAGCTATTACCGGAAAATTAATCTTGGCAATCTTACTTCAAGGCACCGTGAGTGTGTTTAGTCTCTCTCTCTCTCTCTCTCTCTCTCTCTCTCTCTCTCTCTCTAATATAGCAGTGTACAAAGAAACTGGCCACAATCATTAAGAGTCTGCTACGTAAAACCACTTTCTTAAAATAAAATAAAGGGCTGAAGACTTACAAGAAGTTTCAGCGAAGTCTTATTGTACAGGAAATAATTAATGCTTATACTCATCTATAAAATCTGTGAGTGGGGAATTTCTACGGTGTGTGTGTGTGTGTGTGTGTGTGTGTGTGTGTGTGTGTGTGTGTGTGTGTGTGTGTGTGTGTGTGTGTGTGTGTGTGTGTGTGTGTGTGTGTGTGTGTGTGTGTGTGTGTGTGTGTGTGTGTGTGTGTGTGTGAGAGAGAGAGAGAGAGAGAGAGAGAGAGAGGTTTGCAGGACAACAAAAGATTAGGTCAACCGAACACGTCCCATTATCCTTAAAACAACCAATGGGAGAGAGGCTGGAGGGAAGAGGGGAAAGGGAGAGGAGAAGAGTGTAGGAGAGGGAAAGGGGGAAAGTGTAGGAGAGGGTGAGGAAAAGAGAGTAGGAGAGGAGGGTCCAATGGGAGAGAGGCTGGAGCGAAGAGGGGAGAGGGAGAGGAGAAGAGTGAAGGAGAGGGAGAGGAGCAGAGTGTAGGAGAGGGTGAGGAAAAGAGAGTAGGAGAGGGAGGTGAAAAGGGTGTAGAGAGGGAGAGGAAAAGACAGTAAGACAGGGAGATGAGAGTAAATGAGGAAATTTTATAAAGATGGAGAAATGAAAGTGGAGATCACAGAGGGAGAAAGAACGGGCTAAGGAGGGTGGGGAGGGAGAAAAGAGAGGGGAAAAAGGAGGGGAGAGGAAACAAAAGTGAGGGGAAAGAAAAGAGAAAAATGGGAGGAGAGGGGTGAATGGGAGTGGAAATGGGTGACGCGGGTGAAAGCAGGGGAGGCAGAGAGGGGGTAAGAGGAAGAGAGAGAAGAGGAGGGGGAAGCAAAGTGGAAAAGGACATGAAAGACGAGATGGAAAATAGAAAATAAAAGGGGATGAAGAGGAAGGGAGACAAAAGGGGAGGAAGGAAAGAGGCAGGGGGAGGCGGAGGAGGGGAGGGAAAGAGGCAGGGGGAGGCGGAGGAGGGAAGAGAAAATACCGGCCTAGGAAGGAAGATATGTAGTGAAAGAAATGGAGAGAAGTAAATGTAGTAAGAGGAAAGGAAAACGTAAGGGGAGAGAAGGGAATGAGGGTAGAGCGAGTGAAAGAATGGTGGGAAAAGAGGCAGAGGAATTACGAATAGAGTGGATAGGAGGGAAGAAATTAAAAGAGGGGCAAAATTTTAAAGCCAAAAAAATAACAAGGAAAAAGAGAGAAGAGGATCTGTATGTATGTACAGTATATACCGCTATATATATTCAGCTATTTCAGGTCAGGTGCGGGTAAGGGGATGAGTCTGTTATGATGTGGCAGGGGTAAACCAGCTATGATGTCGGGCCCTGCTGCGGATATCACTGATTGCATTGCGCAGTTGACCCTTGTGCAGTGTGGTGCGGTGAGGATCTGTCCGTTCTCCCATTTGGGGCTAAGATGCGAATGAAAGTGTTTGAATGGATGAGTAAATGGGGAGTGTGTCGTCATGTCTCGGCTACCTCCCTTTCCTTGGGGGAAGCAGCCTAGGTATATAGATAGATAGATCATTACAGCGCCCGATTTCACATACTGAAAAAAAAAAAATCCAAAAACATGAGCATCGCATACACACACACACACACACACACACACACACACACACACACACACACACACACACACACACACACACAACGCCAAACAAAGCAATTCAATACCCACACAGAGCCAAACAAGAAAATCACAAAACCTGACACAGGATCCCACAAGCACCAACACCGCAGAAGTAAACAAAAGGGCATCAAGGTGCCACACGGAGGGCAAACACGGAACGAGAGCTGGGCAAACAAGAGACGCAAACACTAGAGAATAAACAGGAAAAGGAAGAACGTTAAGAAAATGAAAAGGCTGCAAAGAAAACAGGGAAAGGGAAAATGCCCTGAAATGTGTTTAAAGCAAATGAAACAACTGCAAAGAAAACAAGGAAAAGGGAAAATCCTATGAAAGTATGAAAAGAAAATGAAGAAATTGCAGAGAAAACTAAAAAAGGGATAACTAAAGGAAACTGACTACTAGAAAAATGCATTTAGAACTGGAGAGGAATGGCGGAAAAAAAGGCATGGAAAAGAAAATGGAGAAACAATAGAGGACACAAATTTCTGGCTCAACTCATTATTATTATTATCATTATTATTATTATTATTATTATTATTATAAACTCTGGATACAGGCCATGTTTGCTACTATGCTCGAAAGGTCTCCACTTCTACACGCATCAACACATTTATTTTGCTCTCTCTCTCTCTTTCTCTCTCTCTCTCTCTCTCTCTCTCACGGCATATCGGTGGGTTTATAGAGAACTGCAGAAAATAATTAAGGCAAAAATCAAATACCATTATCTTCCCTTAATACACGAGAACTGAGACTACGAGACCAGGATTACCAGCTTCTGCAGTGAGAGAGAGAGAGAGAGTAATAATCCCAACACTACCTTTTTCATTCTTTCACTTTTTTTTTTTCCGTTCATCGTACTCGCGCAATTGAGAAGTGAGCAACAGGTGAGTAGGCTTGTGATGAGAGAGAGAGAGAGAGAGAGAGAGAGAGAGAGAGAGAGATAATGTACTCGTTAGGAGCCGACCGTAAACTAATGCCTGGCTGCATATTCTCCACAGCAAGGGACGTGAGGGAGGGGACACATGTGGAGGGGGAGGGGAGGAAGAGGTGGGGAGATATGGAGAGGGGGAGGGGAGGCGAGAGAGGAGAGATATGGGGAGGGGGAGGTGAGCAGTGGAGGTAAGGAAGGAAAGGAGAATGTGGGGACGCAGAGGTAACGAGAGAAGTGGAGGTAAGGAAGGGGAGGTAAGATATGAAGAGAGGGAGGTAAGGAGATGAAAAGTGGAGGGAAGGAAGGGGAAGCAAGCACATGAGGTCATAATAACGAAAGAAGAAAAGAATATGAGTAAGCTGAACGGGGGGGGGGGAAGGATAAGAGGAGGGGGATGGATAAGAGGAGGTGCAGGACTGAGGAGGGAGGGGGGATGTTAATAAGGAGATAGGGAGGAAAGAGGGAGGGAGAAAGGACACTGCAGGGAAGGATGTAGAAAGAGAAAGGCAAGAGGAGAGGGAAAGGTGAAGGGAAGTGGAGAGAGGGAGGGGAAGGGGGGAGGCGGAAGGTGGGGAGAAGGAGGAAGGACACCAAAGTAGCGTAGAGGAAGGGAGGTATACTGTGTGAGAGAGAGAGAGAGAGAGAGAGAGAGAGAGAGAGAGAGGGGGGGGGAACGCTAAAAAAGAGAAGAAAACAACCCTGAGATCAAGAAGAGAAAAGGACAGCAGAGACGGGAGATTGAGAGATGGTAGCAGATATAATAACATGGTAAGAAAACAAAATACAATCGCTATGAGTAAAATATAAAAGACTAAACAAAGTAATTAAAAGCGAGGAGTCAGGGAAATAGTAAGAGACCGAGGCAAAGCAAAGTAGAAAGACGATACAAAGGAATGAGGCATGAGAGGGGATAGGAAAGATGAAGGCAAGAAGACTGCAGCTATATAGCGTGTGTGTGTGTGTGTGTGTGTGTGTGTGTGTGTGTGTGTGTGTGTGTGTGTGTGTGTGTGTGTGTGTGTGTGTGTGTGTGTGTGTGTGTGTGTGTGTGTGTGTGTGTGTGTGTGTGTGTGTGTGAGGAAAAACGAAAAAAACGCACATCAAGTAATAATTAAATAAAAGAAGGAAAGATGACACAGAAAAAAAGGAAGAATAAGGAAAGAGAGAAATCTGGGAGGATAAGAGGCAATTATATGAGATGGGGAGAGAGAGTCCGCTTATCCCAGGTAATGATTAGGTAGGAGGGATGAGCAAGGAGGAGTGATGGAGGAAAGGAGATATCAGGAGGAAATGGGGAAGGAGGCCAGAAAAGGTAAGAGAAGATTAGGATGAAAAACGAAAAAAAAAAAAAATACAGGAAGGATGGAAGGACGAGAAACGAAGGAAAGTAAACTGAAGATTAAAAAAAAAAATAGAGAGAGAGAGAGAGAGAGAGAGAGAGAGAGAGGTGGGACCGATCGAAAAAGACACACTGTAACAGGAGGGAGATGGAAGAAGATGGGGTTGAAAAAGATATGGATAAATGGACAGGAAAAAGAGTGATGAGACAAAGAGAGAGACTGTAATAAGAAGTGGAGAGAGAGGAGGAGGGAGGGCAGGGACAAGGAAGAGGGAGGACGGAGGTATAGAGAGGCGGGGGGAAGGAGAGCAAAGGGAGGGCGGAAATGGGTCAGAGAGGGAGATAAAAGGATAGAACTGAAAGAAGGTAGAAAAAGGGAGAGGAAAGAAGGAGAACGGGATAATGCAGATGCAGGGACAGAGATTGGCTGGACTGAGAAATAGGAGGAAGAGATGAAAGGAAGGAAAGGGGAGACAGAAAGTGGGAAGAGGGAAGGAAGGAGGCAGACAGAGAGAGAAAGGGGAGGGAGCGAGGGAAGAGGAGGGAGCGAGGGGATGGAAGGGGGGCAGAGCGAAGGGAGAGGGGAGAGGAGGGAGGGTGGGAGGGTAATGACATTGAGAAGGGGAGGGGTATGGGGGGAGGGAAGGAAAAAAAAAAGTGTGGGCGTTGAGTAACTTTGAGAGCCACACAAGAAAGAGGCAAAGTTGACAAAGGACGGACAGAGGACGAGAAAACCAAGCTGTCCATCCCTTAATGACCCACCTACACACACACACACACACACACACAGCTACATGCACATTCCTCCTCTGCGCACACACCTACACTCAAACAAAACTATGTGTACAGGAATCCACATTCACATCTACAAGCACATACCCATACGCACACACTAAATCATCCACAATTCCACGCACACAATCTCCTCCCACCTTCTCTCTCTCTCTCTCTCTCTCTCTCTCTCATCCTACACCCACACCACCGACGAGAGTAATTAACAAACAAAAACCCACATAAACTTCGCAAACAAAAGCTAACTTAATCCTCTTAGAAACAATATCCTTTAATCCCTTGACTACCAAGATGTTTATTTTAGTATAACAAAAGCCAGATTACTTTTCTATTTATTTATTTTTTGCTGTGGAAGGCTTTCGGAGAAAAAATTATCACATTTTATTACAGCCACATTGCTATCATTATTATTATTATTATTATTATTATTATTATTATTTATTTTACATATCGTAATCATCACCATCATCATTATTACTATTAGTTATTATTATTATTATTATTATTATTATTATTATTATTAACTCAGAAGAGACATCTGGTAGTGAAAGGGTTTGACATTATCTCCCATAAACGCTCAGTATCAGCATGTCATCACCACACACACACACACACACACACACACACACACACACACACACACACACGCAAAATTAACAGGGAGTGTAAACACACACATAAACCAGGCAGACAACAAAGCCAACTTAATCAGCCCAAGTAGTAAACCTGACCACTTCCCAACAGAGAAAAGTTTACTTTTATTATTTTATTTGTGGTGCCTCTAGAAAAAATTATATCGACTGGGGGAGGCTTCTGACCTACTGAGGATTCATGTGGCCTTCTCTAACCCGTCTAAATTCTATCCTAAGCTGAATAAATCTGTCTGGGGGTTGCAGGCATATGAAAAAGAAATTACAGTGTTTGGTTAATCCAGTTTGATGCCCTGAATGACCAACAACTGTTTTCTACGTGGCTTACTGCAAACCCAAGAAAATCTGAAAAAAAAAAAAAATCACTAAGAAATAAATGACCTCAAAGAAATGGGTTCTTATTAATGCCAACATCTTGCTATGATAAATGGTCAATCACAAAGACGACCATTCTCTACTACTGTCTATCTATCTATCTATCTATCTATTGCCAGACGCCTCAATCCCGTTTGGGGTGGCCACAAACAAATCGCCTCCAAGTCGCCCTGTCCCCCGCCATTTCACTGCCCTACTACTGTCATCTGATGAATAATAAAAGTACTCCAAATTAAAGGGACAAAGACTGGTATTTTTTACTTCCAGTATCTCCCTGGGAAAAGAAGAATTACAATAACAAGAGAATTTTTTTTTTTATACTTCTGATATCTTGCTACGAAAAGATGACTTGCAAAGGAAGGGCTTTTCTCTCTGTCAACAATTATCCAAGAAAAAATAATTAAATTGTTAAAAAAAAAAAAAAAAGGTTCTCGTCCATATATAGTACAACACAAACACGGCTTTTCCTCAGACAAGGTTTTTCTAAGTGTTAAAAAAATCGTCTTGCTTATTAGGAATTAAGAACGATTTACTTTCGTACTCTGGTTCCCGCCTGGCTATCTTATTCAACGTGGAAGACTTGTGTGAATGACGGAAGTAAAGACAATTACTATACATTACTAGAGTCTCACCGGTTCCTCCTCTCATCCAGTCCCTCACCCCCAGCCCCTCTCTCTCTCTCTCTCTCTCTCTCTCTCTCTCTCTCTCTCATTCAGCCTTTCCTCTTTTAATTCCACCCAAATATCCTACTCTCACTCTCAGATCTAACTCACTCTCTTACTCTCTTCCCTCCTCGTCTCCTTTTCCTCCTCCTCCTCCTCCTCCTCCTCCTCCTCCTCCTCCTCTCTCTCTCTCTCTCTCTCTCTCTCTCTCTCTCTCACAGCTTCTCTTTCTCCTCCTCCTCCTCCTCTAATTTCACCTGACTGTCTTACTCTTCCTTTCTTTCAGA
This sequence comes from Coenobita brevimanus, assembly GCF_032717465.1. Classification (NCBI taxonomy): domain Eukaryota; kingdom Metazoa; phylum Arthropoda; class Malacostraca; order Decapoda; family Coenobitidae; genus Coenobita; species Coenobita brevimanus. The sequence continues at coordinate 36,027,906 of NC_136998.1, forward strand.
CCCAATTGTTTTCTCACTTTTCTTTCCTCCTCCTCCTCCTTACCCAGTTAACCTACTTAAATTGTTAAAGTCACTATCTCTTTCCTACTGTCTTTCTTCCTCGATTTTCTTTTCAAGGTAACTCACTTCACACACACACACACACACACACACACACACATACATCTCTCTCCCTCTCTCTCTCTCTATCTCTCTCACTGAGATTAAGGATTAGATCTGGAGATGAGAGGCTAGTGGGAGACTGAAGAGAGAGAAAGAATCAATGGATAGACTACGAAGAAAAGCGAAGGAGAAAGGAAGGAAAAGAAAGGAGATGATAGGAAAAGGGAAGGAAAAGAAGGGAGATAGTAAGAAATCGAGAAGACTTGAGGAGAAGGATAGACGTCTTGAGAGATAGGGAGTTGGTGACCTACAACCAGATGCAGGAGGACAGACATACAGACAGACACAGGGGAAAGTAGGCATGAAGGGATTGATACAGAATGATATAGACTGACGGACGGACGGATCAACAGACACAGATTAACAAAGAAAATAGATGGACACATAGAAAAAAAAAAAGATAGGCATAGATACGGATATTCAGAGAGAGAGAGAGAGAGAGAAAGAGAACATCACACTGACGCGATGTCTTCCCAAACTTCTCCCCTCTTCTCTCCCAGCTGTTCCAACCTACTCTGTGTGTGTGTGTGTGTGTGTGTGTGTGTGTGTGTGTGTGTGTGTGTGTGTGTGTGTGTGTGTGAAAGAAGGTGAAAAGGAAGGGAGAGATGGATATGATACAGTACTGAAGAAAGAAGACGAGAAGAGCAAGTAGGTATAATAAAGAGAGAGAGAGAGAGAGAGAGAGAGAGAGAGAGAGAGAGAGAGAGAATCTAAGTGTTTTGGGATACCAGAAGTGGCCAGAGATAAGGAGTTCTACTGAATCATCACCATATCATCACAATATAAGGGGGTGACGGGTGGGGACGGAAAATAGATAGGAGAGAGAGAGAGAGAGAGAGAGAGAGAGAGAGAGAGAGAGAGAGAGAGAGACAGACAGACAGACAGACAGACAGACAGAGAGAGAGAGAGAGAAATATACGAGTACTATACTATGAAAGATTCCTCACTTCCCTTTCCTTCATCCCTCTCTTTTGTTTACATTGCTCCCTCATTGTTTCCTAAATTCCGTTGTTAGCTGAAATACATTCTTTCCTCATTCCTAAGCCTCTGTTCTCTACATTCCCTCCAATATTTTTCCTACTTTCCTCTTCCTCCCCCTACTTCCCTCCATCACTTCCCCTACCTTCGTCCCTCCTTTTCCACCCATATCCTTACTTTTTCCTTCATTCCTTTCCTCATCTCCTCCTTCGTTTCTATCTTCTCCCATTAATACATCCCCTTCGCCCATTGCTCCCTACTTTCCTCCCGCCTTTCTCACTCCTTCCCCTTTTTCCCTTCTTCCACCACCCCTTTCCCTCTTTCCTCCCATTTCTTCCCTCTAATCCTCCAGCCCTTTCCCTCTTTCCTCCCCTTTTCCCTCTACTTACTCCACCCCTTCCCCTCTTTCACCCCATTTCCCCCCTCCATTCCTTCATTCTTTCCCCTCTTGCCTCCCTTTTTTTCCCTCCATTTACTCCACCCTTTCCCCTCTTTCATCCTATTTTTTCCTTATTCCTCCACCCCCTTCCCCTCTCTCCTCCCTCTTTTCCTACCTCCTTCGTGGAATGCTCGTGACCACACCAACGAAAACACTCGAGACAAACCTGCGGGAAAGAACGCCCATTAATACATATCCTCCCTATTTATATGATAATTAAATACACACGTTCACCAATTATATCTCTATTTATATGCAAAGTGGCCATAACATCACATTTACCAGCAACAATTAAGCAACAATTACAATAACCCCAACCCAACCCCGACAAAAAAAAGTCCTAATAAAAATAATACGAATAACAACAAAAATTTCTGGGCGTGACATAGTTTTCTGTTTTCCATTCCTTTCGATGTATTTCCTTGTCCATATCTTACCCCTACACTCACTCACTCACTCACTCTCTCTCTCTCTCTCTCTCTCTCTCTCTCTCTCTCTCTCTCTCTCTCTCTCTTAATACAATCCTCTATCCTTCCCACTTCCTCAATTTCCCTTCGAACATTCTCTCTCTCTCTCTCTCTCTCTCTCTCTCTCTCTCTCCCTCTCTCTCTCAATACAATTCTCTATCCTTCCCACTTCCTCAATTTTCCTTCCAACATTCTCTCTCTCTCTCTCTCTCTCTCTCTCTCTCTCTCTCTCACACACACACACACACACACACACCAACCTCCCTCCCTCCCAACTACTCACTTCCTCTCTCTCTCTCTCTCACCTTCCCTCCCAATCTCTCTCTCCCAGCGGCCAGCACACCTACCCCTCAGTCCAAACCCCCCTCTCTACCCCTCCCTAGTAGGAGTGTCCGGTAGTGGTAGTGGTGGCGGAGTCAGTTCCCCTTTAATATTACACTGACAACAACCACCGCCCCTCCACCATTACCACTGCCACGGAAACCACATGCACGCAGGAGCTGGATATGAGGACGAGATGGAAGGGTAGAGGACAGAGAATGGAGAGAGAGGAATAGGAGGAAATGGAGAGGGGAGAACAAAGGGAAAAGGACTGGAAGATGAGAGGAGAGATCGGAATGAGTGAGGATCGAGAATGGAGAGGATAAGGACGAGGTGGAATGGTAGAGGACAGAGAATGGAAAGAGAGGAGAAGGAGGAGGAAAAGGAGAGGGGAGAAGAGAGGTAAAGGAACTGGAAGATGAGGGGATAGAATGGATAGAGAATGAAGAGGATGAGGACGAGGTGGAATGGGAGAGGATGAGGATGTGGTGGAATGGGGGAGGACAGAGAACCGAGAAGATGAGGACAAGTTGGAATGGGAGAGGGTGGAACAGACAGGAAGAGGACATGGTGGAATGGGAAACGATGGAGAATAGAGTGGGTGAGGACGAGGTGGAATGGGAAAGGGTGGAGAAGAGAGAGGATGAGGACGAGGTGATATGGGAGAGGATAGAGAACAGAGAGAGGTGTGATGGAGGGAAAGATGGAGAGGGGAGAGGGGAGAAGTGAGGGAAAGGGAGAGGAAGATGGGAGAAACGAATGGAATGGGGGAGGACAGAGATGAGAAAGGGGAGAAGGAGGAAAGCCGGAGAGAAGAGAGAAGAAACAGCGAGGAGAAGGAAGAAAGGAAGAGAGGGAAGATGAGGAGGAATGTGAGGGGAAGAAGGAAGAAAAAGAAGAGAGAGAGAAAGGAGGAGGAACAAATGAAAGAGAGGGGAGATGAGGAGGAAAGGGACAGGAAGAAGACAAGAGAAAAGAAAGAGAGGCGAGAGGGAAGAAAAGAAAAGGGGGGAGGGGTAGGAAGGAGGGTAGAGAGAAAGGAAGAAAAACAAAGGAGAGGAAAGGAACAGAGGAAAGCATAGAGAAACTGGGGGGGGGGGAGAAGACTGGAGGAAGCGAGAGATGGAGAGGAAGAATAAGAGAAGGAAAAGGAGAAATAAGAAAGCAAAAGGAGGCCAAAGACAGCAAGAGAGAAGTGAGGGGAAGTTGAGAGAAGCAAGGAGTGAGGGAAGAGGTAATGAGAAGAAGGGAGAGAGAGAGAGAGAGAGAGAGGAAGACAGGCAGGGATCAGAGAAAGGGGACAAGCGAGAAAGAGAAATCAGAAAGTGGGAAAGGTGAGATCGAAAAGACATGCAGGAAAGTGACAAAGACGAAGAACGGAGGGAAGTAAACGCTAAGAAAACATTGACAGACTAGGACAAGGAGGAAGAGATGTAAAAGAGACAAAGAAATAGAAGGAGGAAAGGGGAGAGTTAGATGGGCAAATGTGGAAAAAAGAAGATGGAAGGGGAGTGAAGAGGAAGGAAAGGAGACAAGACACAGAGGGAAGGTAAGAAACGAAAGCAGAGAAGTGAAGGAGAATGAAGACAGTGAAAAACGAATGAAAATAAAAAGAAGAAAAAGGAAGAGAAGCGGGGAAACTGGAGAAAACAAAGGAATGTGGGGAACAGGGTGGACAGAGTGAGAGGGGAAAAGACAGAGAAAAAATAGAAAAAAATAAGAGACGAGAGAGAACGATGAAAGGAGGTGGACTGGAAAGTGAAAAGTGTGGCGAAGGGAAAGAGGAAAGTTGAGAGAGAGAGAGAGAGAGAGAGAGAGAGAGAGAGAGAGAAACGGAGGGACGGAAGCGACACGAGAGCAAAGGATCCAATTTTGCAGTGGGTGGATATTGGACGGTACACTAACTGCGAGTGACTGGTTGCTTGCTGATGTCCTCTCTCTCTCTCTCTCTCTCTCTCTCTCTCTCTCTCTCTCTCTCTCTCTCTCTCTCTCTCTCACACACACACACACACACACACACACACACACACACACACACACACACACACACACACACACACACACACACACACACACACACAATTGCTTACAGCACTAGAAACATATAAATACTGACAATGACGCAAACATGAACGTATCAAATGCCGAAAGACAGTTACACAAACAGACAGACAGACAAACAGACAAAGAACAGATAAACAGACAGAGGTAGGTAGACTGATTCACAAACATACAGAGATAGTGTACATGGGCTGACATATAAACATCCATGTATAAACAGATGCAGAGAGGGTGATAAACGCTAGACTGACAAACACAGACAGGGACATACATACATACATACATACATACACGAATATAAATCATACATACAAACACAAAAAGACACACAACCTGCCATCTGTCCATCCTCACCTCCCTTTAACTCACTCTCTTCTCTTGTTTCCCTGCTTCCTTCAACTTCTCTAATTTTCCTTTGTTCTTCGCATCACCCTCTCCTCTGCACACTCTCTCTCTCTCTCTCTCTCTCACACACACACACACACACACACACACACACACACACACACACACACACACACACACGCACACACAATGAGGGACAGACTGGCAAATAATTCATGACTCCTGAAACAGACCATAGAGTGCAGTGCTTCAACTCTCTTCATCCTGCAATTTGGAGGCTCAGAAAGTAAAAGACAACGGGAGAAAAACGATACATTATTTGTCAACTGCATACGTGAGGTAAGCAGTTGTTTCTACAGTATCAGGACAGTATCTAAACCTTATGGGATTTTTTATACTAATCAACAGTTATCAAAATGGCCTGGGGGTAAAGTTCACTGATTCAGAGCCTCAGAAGTGCAAAAAAACAAGTCCTTTTTTACCCCTGGAATATCGCTTTATTAGTTCGAAACTTGTCTCGAACCTGTGTCAGAATATAATGAGATGTTGCTACACTGATCAGTAATAATCAAACAGGCTGAGTTCTTGCTTCATTAGTTCAGAATCTAATGAGCTAATGAGATGCTTTACAGTAACAACAATTATCACATGAGTTGGAATCTCGTTTCATAAGTTCGTATCCCCGTCTCGGAACAGTTTCAAAACATAATGAGTTCTTATTACACCATTAACGCTAATCAAACAGGCTTCAATCTCGCTTCATTAGGGCAGAATCCCGTCTCGGAACTGTTCAAAAACCTACTGGGTTCTTGGATCATCATCATCATCATCATCATCATCATCATCTTCCTACAAAGATTAACAGTAACTTGTAAATAGTATTGCTTTCATTGTTTAAAACCCCAGAAGTGTTCTAGAATTATTATCCGAGACCGGACATTCCAACTGGACCACAATACAGCACTCGCACACACGCTCACTAGATACATATACGCGTCAGTGGAAAACAAAGCATCTGTCTCAGTACTCCATTAATACATTTTCACTCTCGCTGTCGTTCATAAATATAGCTGCTATTTTTAATCCGACTCTATTGCTCTGATCGGTCCATTACTCATACACACAGAAGGGAAGGAAGGAAGGAAGGGAGGGAGGAAGGAAGGGAGGGAGGGAGGGAGGGAGGGAGGGAGGGAGGAAGGAAGGAAGGAAGGAAGGAAGGAAGGAAGGAAGGGAAGGGAAGGGAAGGGAAGGGAAGGGAAGGGAAAGGAAAGGAAGGGTAGAGAAGACAAGGAAGGGGAGAGGAGGGGAGAGGAGGGGAGGGAAGGGGAGAGAAGGTAAGACAAGGCAAGGCAAGGCAAGGGAAAGAGAGGGAGAGGAAATATGCAAGGAAGGTGGAAAAAAGGAGTGAGAAGGGAATGACTGCAAGAAGGGAAGGGAAAGGAAATGTGAAAGAAATCAGGAAGGATGGAGGAGGGAAAAAGTAGGACGAGAGAAGGGAAGGGAAGGGAAGGGAAGGGAAGGGAAGGGCAGAATGAAGGGAGGGGAGGGGAGGGCGTGACAGCATCAGGTGGACGGTGTTGCCTGGGTGACGGGAGGATGGGAGGGTGATGTTAAATGGAGCGAGACGGGGGATGGAGGGGGGAGACAGGGGATAGGGGGGAAGAGGTCGCAGCACTTCTGTCCCCCCCTCCTACAGCGCTTATATCACCCTATCTCATCCCTACGTCACAAACTTCCTGCTCCTCTCCCCTCCCACCCACCCACACACACACACACACACACACACACACACACACACACACAATATTCTCACACTTCTCACCATCAAAGAACACACACACACACACCTCACCCTCATCAGACACTATAAACCCAGCTATTCCTCAACACACCAAACACCCTTCTCACCCTCAGCACACTCACTACATCCCTCTCACAATGGACACACGCCTCACACTCTCCTCCAACACGCACCATACACTCCTCTCACTCGCAACAGTCGCTATCACGGGTGCCAGATGCAGGGAAATTCCCTTTTTTAGGTAAATTATATCCCTAACACGGAAAAAGGAAAGAAAATACAAATTCAATTGGAATCTAAGAAAGAAATATATATTACAGGGAGAGAATGGGCCTTCTGAACAGATCTTGTCTAAGACAGAGAGAGAGAGAGAGAGAGAGAGGGGGGGGGGAGTTGAAAGGAAAGAGGGACAAAAGGAGAGAGAGAGTATATTAAAGGATAGAAGAAAGATGAAAGGAGTGACAGGGAAAAGATGAAAGATAAGGAAGACATATGAGAGGAGACACCGAGGATATATAAGAGTGCCAGAAAGGAAGGACAATAAGAGGTGATGTGATTGATGATAAATGGAAGGAAAGAAGGAAGGGAGGAAAGAAGGCAGGCGGGTGGTGAGTGAAAAAAATGGGGAGGTAAAAATGAGCGAAGGAAGGAAGAACAAGAGGGGATGCTGCACTGACGAGGAAAAAGAAAGAATGGGAGAAGAATATGGGAAAATGGGAGTAAACAGTACGCCAAGAAAAAAAAAATAAAAAGGATGAGGTACTGAAGAGAAGGAAGAATGAACGGAAGGAAAGGAGAAGAGTGGGTAAGAAGAAAAGGAAGAGAGACAGGAAGGCGTGAGGGGAAGAGAAGAAAAACAGGAAGGAAGAAAGGGGGAAGAGGAGAGAAGCAGGAAAACAGTAAGATGAAAAGGGAGTTTGCTGAAGGAAAGTTTTGGAGGAATTTCTTTGTGGGAAGGAGGAGGAGTGTATCTCAGAGGGAAAAAAAAATCAGATAAGAATGTTTTGTGTACCGCAAGGCAAGTGAACAGTTAAACGAGAAACACTCCTCAGTACCACAAAACAAGGCACACATAAGGAGGATATTGGTCTACGAGATAAGGAAAGAAACACGAGACAAACAGCATTCATCGGGACATTTTTTTTAACCTTTAGGCTTTGGAGCTCTCCCACTGGCGATTAAAAACGTCTGGAGGAGGTTTGAGAAATGTACCTAAGTCGTCAGCCAAAGTATACGGGTTAAAAACTGCAAAACATGGTGGGCAGCAGCAGAACCCCACCCTATCCCACCACGACTCCTTTTCAGCGCGTCCCAAGAGCCGAGTCACATTAGGGAGATGATTCAGGCGACAGGCGGCAGGGGGCCAGGAGGAGAAGAAGGAGCAGAAGGAGGGGGAGTCGTAGGGGTGGGGGGAGAGTCAGAAGGAAGATGAGGAGGAGGAGGGGGGGAGAAAAGGAGGGGGATTTAAGTGAAGAAAGGATGAGAAGGAGGAATAAGGAAGAGTGGGAAGGAGGAAGCTGGAGATGGAAGAATGGGGTGGGGCGAGATGGGGGGTTGATGTAAGGATGAGGCAGAGGTCCCTAGCGTTTTAATCAGCAAATAGCCCGGCTTGAGACCCGTCCCGTGCCGTGCCAACTTCCCAGGCGGTCCTTCAATCCCGCTAAATGCCCACCTCCGCCTCCCGCCACGACAGCCGGGGGAGAAATAAGGTGACGGAACAAGACGCCTGATTTGAAAGCTTAATCGACAGTTCTGGCGACGGGGAGAAAAATGAGGAGTTAAAATGTTTCGTCAGGGGTGCTCAAGAATCTGGAAATGAGTTCGATGGTTTGGGGTGGCATGGGAAGGAGAGTTAAAGTGTTTCGTTGGTGGCTTGAGAAGGAGGGTTAAAGTGTTTGGGGGTGGGTAGGGAAGGAAAGTTAAAGTGCTTCGTTGGTGGCGATACGGAAAGAGAGTTAAAGTGCTTCGTTGGCAGGAAAGGAGAGTTAAAGTGCTTCGTTAATGGTTAGGAAAGGAGAGTTAAAACGCTTCGTTGGTGGCTGAGGAAGAGTTAAAGTGCTTCATTACTTCTGCTCGTGATCTGAAAGCTTTACTATATTTACTATGATGAAGCCTGCATTTTACTGAACCCCTCTCTCTCTCTCTCTCTCTCTCTCTCTCTCTCTCTCTCTCTCTCTCTCTCTCTCTCTCTCTCTCTCTCTCTCTCTCTCTCTCTCTCTCTCTCTCTCGTAAGGTAGGGCTGTAGAATATTTCCCCTAACTAGTAATGATAAAGGGTAGTATATTAAGTGGCTTTTGGATACTTCTTACCATCTCAGCCATTTACTCAGCACATTACACCTCAGTATCCTCTTCTTTGGCACTGATATTAACTATGTGAATATTAGAATGACCTACACAACACACAGGAGAAACAGAATCCCTAAAGTAAATCGCTTGGGAAGAGATGTTACGAGGCTAAGCAGAACACGGGCCAAAGAAAACTAAAATACGCCACACCCACGCCACTTAGGGCTTGAAAAATCGAGTTATGGAGGCGTGTGTTGAGGACACGTCACTTGACCGCAAAATTTAATCGATCTTCATGACAAATTTAATCCAGTGACCTCCTCAATCTGCATACTATTTCCACCTTCAGAATATTTTACTTAGCTTGGGGACATGTCTTTTAGTGAGGGGGTTAATGGAGGTTTAATCTAATGGATGTAAGGTGACGGGTTCCATTTGCATACTATTTCTATCTTCAGAATATTTGACTTGATTCTGTGGACATATCTTTTAGTGTGTTATTAGTGCAGGGTGAAAGGAAGTGACAGCAAGCCTCTTACTTCTGTCAGTCACTTTCTTATTTACGAGAGTCACTTATCTTTGAGTAATTCTCTTATTTCTAAGTCACTTATGCAGGACTTTAACAGACAGGAGTGATTAGCCAGCGTCCCCCAATGAAGTGTAGTCAGCAACATCAAATAAACGTAAAGCATACTGTATTCTATAATCAACACAAGCACCATATACACCATATATTACAGAAAAAAATAAAGAAAAAGAAAAAATCGAGGTTTGTCAACACGTTCGCCCTCTCTAATAATACAGCTCTTGGTTCTCCTGTTTTAAAAGTCTCACCAAGGCCCTTATACTCGTCGGCTAAGGAGGGTCCCTAACACTTCATCCTTTGCGATTTATTTTGGGATATGCCTGGTTAATATCCTTTTGTACGTTATCTATGCACAGTATGGCGATATTGCAAAAAGCTTATGTGGCAAAGAGGAGGACAGTAAAGTGTAATAAATAAAATAAATCGCTTAGGGACAGTAAAGTGTAATATATAAAATAAATCGCTTAGGAAAAGGGTATAGGGAACTTCCTCAAGCGACAAGAATGCCATCCCAGGAGTTAACAATATCCTACAGTGGTAACAAGAATAAATACACAACATCGTAGTGAATAAGTCACAGATAAAAATGTGTTTCGTCAAAGTTACTCGTGATGTATAAACCTAATTGACGTTTCAGCTGACTTCAGTGAAATGTTAATGAAAACCAAGAAAAACGCTTCACCAAAGTTTTTAATTTTACGGTGTCATAAAATCCCTTTCACACACACACACACACACACACACACACACACACACAAGAGTACCAGGAAAGGCGAGGGAGGTGCTTATTGGAACTGCTTTAGTGAAACGTTACCGAAAAAAACAAAAAAAAATGCCTCACCAAAGTTTTCAATTTTACGAGGCGCCATAAAGAACCACAACACCACTAAAAAAAAAAATTGTACCAGAAAAAGCCAAAAGAATAACAAAAAATAGTAAAAAAAAAAAAAAAAAGTCCCAGAAGAAAGGGGGAAGGAACAGCACAAGGTAAATAAAACAAATAATCGTGTCCGGAGAAAAAGACGAAGGAATTGCTTATTGGCGGAAAAAGACGCGCGATTTGAGGGGGTTTAATTGACAGGTTTGACGGTGATGATGGGAGCAGAATTTCAAGGGCAGTATTATTAACGCCTGTCCTTCAACCTGCCATCTTCCTCCTGTCTCTCTCCCCTGCTCATCCACCCCCACTACTGCCTGTCTGTCGCCCTGTCTCTTTTTATATCTGCCTTCCATCTCCTTGACTTATCCACCCTTTTTCTTCTACGTCTACGGTTTCGTCCTCTTTCTCATCTTTTTTTACTCTCTCTCTCTCTCTCTCTCTCTCTCTCTCTCTCTCTCTCTCCTCCACTTTCCTCACCCCAGATAATAATTTTTGCCCCTGTGAACCCCGTCAACTGGGGGACACGTAGAGCCCCCCAGGGAAATAAAGTCCCAGATGCTCCCTCTCTCCTCCTTCCACCTCTCGCTCCCTCTCTCCTTCCTTCCTTTCGTCTTTCGTCTCCCTTCTCTCCCTAAGGTCACTCTCCTTCCTTCCCGTCACTCTCCCTCTTTACCTAAATGTTTCCTTCTCGCTTCCTTCCCTCACACCGTCCCTGTGTTTTGTCTCCCTTTTTCTCTTCCTCCAGTCACTCTCCCTCCTTCAAGTCACCCTCCCTCTTTTCCCTGGTGTTTCCTTCTCTTCTCCTTCCCTATCCTTCCTTCATGTCACTTTTCCTTTTTTCCCACCTGTTTCTTCTTCGCCCCCATGCCTCCCTCCCTCCTCCCTCCCTGTCTCCTTCCCTCCCTTCCTGTTTCCCTCCCTCCTTCCCTGTCTTTGGTCTTCCCTCTTCTCTCCTTTAAGTCACTCTTCCTTCGACAAGTCACCCTCCCCATTTTAGGTCTTGTCCCTCTATAAACCTGTAAAATAATTTCTGCCCATCGCATCATACTCGTGAACAAAGTCATTCTTTCTCTCTCTCTCTCTCTCTCTCTCTCTCTCTCAATCTTTTTATGTGTACCAGAACTACAGCCTTTCTTGATCCTACCTAAAATCGAAAAAAAAAAAAAACGAAAAAACTACAATACGATCAATAGCTGCGAGAAAAAAAAAAAAAAAAGCTAGCACGCATTGCAGAGGTCCATGCTACGCCCACCTCCCCCGAAACCACCCCATCACCGCAAGGCAAGGCAACTACGCAAGGAGAGAACGGAATTATTGTACCTTATTGTTCAGTTTCTGGCAATCCAACTGTTCAACATGTCTCTTTGGATGCATTTCCATAGATGAGTGGACCCGTAGCACAATCCCCAAGGCTGACTGTCTACCTTCAGTCCTGTATACCTAACTTTCTGTGTCGGCAAGGTCCTAGAGAGAAGCCTTTATGTTATGCCCCACCATACTCGAGACCCAGACAGTTTAGGAAAGTGACCCTATACCTAACCAGTTTTCTGTGAAGGTGCTGTGAGGACCCTCCGTTTTCTTTCACGCTTGATGTGGCTACGAATCTGGGCAGGCTATTTTCTTTTGCAGTCTCTCTCTCTCCCCATATCATATCCTCACTACCTCCCTATCTCTACCCATATCATATGACTATCGGACTCCGCACTGTCTCCTTGTCACTGTCGTCTCGTTTTATCTTTCTATCCCCCACCCTTATCTCACACTCTCTTTCCGTATCAAATTCCCACTGTCTTCTGTCTCTCTTCGTATCATCTCCCAATCCTACCCATCTTCCTGCATTATCTCTCACTAAAAGCATTCTACCTACTACCCACATATCATTCTGTATTATCTCTCACAGTCTCTCCACATCATCTTATTCTCCCCATCTCCCAAGACCTCTCCATGTTAGCTCTCCCCTTTCCTCTGAGATCTTTCATCTTAAACATTAATATCGTTCTGTACACTCCCCTCCCCTACTCCCCCCACCCTCCAAACAAGGACGTACTGCTGAATCTGCCCCCATAACCCCTTTTCCCCTCCCCTCCTTCCTCCTAACCCTTTCCTACTCCCTCCCCTCTCCTTTCCCTACTTCCTCCTTATCCTTTCCTTCCTTCCCTCTTCCCATCCTTCCGCCCTATTCTCCTCATTCAAACTTTCATCTCTTTATTTTCAGAACGCTCTTTTCATCTGTTTATTTTCCTTTCACTTTTACACTGCCTGTATTTTAAATTATTTTTCGCCCTCCTTTTTGTGCCCCCTGTTTCCATCCCCCTCCCCTCCCAACCAACCTGCCTCTTCACCCCTGCCATCTTCTCTCTCATCATCTCCATTATATTCACCTCATCTCACTCCTTTCACCTTTCTTCTCTTTCACGTTTCATCATCTATTTTCACAATTATTTTAACCTCTTCCCTTCTTCCTCCCATCTCCGTTCTATTATTTCTCTCTCTCTCTCTCTCTCTCTCTCTCTCTCACACACACACACACACACACACACACACACACACAACCATGTGAGCACACAGAGACAAAAACACCTCGACAAACAAGCAAAAAAAATCCTCCAGACAGCCACAAAGATAACAAAAGCATCCCGAGAGACAGAACCTTTCCTTGAGAGAGAGAGAGAGAGAGAGAGAGAGAGAGAGAGAGAGAGAGAGAGAGAGAGAGAGAGAGAGAAAGAAAGAGAGAGAGAGAGAGACTGCTTATATGTATGTGAGATTGTAGTGCAGGGGAAGGCAGAGTGAAAAAAAGAGTGTGTGTGTGTGTGTGTGTGTGTGTGTGTGTGTGTGTGTGTGTGTGTGTGTGTGTGTGTGTGTGTGTGTGTGTGTGTGTGTGTGTGTGTGTGTGTGTGTGTGTGTGTGTGTGTGTGCGCGTGCGTGCGCGCGCGAGGAGGAAGGAAAGGGGACAGTTGTGTAGGAAGACAGAAGGTTATGTGGTAACAAATGGAAAAGGAAGAAGGCGTGGGGAGAGAGACAGAATACCCAGAATCGCAAAACTTCGTAAAGTTCCAGGAAATATAACGCACACTCCTTCCCACCTACACCCAGAATATATAATTTAGTTCCTCTTGCATTACACACACACACACACACACACACACACACACACACACACACACACACAGTCACTCTCTCTCTCTCTCTCTCCTCTCTCTCTCTCAAGCATTTAATCAGTCTGTATCAATAAATCCACTTTTCCTAAACTCCTTCTTCATGATTACGGCTGTGTCCCTTTCAATCCCGCAGTGATTTTTCGAACTGGAGGGGTTGGATAAAGCCCTTGGTATGCCTTGAACTACGAGAGGTCCTTCCTAACCTGAATAAAATCGTCTGGTCATTGTACGAGTGAATCAGAAAAGACGGTTTTGTACTTATTCCCCACTCATTTATACTCCTCCCCTCTTCATCCTTCCTTCCTTCCTTCCTGCCTTCCTTCCCGCTGAAAACCTTCCTCCCTAATCCCTCCCTTCTCCCTCCCTCCCCCCCTTCCCAGCAATCTATCTCCCTGTCACTCTCTAGTCTTCCTCTTCTCCCTCCCGCTCCCCTCCCTTCTTTCCCTCCCTCCCTCTTGTTTTAATGTCATAATAATTCTGTCGCTCATTCCTTCCTTCACCTATCCCTCTTTTTCCTCCTTCATCCCTTTAATCAATTTCCGCGTCTCCTTCCTTTCCTTCGTCTACCGTAGCTCTTAGCTTTCCTTCCTCTCTTCTCTCCTCCTCCTCCTCCTTCTTTAGTGCATCCTCTAGTATTCTTTCCTCATCATATTACTCTCCCATTACTTGTCTTCACTTACATCCCGTTCCTCCTACTCTTAAATATTTCCCTCCACTTTCCTTTGACAATCCTAACGAATATTCTCCTTTTCCTTCTTCCACATTACTCCTCTTCGATTTTCTAGTCACTTACAGCCTCTCCTCCTCCTCCTCATACCCCTCCTCTCTTCCCCTCTCTCCTCTGCACATCTCTCTGATCTATTTTTTCCCTTTTCCTTCCTAAAACCTACTACTTTTCTCTCACCTCTATTCACAACCTCTCCTCCTCCTCATACCCCTCCTCTCTTCCCCTCTCTCCTCTACATTTCTCTCAGAACCATTTCTTCTCTCTTCCATCTTCAAATCAACTCCTTTTCTCTCATCTCTTATTTACAGCCTCTCCTCCTCCTCCTCTTTCCCGCCTGCCCCTCACTCAGTCATCTATCTCTCCACCTCACTTTGATCTATTTACCCCCCTCTTCCTTTCCACTCTCACTCTCATTCCCTTTTAACCTCTTCAATCAATTGGTCTTTTTTTCTTTTATCTTATTTAGGTTATCGTCTGCTCAGGAAGGACTGTTCTAATGCATGAGTTAACTCTTTCCCTATGATGACGTTATCTGCTTTATTCTAGCTACCACAGGTCGATTTGTTTCAGCAAGAAGGACCTCTCTCCCGGAAAACACACACACACACACACACACACACACACACACACACACACACACACACACACACACACACACACACACCATTCGACACATTCACTACCATGCATGATTTCTGAAATATACGCATGCTGGCACAATACCATCTATAGCTTGGACAGGATCTCTTGTCACGAGGAAGCTAACTTTTCCCTCCTCTTGCTCATCCTCTCCTTGACTCTTTCAATTCCATGGGCTAACCTCTTCCTTTTTCCTTCTCCTCCTCCTCCCCATAACTTCTGTTCGTTCTTTCGTTCCTCGCCAATCTTTATTCAATCCCTTACCTTCCTCAACCCTAGCTTCCCCTCTCCTTCCCGTCCCAACTCTGTCCCTCTTCTGCTCACCTCAAGAGTCCCCTTTCCCCCCCCCCCCCGCCACCCCTCTTTGCCTCACGCATGGCATGTCTCCCTCAGTAACTCTTCTCCTCCTCTCCTTTCCTACTCTTCTCCATTCACTCTTCTATCGCCTTCCAGTACCCTTAAACTCCTCCACTTCTCCTTCCCCCTGTACCCCATCTCCTTTCAATCTCCTCGTCCTACACCCGGCTCCTCTTTCTTTCCCCTTCTAACCTACGTAACTCCTCTCCTTACCCTTCCAGCATCATCTCATCTCCATACAGTCTCCCCTTTTCCTTCCCCTATCCCCGTCCTCCAATCTCTTCTTTCCTTCCTCTTCCAATCTTTCCCTCTTCTCCCCTTCTTACCCTCCTAACAGCATCTCTTCTCCCCATCCCCCTTCTCTCCTCCTTACCCTCCAAACAGTATCTCTTCGCCCCCCTCTCCTCCCCTCCCCGCCATCTATCTCCCCCAGCAACTTTTCCCGAGTCTGCCTCAAACTCCCATTTATACGCCGTCCGGGGCAAGTCGGGGGATTTAAAATTTCAATCAACCCCGTTTTCCTCTTGTGTGTGTGGGTGTTTGTTTGTGCTGTGTGTGTGTGTGTGTGTGTGTGTGTGTGTGTGTGTGTGTGTGTGTGTGTGTGTGTGTGTGTGTGTGTGTGTGTGTGTGTGTGTGTGTGTGTGTGTGTGTGCTTATGTTTGGGTGTGTATAAATGTAGTTGTGTTAACTTACCTTCCTCCTACTTCTCTCTCTCTCTCTCTCTCTCTCTCTCTCTTTCTCTCTCTCTCTGTGCAAAGGGGGTAGATTACTAATATTTCTAGGAACCAATTTTTTATGGGCGTCTGAACATGTCCTCCCACACATACTCCCTTTCTTCTATCCCCCCCATCACCCTCTCTCTCTTCACCCTCTCCTACACATCGCCCCCCATTATCCCCTTCCCTCCTACACAGCCCTCCCCCTCCACCCTCCCCTCCCACACAGTCCCCCTTCATCCTCCCCTCCCTCACAACCCTCCCCCTCCATCCTCCCCTCCCACATAGTCCCCCTTCACCTCTCCCGTCCCACACAATTCCCCCTTCACCTTATCCCTCTATCACAGTCCTCCTTCTTTACTCCTCTCCTCCTATGGTGTCCTTTCTCTTTGTCCCTCCCCTCCCACGCATCCCTCTTTTTTTTTCTTTTTTCCCGTACAGTGGTCTCCCTTCTCCTTTCCCCTCCTATTCAATCCCTTTCCCCTCTTCTTTTCCACATTGCTCGATCCTCTCAACCTCTCCCCTCTTCACAGTACACACATCTCAGACATAGATCACGCCCCCCAAATCAACCCTCATCTCCCCTCTCTCAGTCACTCCTCGCCACTCTCCCACACCCCAGTTTACACCCTAACTAAATGAACTTCTCCCTTCTCCAGCACTACGGAGAGGAGATGCCTTCTCTTAGTGGCACCGATATGACTAGGCGGTGGAGCTGTTCAGTTATACAAACGTCCAACAGTCCCCACCCAATCCCCAGACAGGAGGATGGTAGATTGTGGACGAAGAGTAACTTTAGCCAGCAGTTCACCGGGTTCACGTTCAGATAAGTCTGGGGTTGCAACTACTACTACTACTACTACTACTACTACCACTACTACTACTACTACTATACTACTACTACGACTACTACTACTACTACTACTCCCACCTAACATCCCTCACCCTGGTCACCCACAGTTTCGCATTTCACCTCTTGCGCCGATTACCATATCCTTCACCCCTCTCTATCGAACTTTCCCCTTCTCTATCCAATTCAATACCTCAACTGCTACCCTAAGCACCTCATTCCCGTTCAGCTTCTCATTAATCACTTGCCATACACTCAAACAAAACTACTTACATACCTAAACATATCACGTGTACCTTCTCCCCTTTCACCTCCTCTTGCACCCCGCCCTTCCCTACGCCAACCACTCCTCGTCTCACTCCCTCTCCCCACACTCCCAACCTATCCCTTCCAGATGCCTTTCACACATACCTTATGCATCCTAGTTTCACCCATTTCAATTCCACACGCATCCTGCCCTTCCAGATAACTAACTACCTTACTATACATTGTCCATTTCTCTTTCCCTCCTCCCATGCCCCTCACCTCACATTCCCATACGTCTTCTCCTCTCCCCTTTACGTCTTCCTTCTCCATGCACCTCATCTCATCTTCTCATACTTACTCTCTTCTCCCCTTTACGTCTCCCATTCCCTGGAGCCACACTTTAATCTCCCCACATTCTCCCTCTTCTCTTCTATAAACATGCCCTCTCCTTCCTAGCCATCTAACTAGCTTCCCTTCATCCAACCGCCCTCTCTCCGGCCGCTCTGCTTTCCCTCCTCCTTTCTTCTTCCTCCCCAGACACCTCTTCGCCTTTCATGTCTCTCTACCCATACCCTGACTTCTCTCCCCTTCCCTATACTTTCCCATCTCTTCCCTCTTCCATGTCTCTCTCCTTCTTCCATTCCTATACCCCAATTCCCTCCCCATACCTTCTTCTCACCCCTTCCCCACTCCACTCCAATTCCTCCCCACCATAAACTCGCCAGATCAAACTTGCGATGGTCACTTCTTTCCCTCTAACGCCCCCGCCCTCCCTTGTGGCTCTCTCTCTCTCTCTCTCTCTCTCTCTCTCACACACACACACACACACACACACACACACACACACACACACACACACACCTGCTTCTCTCACCTGTCCCTCCACCCTTTCTAATAACCTCTTCACATTCGCTTTCCTCAGCTCCACCTCTCTCTCTCTCTCTCTCTCTCTCTCTCTCTCTCTCTCTCTCTCTCTCTCTCTTTCGTCCTAATCAAATCTGTGTCTTGTCGCCTCTTCCTACATCCTCATCACATCCCCAACATCTGCCCTTTTCTCACCCCACTCTCTTTCCTCCCCACATACATGTCTCCCCTCCCCTATTTATCACATTCGTTATCTTTCCTCCCTTCCTCAATCCTCACATCTGTTCTTTCCTCCCCCACTCCCTTCCTCAGTCCTCATCATTCTGTTTCTTTATATCTTTTTCCTTACTTCCTTTCCTCCTACTTTTTTTTTCTTCTCCCCTCCTCCTCCCCTCTTTATCCTCTTCACATGTATTTTCTCGTGTTACTTCCCTGTCTTCTTCTCACACGTCCATACATCTTCCCTCTCCCTCCACACCTTACTTCCTTATCTTCCTCCTTCATTCCCACATTTGTCTTCTCTCTTTTCGTTACTTTATTCCTACACCTGCAACTTCTCTTCCCTCCCTATCTTCTTATATCTCTAACTTATCCTCCCTCCCTTCCCTCTCTTCACAGTTTTATTTTTCCTCTTCCATGCTTCTTCCTCCTCACATACTTTTCCCTCCCTCCCTTTACCTGTCGCTACCTCCCTCCTTTAGCTCTCCTCCTATCTGAATCTTCTCTCCTTCACTCCCTCCCTACACCGGTATCTTCCCTCACACCCTCCCTCCCCCCCTCCCTTACCTGTCGCTACCTTGCCCCGCCCCTCATCTGTTCTGTCCTTGTCTGGTTCTCTCTCTCTCTCTCTCTCTCTCTCTCTCTCTCTCTCTCTCTCTCTCTCTCTCTCTCTCTCTCTCTCTCTCTCTCTCTCTCTCTCTCTCTCATGAACACTTCCTTTGTTCACCCTTGCCCTTATCTCTCATTCTTTCCATTTGAACGCAACAATATCGTTCAGTGGCCTTTGTTTCCTTCCCCTCATTTATCTCAGTTTATATTTATCACTCTACTTTTCACATTTCTATCTCCCCTCTAACTACCTATTTATCTATCTACCTTTCCATCTACACATATCATCTGTCTATCTACTTGTCAGCCAGCAAAGACGAAGTGACAGTGATAAGCAGATAATCACAAACAGTTACACAAATATCGCTGACAGATAAACAAACTGATAACACCCAGCGTACATTTCTCCCTCGACTCTCTTCATCATACACCCTCACCCTGCACTCCTACCTAACATCCTTTATCACACATCCTTACCCTGTCCTTTTCACTCTACACTCTTCATCACACACCCACACCCTGCACCCCTCATCACACACCCACTCCCTGTACCCCTCATCGCACACCCGCATCCTGCACCCCTCATCACACACCCACACCCTGCACCCCTCATCACACACCCACACCCTGCACCCCTCATCACACACCCACACCCTGCACCCCTCATCACACACCCACACCCTGCACCCCTCATCACACACCCACACCCTGCACCCCTCATCACACACCCACACCCTGCACCCCTCACACACCCACACCCTGCACCCCTCACACACCCACACCCTGCACCCCTCATCACACCCCAACACCCTGCACCTCTCATCACACCCCAACATCCTACACCTCTCATCACTCACCCACACCCTGCAACCCTCACCCACATCTGTCAGTCACTTCTCCTCATCCTCAGTTACACTTCCTTCACCATTTCTCTCCTACTTCATTTACACCCCTCACCCTCATCCATTACATTTTAACCCTCACCTACTTCTCCTTATCTTCCACCCCTACGTAGAGAGATACTAATAACGAAGAAGTGCAAGGGAGTCTCCTAAATCCACGCGGGTCATAGACGGGAATAAGTAAAACCATGGACAGCATCATATACAAAAATTACCCCAACCATGGAGAGGGACGCCTTCACGTGCTGGCATCAACATAACCGGGTGGATCAACTGCTTGGTTATAAAAACGTCCCTCTACTACTACCCTGTCCCCCGAAAGAAGGATGGTGGGCTGCAGGAGAAGGGCAACTTAAGTCTGAAGTCCACCAAGTTCACGACGTTTCAGATGACGCTGGTGCAACAACAACAACAACGCAACAGCAAAACAACACAAAAAAACAAACAATAACAACAACAACAACAACAAATAATAATAATAATAATAATAATTATTATTATTATTATAAAAATAACAATAATAATAATAATAATAATAATAATAATAATAACCCTACCATCCTACTCAGTGGAGAGGGTAAACAGTGGTAAAAAAAAAATTAAGTTATCTCTATACGAACATTCATGATATACTTAAAAGCATTATAGGTGATTCAGTTGTCAGTAAATCCTGCTTAAAGGAGAGAGAGAGCGTGACAGATTAAGGATAAGTGGTTTAGCCTGCCACCTGAACTAATACCACGATTAACAAATAGTGCTAACGATTTACAAATGAGGCTGGTTTTATGACACTAGAGACTTAACTGAAGCTTAATTCACGTTTAGAATTACCTAGCTGAAGTGCCTTAATATCAGCAGAAAAACAGCACAACCCCTCCATACTAGAATCAATAAGTAAACAGATCATCACCACCACCACCACCATCATCATCATCATCATCATCATCATCATCCCGTCCTCTTCTTCTACCACAAGGGGGAGTGAAGTAAGGCCCAGAGAGTAGGAAAAATCCTGATAGATGAAAAATTACTTAAAAGTCTGCCTAATTAAGTGGGCCACACTCTCATTTCCTCACCATTCAAGCCTCTGAAATCTTGACTCCACATAACAGGCATAAAATTCACACTTACAGGCAAATATGTAAATGTATTGGTATAGGAGAAAACACTGGTTATCAAAGAGGTTACATAAGTACAGTTTTTAAAAGCTGAACACCTTACACAGAGACTTGTTTTTTATTCTACTCCATAATTTCATTCACCTGGGAGACGTACTGGGGCGGAAGGGATTAATGTGTCTTTCTCAACTGAAGCTAAGAATTTCAAAGGCTTGACAGGGGAGTGAATGGAGATGTGACCCATTTTCCCGTGTATTTTTCCTGGAGATTTTTCTGTCCGATTATTTTCCTCTCTATGTTTCTGCATTCTACTCGCCTTGTCTGCTACATCGAGTGAAACTGAGAGAACATGATGATGATGATAATGATGATGATGATGATGACGATGACTCGACACTATCCAGGTGGCAACGATGACTGTAACTATGCTGAAGATTTTGACGACGATGATAGAGACGATAGTGACGATAGCAATAACAACGATAGCAACACATCTCCTAGTAACATTAAAACATAAAAATATATATTCCCTAGAAACCGATAAGGAAGAACGCGGGGGCTCTCACAAGGAAGTGCATATCGACCAAGGCGGTGGGGGAAGAGGGAGGTGTGGCTTGAGATACAATGTGGCAATCGTTAACAATATTTATTTACCACATTATGAAGATTTAGGAGACTGCACCAGACGGCCGGTCAGAGGTGAGGTGGAGGTGGGATGGGCGGGGAGTGGGGAGAAAAGGGGAAAATTGAGGGCGAAAGAGAGTTGTGGTAGGGGAAAGAAGAGTAGGAAGTTGGGTGGGTGATGAGGGGGATAAGGTGGATGAAAGATGAGGGCGAAAGAGAGTTGTGGTAGGGGGAAAAAAGAGTACGAAGGTGGGTGATGAGGGGGAGAATGTGGATGAGGTGATTAATAATATATATATGCTGTACTAACAACAAGAAGTAATTAATACCGATATTTGTGTGAACTACATAAAGCCAATATATATATATCAACGTACCATTTGCGAAAATAAAATGGTGAAAGAGAATAGTAGAATGCTTCCAAAACTAACAACAATATTTGATATAATCTAAGGAATTTAACACTGAGAATGGAGGTTCCATGTAAGAAATTATGTAGCTACATACATTAAATCCATGAAACTCAGTTCTCTCTCTCTTTCTCTCTCTCTCTTTCTGTGTGTGTGTGTGTGTGTGTGTGTGTGTGTGTGTGTGTGTGTGTGTGTGTGTGTGTGTGTGTGCCAGGGTGTACATGTGTGTGTGTGCTAAATACTGATGTACTTATCAAAAAAGTACCGTATAAATAACCTAGGACATGACAAGCACCCAAACGATTTAACAACCATGACACGAACAGACACTACTTGGCTTGCATACGAACCTCTGGCCACGAAATACGAGTGTTGCATTTTAGGACCGTACTCTAGGTGGCGTAGGGGCCTTCGTAACACCTCTTCCTAAGTTAATTATTAAGCATATTACGCCTTGGCATTCTCTTGTGTGTTTCTGATCTGTACTTCTAATACTGACAGAGATTCCAGCATTAACGTACTAAAGGTGACTGGGGTGTAAGGGTCAGAAAAAATCGCCCAGGAGAGGCTGATGTGAAATCCCCAAAGTCACTTATAATACCACCCTTATTCCGGCATTTTAACCCCATGAATCAGGTGACTTTCTTTCCCCCTCCCCCTCTCTATCTACTGGAAGAGTTCCGTTAAAATAGTGCAGTTTCCTTATTACCGTCAATATCAGCATCAATGAACAAAATTTCGGTTCCTCTGCTGTACAGTATATTAAACTGGTGTGTGTTGTGACCGAGGATGAGATGGAGGGATGGAGTGCTGAGGTATATGAGAGGGGGGTGTGAGATGGGAGGAGGGCAGCGTAATTGCAGGGGACAGGGAGACATGGAGGCGATTTGTCTGTGGCCACCCTTTACAGGATTAAGACGTCTGGCTACTGATAGATAGATACAAATAGATAGCGTTGTGAGCGCGGTTTCTCCTGCAGGTGTGGTAATGATCAGTGTGTATCTTTATATTTTTTGTCACGTGAAATCGTTTACTGGTAATTCATTTCACACTAATAAGTTATGCAATAATTTTATTTTAACTCGCAAACACAGTAGCATTATGTACTCTATATTCTGGTCTGCTAAACAACAAATATTATGGATCTATATCATTCAAAAATCTGCCTATTAAGGGTTTGAAGTATAAAATGTTTTGTTCGAAACTAACATACGTCAGAGGTATAAATTCTCTCTCTCTCTCTCTCTCTCTCTCTCTCTCTCTCTCTCTCTCTCTCTCTCTCTCTCTCCATTTAGACTACAGGTGTTACTCTAAGTCCCCTCTTCGCAATGTATGTTCCTCTAAAATGCTACATCCTATGCCTGTGTATTTCTCCATGTATCCATTTGCACTGCCATCTACCCTTGTACCTATCATCTATCTATTTTGGGGTCTATTCTCATCGTGCCCCGCCCAGCCTATCCTTTACTAAGCCCCACCCTCCTTTTCTAACTTCGTCCATCTTACTCCACCCAACCACCCACTCCAGCCCCCACCTACCCATATCTACCACTAACCTCTCACGTCAACTCGCTGGCATTCAACCACCACCCATTCCCACCCAAACACACACACACACACACACACACACACACACACACACACACACACACTATCCTCCACCCATGCCTACCCACTTCCATCTAACCTCCATTACTTCTACTCAACAACACCCAACCTTCACCCAATCCCAACCTCCCACCCAGTCCCAACCTCAATGTGAAAAGGACGCGAAAAAATGCAAACGGATGAGTAACTGGGATCGAGTTAAGGAGAACTAACATTAACATCAACCATCAACTCCATCATACATCCACACAGCCCTATCCACATGCATCTAACCCCTCCTACCTCTCACACTCCACCTCACTTGTATCCACATATACTAAACTCCACAACAAATCCACATATCCTAACTCATCTCCATTTAAACACATTCACTTCACATTACCTGTATCCACATCCAACATCCACCTCCCCCCCTTCTTCTTCCAACATCTTGCATCCACCTGACCCGACCCACCTCTGACCACCTCACAGCCCCACCCACTTCCTCCACTTCCTATGTCTCTCTCTCTCTCTCTCTCTCTCTCTCTCTCTCTCTCTCTCTCTCTCTCTCTCTCTCTCTCTCTCTCTCTCTCTCTCTCTCTCTCTCTCTCTCAGCTCATTTAGATTTCACAGTTACAGCCTTCTCCTTAACAGCCTCAAAAGGACCACTAGGCCTGTTGCTGTTTGTCTGTTTTCCTTTGTACTCCTTCGTGTTTTCAGGGATGGGGAAAGCCTTCAGGTTGGGTCCCTCTCCTATCCTAACCTTTTAACTGCTAAAATTGTCTCACCAAAATCGTCCAGTGTTGATCTATATTCCATGTTATATCAATAGCAGAGAAACGGATACACAAGACGGTTTCTGAAGCCTTTGACTGGTAGGATTTCTCACAGCTATACTTAATCTTCGAGTGTTACACGGAAGAATATACCCAAGTACACTGACCGCAGCTAATGGGTTAATTAAATATACGTATGCTAATGGAAAGTAAGTCATTCTATTACGGTCCGGCCACCTGACAGGACCGTAAGGTTTATGTGGTCTGAGTATATATGAAACTCTCTCTCTCTCTCTCTCTCTCTCTCTCTCTCTCTTTCTCTCTCTCTCTTTCTCTCTCTCTCTCTCTCTCTCTCTCCTCCAGTTCCAGCTTTCACTCCTTCCCCTCCTCGCATCCCCCCTCTTTCTCTCTCGGATTTTCACCGTCCTTTCCCTCTTCCTCTCTCTCCCTCAAATCCTGCCCCCCTCTTATCCCAGTCTTCGCTCTTTCTTCCTCCTCCTCCTTCTTATTATTATTTTCTTCCTGCACTCTTCATCTGCTCGCTCTTCTTCCGTCTCACATCTACACTTCTCCATTTCCTCTGTCCCGTATCCATCCTTCCTTCTCCCTTCCCCTATCTTCCCTCCATTTTCCCTCCCATTTACCTTCCTCTTTTCCCTCTCTCTTCCCACACCACACCCTCCTCTACTTCTCCCTCTCTACCCTCCTTCTTATCCCTCCCACTTCAACTCCCTCTTCCTCCTCCACTCCCTCCCACTTCTCCCCTTTCTTTTCCCCCCACTTCATGCCTCTTCGTCTCTCTTCCCTCTCCCTACCCTACTTCTCCCTCTTCTCACTCATACTTCCGCCCTCTCTTCCACCTTCACTCCCCATCTCTTCTCCCACTCTCCCTCTCCCCTCTCTCTACTCCCTCGCTCTTTTCTCTCTCCCTCTCCCTTCCATTTCCTTTCTCTTCCCTCCACACCCTCCCTCCCTTCCCTCCACTCTCTTATGCCTCAGTCCCATCCCTTAAGACCCTCTTGAATCAATATCATCGGGCTCTCATCACTTTCTGTTTGTGTTCATATTTTTTCCATTTCCTCCACCGCCCTTCCCTTCAGTCTTCCCTCCCTTCCTCCCTCTTCCATCCCTATTCCACCTGTCTCTCCAATTCATTATCTGTTTCTCCTTTCTCTCCATTTCGTTGTCTATCTCTCCATTCAAGCTTTCCTCTCCTTATATCTTCTTCCTCTTCTTCATTTGTGTCTCCTCTTCTTCTTATCACTCTAATTGGTCGTCTACCTTCTTATTCCCGGTTCCTCATCGTCATCGCCTTCCCTCCGCCTCCCTGCCTCTTTCTTCCCACTTCATTCTCTCTATTTCGTTCGAATTTTTTTCCCCTCTTTCATTTCCTCCATAACCCACTCTTTCACCACCTGCCCTACGGCTCTCTCTCTCTCTCTCTCTCTCTCTCTCTCTCTCTCTCTCTCTCTCTCTCTCTCACACACACACCACTTTCTTTCGCCGGTGCTATGTGGGTAATTTCCTCTCCTTGTCGCTTGCCATTTTCGTCCCGACCGTCCTATCTGCGTGTTCTGTGCGTGTTCTTATCTTTTATCTCTCCTCATAGGCATTTTCTCTCAACTTTCTCTCACTATCTTTCAGTCCTTTCTATTTTGGACTTTCTTCACATCCTTCCCACACTTTCATGACACTCTCTCTCTCTCTCTCTCTCTCTCTCTCTCTCTCTCTCTCTCTCTCTCTCTCTCTCGATATATTCCCATTTTCTTTTATTCCTTTCCAATCTCGCACTTGCTTTAATATCCCCCGTCCCTCCCATCGTATTTTTTTTTATCAATCTAAACTATTATATTCATCGATCCATTCTTTATCCCTCCCTACGAACCAATTGCTTTATTATGCACTTATATATATCTTTAAAAACTTCTCTCAGGTTTTCTCTAAGTACCTCTGCCTTTCTCATCCTTGGCTAACCTCTCTCTCTCTCTCTCTCTCTCTCTCTCTATTCCTTCCTTTTATTCTGGACTATCTCTTACTACCCCACCCTTCTCAACTTATTGCATCTCTTTGATCTTCCCTACAAGTCTTGGATCCCTTCTTCATTGTCTTCTAATCCCTCCTATCTTGAACTTTCTCCAAATACCTCATCCCCCCCAATTATATCCCCTTCCCCCTTACCTTGCCTGCTATAGTCCTCCAACCCTTCTTCAACCCACCTTTTGCCCTTTACCTCTCCCTCGTTCTGACAACCTGACTCTCATCTCTAACCCTACCATCAGCCATCCTGTTAGACCCCGCCCTTTCCCCGCCCTGCCCTGCCCTGCCCTATCTTGTCTTACCCTGCCCTGCCCTGCCCTGCCCTGCCATATAACCTGTCCCCCTCACTAGCTCTCTCTCTCACACACACTCCCCCAAACCAGACTGTATCCCACCCCGCCCTCTTCCACAGTAACTAACCTGACCCTTGCTATAATGTGGCCTGTACCGCCAAACTTTTAACAACTGTACTGGTAGGGATTTCTCATTGCTAAGTGAAATCGAATGGTATTAAACAGAATTAAATATGTGAGACAACTGTCGAAAATGGGGTAGAGAAATAGTTTTTATCCTCTAGCCAGTAGGGATTTCCAAGCGTTAATTAAAATCGTCTCTAACTGAGAAAAAAAAAATGTTGCAATACTAGTGGCCGGGTCAACTCCATCTCCACACAACCATACTCCTTCCTAAAATGCCTCCCTTTTCTTTTTCATGCTTAGTTATATCCCAAATTATTAAGCCTTAATCACTTCTAAACGAAATTACTTTATCTTAAAATCCTCTACCATACAATCCTGCTCTATGTTGATTTGCTGTACCTCACTCTTTCGTAATATGCTCTGCTGTCCTACAATGCTATATTTTCCTTGTACTGTCTTGCCCTGCCATACAATACCACACCATACCATATTATATCCTTCATTCAGCTGTCCTGTCGTGCCTTGCCCTGTCATAACATACCCTTCTCTGACATGTCCTGTCCTGCCCAGTCCAGCCATACCATACCATTCTCACTGCTGTACTGCCCTGCCCTGCCACACCACACTATTATCGAGCCACAACTTTACCATTCTCATGGCTGTCCTGTCTCGCTCTGCCCCGGTCTGACCTGTCATACCTTGCTCTGCCCTGCCTCACCGTCCTGCCCTGCCACCTAACCTGTCCCTCTCCCCTCCCCACCATCCCTCCCACCCACCTTACCGACTCACACAATCTCCCGAACCAGATCCATGTGACCCCGCCCTCCAATGCAACTTACCGTGCTGTGCTGTGCCCTACCTTGCCCTCCCCTCTCTTGTCCTGTCTTATTCTATCCGGCCTTATCATTTCCTATCCTATCCTATCTTATCCTAGTTTGTCCTACCCTATCCTGTCCTATTCTATTCTATTCAACCCTACCTTACCCTACCCTCCCCTACCCCACCCTACCCTACCCTACCCTTCCCTTCCCTTCCCTACCCTTCCCTTCACTTCACTTTCTTTCCTCCTCTTGCCATGCCTTATCCTATCCTTCTCTGCCATGCCATGCCTTGCACTACCCTACCCTACCCTACTCTACACCTCCCTTCCCTTCCTTACCCTACCCTACCCTACTACATAAGAGTAATCTGTGCCTCTTTACTCACTCTACCAAAATCTTTCAAATCAGATTCTGCATCACCCCGCCCTATTTTATTGAAGTCTACCTTACTCGTCCAATACCCTAATTCACCACCACACCACCACCTCTTCCCTTCCCTTCCCTCCTCTACACCATCACATAAATTGCTCCTCTTTACCCAGTCTCGCATAAACTCCCAAACCAGATTCTACTGCACCCCGCCCTGTTCTATTGCCGTCTGTATTATCCGTCCAAGTCCAACCTCACCATAGCATCATTCCCCTTCCTTTCCCCTAACACCACATAATCTCTCTCTAGCGACCTCCACAAAATCTTAAACTAGATTATATAACACTACCCTCTTTCTACAGCAGTCCATCTTCCTCCCTCACCTCTTGCAACCCATGCCCTTTCCTTCCTTCCTTCATTCACTTCCCTGCCCTGCCATTCCCTACCACGTAATCTCTCCCTTTTCACTCAATCTCTCATAATCTTTCAAACCAGATTCTACAGCAACCCACCGCTTTCTACTTTTCTAGCTTATCTCTGCCTTATATCTTAACACAGCTTGTCCCACTTGTTCCAGTACATTTCTTATTCCCCTTCCTCCCTTTACTTGCACTCTAACCTATTTCACCCCACCCCAGCCCTGCCCTGCCCTGCCTTGCCCTGCCCCGCCCTGTCTTTCCCTGCCCTGCCTCACAACAGCACCACCTCCCTCATTTCTCACAACACACCACCCATGTCCCTTCCTCCTTCCATTCGCACCCCGCTCCCCCCCCTTACCCTGCCCTGCCCTGCCCTGCACAGAAACACCTCCTCATTTTTCACCTTAACAGCCTTGTCACTGTCCACCCCATCCTCTCCCATGCCCCCAAACCTCCCCTCCTTTGCACTCTGCGACCCTCCTTTGCTTTTCGCCATTCTCTCTCTCTCTCTCTCTCTCTCTCTCTCTCTCTCTCTCTCATAATCTCCATCCTGTCCATCCATTATTTTATTTACTTTCCCTGCCCTGCCCTGTAATGCCTTGCAATGCCATGCCATGTCTTGCTTTGCCTGGACTAAGGCAGCTTATCCTAACCTAACCTCGCCTTGCCTTGCACTGGTCTGCTCTATCCTGCCGTATTCCATCCTACCTTGCCTTACTTCACCTTGTTGTGTCTTGTCTTGCTTTGTCTTGCCCTGCCCTGCCCTGCCCTGCCCTACCACATAGCAATCTCCCTCTCCCCACCCAACATGCCTCGCCACACCCCAACCTCTGAAATTCGCACCCAGCCTTATTCTGTTCAGCCCTGCCTTACCTTAGCCAACCCTACACCACTCCTGCCCTGCCCTATTTTATTCCATCCTCCCTACGGTAATCATTCCTCCGCCATCTCCCTCTCCCCTCCTCTACCCAGTCTTTCTTACTCTCACTTATCCCATCCCTACCCTCCCTACATTTTCTTCCCTGATCTCCGTCCCCGTCCCCTTTTCTCCTCCCTCTCCTCTCCTATCCACGTATATTCCTCCCAGACACCCCAGCTCTCCCCATTACCGTCTCACTTTCCGTCTCCCAAATCTGCTTTCTTTTCTCTTCAACTTCACTCATCCTCATGTTTCTCTCATAGACCTTCCTTCTCCTTTACCTATTCCATTTTACTCTCTACAATCTCTGTTTCTCATTTCTACCTCCCCCTTTTATTTATCTTCATTTCTCCAACTCCCTCCAACCTGTTTTCACACACTTCCACTTCCTGACTAATCTGTCCTACCTCCACCTTCCCCACCTCCCTCACTCCCTGCCTTCCTCATCGGCCTCACCCCTATTTTCTTCCTCACCTGGCCTACCTCCATTCCTTCGCCTGCATCGCCTGTCCTACTTCCACTCCCCATCTTCCTCACCTATTATACCTCCACTCCCTCACCTGTCCTACCTTTCCTCCTCAACGTGTCCTACCTCCACTCCCCTCACCTACCTCACTCACACTGCCTACCCCACTTGACGCTGCCCCCATTTCCTAGTTAGCATGCCCCACACTGGATTCTTCCCCATTTGCCCCACTTCCAAAAATTCCTCTCACCTCCGCCTCTCTCATGGTCTACCCTTCTCACTTCGATTTTACCCCTTTCCCTTTATCTCCCTCCTTTGATTTATTTCTCCTATTAACCCCTAATCCACTTCCCGCATTCATATATCAAGTACTCACATCCTCTCAATTGCTCCACATCATCTCCCCTCCCCTCACGTCCCTTTTCCTCTTATTATCTTTACTCAGCATTTAAACCCCTCACCTCCACCTTCACACATCCCCTCATCGTATCTCTCATATGAAATTTCCACTTAGTTTAACATCTCTTCCACATGGAATGTTCCCTATCTTTCACTCCCTTCACGTCCTGTCCCATTACCTGTTCCCCCTCCCCTTCTCCCCTTCCCCTCGGACTCTACCTCTCACCCCCTCACCACCCTCTCTCACCTGCCCTAACTCCCCTCATCTTCCCTTCTTTGCACCCCTCTTGCTTGCCTTACATCCCTCCCTCATTTCCTCTATCTTCTTCAGTAACTCCCACACCTCTTACCCCATTTTCATACTTCCTCCACCCTCCTCTTCACTCCCTTACTTATTACATCATTCCTTCCTCTCTTCCCACTTCACTCCTCTCAACTTATTCCCACCCTCACCTCCTCTCGTCACTTTCCCACCTTTTCCCCCTACTGTTTCCCACATCACACACACTGCCTCTCCCTCATCTCTCCCAGCAAATAAGTACAAACGAAAATAAGGCATAATAGTAATTTCAATGCTGCTTCTTGCAAGATATCTTCCTATCCCACTAACTCTCCCCCTGCCTCAGTCCCCATATTTTCCATCATTTCTTACTATTCTTCCCTCCCTCGCTCCTTCACCTCTCTCTCATTTACCCCAAACCTCTCTCTTATCTGCCACACCATTCCCTCCCCACCTCATTTCCTCCAAGGTCCCCTGTCCTCACCTCCCCCTCTCACACCTATCTCTCTTGTCTTCCTCCCCCTCAGTCTATTTCACATCCCGCTCTCTCTCTCTCCTTCATCTGCCACACTATTCCTACCTTCTTCACCCCGCACTCCCGGCACCAGTTCCCCCATTATCGCCTCCCTCTTACTCCTAGCTCACTTCCCACCCTCACCCTACCTCCCTCTATTTTACTCTACATCCTTCTCTCCCTGCCCCATCCCCCACATCATTCCTACATCTATCACCCCCCGAACCCCATTCCCCTCCTCATATCAGCCCTCCCATCCTCCATGCTACCTACCGCCTCTCATCTACTTCACATCCCTCCTGCCTCATCCCCCACACCATTCCTACCTTCCTCATCTCATTGACCTCAGTTCCCCACCCCACAACAGTACTCCTCCATCCTACTTACCGCCTCTCATCTACTTCATATCCCTCCCTGCCTCATCCCCCACACCATTCCTACCTTCCTCTTCTCATTGACCCCAGTTCCCCACCTCACAACAGTACTCTCACTGTCAATTCTACCAACCCCTTCATTTCGCCTCCCTCTCTGCTTCATTCCTCTCACCAATCCTACCCTCATTCTCCCTGACCCCGGCTCCCCCACCCACACGTCCCCCTCTCACTCCTAGCTCTCCCATCTTCCTCCTCTCACCTGTCTCTCATCTATTGCACATCCCTCCCTGCCTTCCTCCCCCACACTACACCTCCCTCCCTTATCCCCACACTACACCTCCCTTCCTTATCCCCACACCATACCTCCCTCCCTTATCCCCACACCATACCTCGCTTCCTCCCTTATCCCCCACACCATACCTCTCTACCTCATCCCCCACACCAGACCTCTCTCCCTCACCCTCCCTGACCCCAGCTCCCCCACCTTCGCCTCGGGGCCCCCTGACAGAGCTGACCACACCCAACCTGGAGAGAACCTTTGCCCTTGAAGCCTCCTCTCCCAATGTCGCCTCTGCCCCTGTGCTCTTGGTTGCCAAATATAAGTCCTTTCGCTCGGTTTTGCTCTCTCTCTCTCTCTCTCTCTCTCCCTCTCGCGGGGTTTTCCTTTTAGTCTCCTCGCTCTCTTTCTCATGCTCTCTTTCTTGTTCTCTCCCGCCCGTGGTCTCGGTAAAATATGGGGATCTGGTTGGGAGGGGTTGGGGACGGGGTGTTGTGTGTGTGTGTGTGTGTGTGTGTGTGTGTGTGTGTGTGTGTGTGTGTGTGTGTGTGTGTGTGTGTGTGTGTGTGTGTGTGTGTGTGTGTGTGTGTGTGTGTGTGTGTGTGTGTGTGTGTGTGCGTGCGCGCGCGACTAAACGTGTATGTGTTCATGGAAATGTACGTGAAATTGTGTAACTCATATACTGTAAACTGATAGAGAGAGAGAGAGAGAAAGAGAGAGAGAGAGAGAGAGAATAAAAATACAATCAATGCCAGGACTAGAGACAATAAAGGCAACACCTCTAAAAATAAAGCGTTCCCTAAATAAGGCGTCAGGCTGAGCTAAAATAAAATTCTTGTCCTAACGCAAAAATAATCACACACACACACACACACACACACACACACACACAATGACCTTCCTCCACTCGTCCTTCTCATTCAATCCAGGCATAATGTAATGAAGGTTATTGTTTATTTCATTCTTGCAACCCTCTGACGATTTTCTCCAGACAGTTTTCTTGAGCTAGGAAGGATCTTTAATATTAGTCTGGGGTTATAAACTACGAGTATCTTACTACGATAAGGTCTTTTATTAACGGTATATATTCTTTTTCACTACCACCAAACGACTGAGGCATTTAACTATCCTGAACCTTTGTAAACACATATACACACACATACATACATATACACAGTCACTCCTCCAGCTGTATTTTAAAGCATACATAACCACAAAAACGTACGTGCATATAAGACCATACATTACACATACATACATATATACATACATACATATACATGCATACATATACATACATACATACATGCATACATACATATATACACACATACACAAATTCACTATTTTACATGTGGCCTTCGACTGCAAGTTTTTTTTTCTTAATTCTCGTTCTCCTCCACTCCATTTCACGCTTCTTGATTTTGAAGTGCTCTTTGCTTGATTTTTTCTTCGTTTCTTTTTGTACCTTATTCTTCATTTTTTTTTCTTTAAATTCCTTCACTTGTTTTCTATTATTAAATTTGCTCTTCCTCCTGTCATTTAATTTCTTATCTCCTTGTCCATTTCTCTCTCTCTCTCTCTTCTTTTTCACTTCCTCCCTGCCATCCCGGTCTTTCCACGTTTGTGTTCTAGTAAATTATCTTTTCTGTTATGTTTCCTCTCTTCCAGCTTTCCGTCTATTCACCCTTACTCTCCCTTCCTTCCTTCTCTCTTTCCATTCATCAGTCCATTCATCCTTTCATCCATCCATTCATCCATCCAACAGTTTAGATTCTTTATGTCTTCCTTTCTTTCCTTCCTTCTCTTTCCCTGTCTGTTCATGCTATCTCGTCTCTCTTCCATCCAACTATCCATCCATCCATTAATCTAGCTTCACTGTCATCCAATCTTTCCCTCCTTCTCTCTCTCCATCTCTGATACTAAGGCGCGGCACGAGGTCACGAAAGGCTGACCTCTGAACTCCCAAACTTCTTCTGTACTTCCTCTCTCTCTCTCTCTCTCTCTCTCTCTCTCTCTCTCTCTCTCTCTCTATCTATCTATCTATCTATCTCTCTGTTACCCAGGAACTAGACCGCACAGCACACTGATATCCAATTTCTTGACATAGTATTATGTTCCTCTCTAAGTCAGGATATATAACTACGTCAAAAAAAAAAAAAAAAACACCCCTCCACCTCTTGCTTCTCTCTCTCTCTCTCTCTCTCTCTCTCTCTCTCAAACATTATTCTTTTATTCCACCCGACCTGTCAGTCTTTCTTTTTTCTTAGTTTATCTGTCTTACTATCACTTATCTTCCCTCCATCGTTTGGCACTCCCTCTTTACTATCTTTCTCTTATTGGAGCAGTACAGTCACACTCTTACAGGGGAACTGCACTTATATATCCTCTGTTCTAATGTTCTCACGGATGGGCCGGGGGATAAAGGCGGGCGAGGTCAACAGAGGGCGACCTGTGAACTTCATGGGTGCACCTCCACTCACCTCACCTCACCTCGAAGGGCAGGGCGGGCCACATGACTACAGGCCAGGCACATGGTAGGGTAGAGAAGCACACGCGAGGGTGGGGGAGGGGAGGCTGGGAGAAGGAACGGGAGAAGGGATGAGAGAGGGAGAAGGAACGGGAGAAGGGATGAGAGAGGGAGAA
Organism: Coenobita brevimanus; assembly: GCF_032717465.1. Taxonomy (NCBI): domain Eukaryota; kingdom Metazoa; phylum Arthropoda; class Malacostraca; order Decapoda; family Coenobitidae; genus Coenobita; species Coenobita brevimanus. Next base: position 36,061,976 of record NC_136998.1, read on the forward strand.
GGAACGGGAGAAGGGATGAAAGAGGGAGAAGGGAGTACGAATCTATGTACCGGTATGTATGTATAAATGTGTGAATATGTATGTGGAGTGACAATAGGGAGGTGAACGAGGGAGCCTGCAACAGCCTAGCCGGTATGTATGTATGTATGTGTTTGTATGTATGTATGTATGTATGTAACGAGGGAGCCTGCAACGGCCTAGCCGGTATGTATGTGTATATGTATGTATGTATGTATGTATATAACGAGGAAGCCTGTAACAGAGAGAGAGAGAGACAGACAGACAGACAGACAGACAGACAGACAGACAGACAGAGAGAATTATTACGATGGGAAGATAAACATGACTAAAGGAACAGGGAGAGGTCAGGGAGGGAAGGATGGAACTCAAGGATAAAACATAAACAAATCGAAAAGCAAGGACTGGGGAGGGAAAAATGAGGGAAAAACAGGGGGGAAAAAACGAGGGAGAAGACAGAGCAGGGGAAGAGATTAGGGACCGGTAATGTGGGATGAGGAAAGAGGGAAATGGAGGGATGGAGGAAGAGGGACAGTGTGAGGGAGGCAGAGAGATGTAGCTTGAGGGAGGGAGGAGGGGAAGTATTGCGGAGACAGACTGACGGAGGGAGGGAGGGACGAAGGAGGATGAAGGAGAGAAATGGTGAGAGGGAGAGATGTAAAGAAAGTGAGGGCGAAAGGCTGAATAAAGACGGGAGGGCTAAAAAGGTGGTGGGGAAACAAGTATGAAAAGAATGTCTCTAAAAGAGAATGAGGAAAGGAAAGAGGAGGGAAGAAAGCTGGATGTTTAGTGGGAGGAGATCCTTCTTCTTAGCTATCCTTGTCTTATTCCAGACGTTTATTCACATTCTTGTAGGAGCCGCCTAGCAAGGGCCAACTGGTCTACTGTTGTTATCCTATCTTGTGTTCTTATGTTATTATGTAAAAGTGGATGGTGGAAGCATGAAGGAAGAGAAGATGGGAAGGAAGTATGATACAAGGGAGAGAAAGGGGGAGCCACAGCAAAGGGAATATAGAACGAGGGAGGGGAGAAGGAAGGGATGGGGGAGGGGGAGGGGGAGGGGGAGGGGGAGGGGAAGGACGGGAGGAGAGAGAAGATAGGAATTAGATAATAGTAGGGGGAGCCAGAGCAAGGAAAGATAATAGAACGGGGGAGGGAAGAAGGGAAGCGGGAGGGGTAGGAGAGAGAAGATAGGAATTAGATAATAGTAGAAGAATGGGTGGGGTCGCAGAGAATAGTTGGGGGGGGGGGGAAGAGAGGGGAGGAGTGGTGGCCTGGAGTCAAAAGACGAAGAGGGGGTATGAAAGGGGGATGGAAGAGAGAAGAGGGCGAGGGGAAGGGGAATTGGGGGAGCCGAAATCGAAGGGAGATGATTGGTAAGTGAAGGAGAAGGAAGGAGGAACTGTGGGCGAGAGAGAGAGAGAGAGAGAGAGAGAGAGAGAGAGAGAGAGAGAGAGGTGAAGGAGAGGGGAGGATGGGGAAAAGGGGTGGAAAACGAGAGGGGATGACGAAGAGAGGAAGGAGGAGAGAGGAGGAAAAGGGGAGAGGGGTGTGGTGGCAAGGAGCAGTTGAGGGGAGGGAGATGGGGAAGCTGCAGTTCAGGGGGGCAAGCTAAAATTATAGAATATAGAGTGAGATTACCAAGATTTTCCTCTTTGGGGGGTGGGGAGAGAACAGAATAATTAGGATGGGTAGCAGGGGAGGGGGGGGCAAGGGATGTAGAGAAGGAGGAGGGAAGTACAGAATATTGGGGATGATGAAAAAAAGTAGAGACTGGAGGGAGAGAGAAGAAAGCAAGAACGAATGCAAGAAGGAAGAAATGAAGCAGGAAGGATAACAGGGAAGAAGGAAGCAAGCATGAAGGATGGGGCGAAACAGCACCGAAGGAAAGAAACTGGGCTGAAAACGATAATAAAAAAAAAAGATTCGAAGTAAGACAGAAAAGAACAGACGGATGGATGACTTTGGGAGGGAAGAAAGGGAAAGAGGACAAAGAGGAAGGAACTAAAGAAAAAAGATGGTAAGACGTAAGGAAAGAAGTAACTAAGAAGGAAAGAAAGAAGGACGTAACTCCGAGGGAAGGAAGAAGAGATGGATGGGAAGAACTACAGAGGGAGGGATGGGTGTGAGAAAGACCAAACGGGTGGATAATTTGTAGGGAGAGACCTAAGGGTGGGGTTCAAACTATTCTAATGGGGTGAGGAAGGGCTTAATGAAGAAACTAATGTGTGTGTGTGTGTGTGTGTGTGTGTGTGTGTGTGTGTGTGTGTGTGTGTGTGTGTGTGTGTGTGTGTGTGTGTGTGTGTGTGTGTGTGTGTGAGAGAGAGAGAGAGAGAGAGAGAGAGAGAGAGAGAGAGAGATGGCGAAAATAACATAACTGGTCGAGAAATAACAGTGTAGAAGAAAGTAAGCTACCTGATGGGGCTAGGGGAGTGGTAATTAGAGAGCAATGTTCTGAGAAAGAGAAAGTGAGAGAGGAAGACGGCAAGATTAGAGAGAAAAGAACTGGGAGAGAACGAGCGAGAAAATAAGAGTGACAGGTGTGACAGAGAGAGAGAGAGAGAGAGAGAGACCGGGGGGAGGGGGACAGATTCCAATATGCGACGATGTGACCAACAAAAGTAAAGGGAAATTGAGAAAATGAGAGAAAGAGAGAAAAAGAAGAGAGAGAGAAATGACCGCCACCCATCCCCGCCCAGTCCACCCGCCCTCCTAATGACCGACCTGCCCGACTCCTATTACTCCCGACTTCCACACCACACCCCCCGACTTCTCTGCCTCCCGAATTTTGCGTTTCCCGACTTAACTCCTTCTCGATTGCTTTTCAGTCCAACTTCTCTACCTCCCAACTTCCTATTTCCCGACTTCCCATTTCCTGGCTACCTCCCGACACCTCTACCTACCGACTTCTCTGCTTCCCGACTTTTGCTACCTGCCGACTTCCACACCTCCCGACTTCCCCCCCTCCCGGCTTCTCTAGTTTCCGACTTTCCTCTAAAATTCTCTCCCGACAACTCTTCCTCCCGACTTCAGCACCTCTGCTCCCGATTTCAACCCCGACTTCTAGATCTCGCTCACTTGCAAATACATGTAATTGAATAAATAGGTAGATAAATAACACACACACACACACACACACACACGAGAAAGAGAGAGACAGAGAGAGAGAGAGAGAGAGAGAGAGAGAGAGAGAGAGAGAAGGGGGGGGAACAAGATGGAACTAAACAGCAATGTTAGGTTTTAATATCCGAGTATATTTGCTTTCTTATGGTATATTAAGATGTGGCAGACAGCTTATCCGAACTCTGAACTCTCTCTCTCTCTCTCGCTCTGAACGCTGGTTGCTGATTGGTTAACCACTTCAACCCGAGAACGTCTTTTATTCTGCATTTAATCTCCAGAAGATGAAGTCAGATTAAGGGGATTTTCTATTTACAGACGATTTTATTCGAATTAGGGGATTTCTGGCACAGGGAAGGGGATAGAGGTAATGATCTGAACCCCTTCAGTTCATTGGTCCCACATCCACACAACAAAACCATCTGGAGTAAGTCAGAATAATGTGCAATAAAGCGTCAATTTACGTAAGTGGACGAGGAATAAAGGAGTGAGGTGCACGACTCTATATCCCATCCTCTAAAGCCATACCGCTCCTCTGGACTCCTAACATGTTCTCTTCCTGCTTAGATGTCCATTACTGTCTCATTTGGTGTGTGTGTGTGTGTGTGTGTGTGTGTGTGTGTGTGTGTGTGTGTGTGTGTGTGTGTGTGTGTGTGTGTGTGTGTGTGATATGGGTACTTGGTATGTAATTTAACTATGTGAATGTGATTTTGTTTTCATGTACACATGTACGTATACGTGTGGAAGTGTCTATGTGTACGTGTGGCTATGTGCGTGTGGGGTGTGTGCAAGTTGGTAGGTGGGTGTGGTGTGCGTTTGTGTGCGTGCAGTGTGTGTGCGTGTGTGGCCGTGTGCAGGTTTCCTTTATGTGGCAGTGCTCTCATTTCCCCTGGTGGCCCCGCTGTCCCTCCGTCCTCACCCCTGCCTCACCCCGCCACACCCTCACCCCTACTCACCCCGCAACACCCTGCACCACACTCACCCCGCCACACCCTGCATCACCCTCACCCCTGCCTCATCTCACCCTGCCACGCTCCTACCCCTATGCAATCCCAACCTCATCCTGCCTCACCCGATTCCTCCTCACCCTTACTCTCGTTTCACCCCACCCTGACCTCCCCCTCTCACCCCAATCTGTTTCACTCCAGCCCACCCTATTCACCCTCACCCTTACAACACCCCAGTCTCTCTTGCAAACCCTCATCCCAAGATTATATCACCCTATCATACCAAAGCTCACCCTGCATCACCTTCACCCCGACCTCTCCCATATCTCACCCACCCTGCTCCACACTCACCTCACCCCACCCTGCTCCACCCTCACCCCTAGTTCACCTAACCCTGCCTAAACTGCCTCCCTCCAACCTGCCCCACCCAACCCTCCCTCACCCGTCTCATCTCCCTTGGTCTCGCCCCTCCCTACCTTAATTTTTCCTCCCTCAGTCATGTCTCACCTCACTCTGCCTCACCCCTTCCTGCCTCACCACATTCTGCCTCACCAGTCTACCTGCCCCATCTCACGCCCGTCTCCCTGCCTCACCTCTCACATGTCTATCTGCTTCAGCTCTAACTAAATCTATCTACCTGCCTTATCTCTAACCTATCTACGTGTCTCACCCCTAACCTTTCAACCTGCTTCACCCCTAGCTAACCTGCCTTACCCTCTAACCGACTCACTCTCCAACCTGTCTTAACCTCGCTTGAAAATTCTCTCTCTCTCTCTCTGTTTTATATATATATATATATATATATATATATATATATATATATATATATATATATATATATATATATATATATATATATATCACCTCTAAGCTGTATGTCTGTTTCATCCTACAATCTATCTACTTGTCTCACCTCTAACCTATCTACTTGCCTCAACCTCATTCCTGTCATCCCTGCCTCGTCAAACCACCCGCCTGATCTCTTAGCATGAGTGACATGCCTACCCCGGACTGCACCCCTGCTTGACCCTCAAGACCTTCCCTTAAAATGCCTTTCCAGCCTTCTCTCTCATTCTACCTCATCTCTCTACCTTACTTCCCTGCTTATCCTTGTTCACTGATTCTCTCTCTCTCTCTCTCTCTCTCTCTCTCTCTCATAACTCTTCCTCCAATTCTCTTCACTCCTCTCTCCCTTCCTTAGTCTTCTCCCTCTCTTCACTCACCTCGCTTGTCTCATTCCTGGCTAATTGCTGCACTCTATCCACCCGACCCCACCTCCCAGTCTGTTGAGCTTTCCAACAAATGCCCTCTGCTTTAACTTCGATTTCAGCTCTTCCTCCTACTAACCTCAGCAAACCTTACGTCCAATCCTACTTTGCTCTACCCTCCCTACCCTACTTCGCCCTGCCCTACCCTACCTAACCTACCCAAACCTACCCTATCATGTCCACCACACCACATTTTACCTAACCTAACCTGAATCTAACCTAACCTAACCTCACGCAACTCCTAAAAATGCCTCGCTTCTGAACCCGTCCCATCAGCCACATCATAACCCGTCTCATCCCTCAATAATCAGCTCCCAAACTTCAGCCATCTTTCATCTTCCTGCCTACCTCCTAAACAACATCACCTCTGACCTGCCTCGCCGGGTCCCTCCATCGTGCCTCACCCCCTCTCCTGCCTCACCCCTTCTCTAGTCTCAGTCCACTCTGCCTCTTCCCCTCCTGCCTCACCCTAAGGCTCATATTTTCCTTCATGCCTCAATAATCGGTTTAATTCTACTTTTCAAGACTATAAATTTAGCTACCATGTTTTTGCCTGCCTCCTTGTAAGCAACACCACCACTGACCTGCCTTACCCTCTCTCCTGCCTCACCCTACGGCTCAAAATTTGCAAGGTTCCTCAATAATCGACCCAACCCACCTTTCAGCAATGGAATTCGAACTATTTTCTCAATTTTTTTTTTACCTGCCGCACACCTTCATCTCTGACCCGTCCAGCCAAATATCTTTAGCTGCCACTCCTCTCCTGCCTCACCCAATGACTCACAATCTGCCTCATAACTAAGTAACTGACAATTTACCATTCAACTCTAACCTTAATCATATTTTCTCATCATACTGCCAACCTCTTTTAAAACAGCCTTCAACTCTGAGTCTCTGACCTACCTATCCGAATCCTTCCATTGTCCCTCACTCAAAACTTAATAATTTGCATCTTCCCTTAATAATCGACTCAGTTTTACCTTACATCTCTCATTTAAACCACCGACTTTCTGTTTACCACCTTCCAAACACCATCACCTCTGACCTGCCTAGCCGAATCCCTCCAAGCTGCCTCCCCTTCCTCTCCTGCCTCACCCCCCGGCTACCCTGACCCCTTGGTTCATATATCCGTCTCATAAGGCAGTCGTACCTTACACCCAGGCAGCACCACCCTTGAAGCCAGGAGTGTATAATTCATTGTTCTTCTGCACCTACCACATTCACCTTTGCCCCCCTCGCCACCTTACATTATACCTCGCCTATAACCTACAACCTACACTCTCTACGTCCTCTTCACTCTATCCATACACTCTGACAGCACCATCCTTGTAGTCAGAGCATAATTCTTCTGCACATATCACTCTCACCTTAGCCCTCCTTGCCAACTTACACTATATTTAGCATATAACCTACAAGCTACACTCTCTCTACGTCACATTCACTCCATCTGCATCCTCTTCACTCTATCTCTACATCCTAGCAGCGCCATTCTTGCAGTCTAAACATAATTCATTGCTTTTTTGCATCTACCATCCTAGGCTTTACTCTCCCCCATCATCTTACATTATGTCTGGACTTACAATCTATATCTACATTATCTCTCTCATCACTCTATTCCTACACTCTTACAGCCACAACATAATTCACACTTCTTCTGCATCTCTCACCCTCACCTTTGCCCTCCACCGTCACCTTACACCCTCACCTTCACCTATGTTTGAACTTATAACCTACGCCGACACCCTATCGACACCCTCTTCATGCTTCGTTCCAGCTCTATGTCCTTAATGTTTATCCACCCTTCTTGATCTTTCTGTCACATCTCACCCTACACCTTTGTCGTCCCTATCACCTTACATCTTCACCTTCACGTATTCTTTCAATTTATACCCTACACTTACACCCTACCTACACCCTCTTCACCCTTCATCATTCACTCGATGCTACAGTCCACACAGATCCTTCATACTCATACTTCTTGTTCCTTCATCAACACCTCAGCTCACACCTTTGCCTCGTCCGTCACCTTACACCCTCGCCTATAACCTTTGCACCAATAAGCTACACCCTACCAACATCCTACTCACCATTCACCCTGTCCCCTACGTCCTACACTTGTCTCCCTCCTGATAGTCTCTTGACCCCAGCCGACACCTTTATCCCAGCCCTCTCACCCTATTCCAAGGTCAGCTTTAATATGCACCCTGCCACCCACCCTGTCCTCAGTCCTACCCTCCCTCAGTCCCCTTCTGGCTACAAAAGTGCTTCACCCTACCTCACCCTGCACCCACATCCATAACCCTCACTGAATACTTCCCCGTGTTTCACCCTCCACCTTCTTTCACCCTGGAGATTAACACCCACAACCACACCCACACAAACATCCATACCCATATCCATACTCACACTACGACTCAACCTCTCTCGCCCTACACCAACACCCACACACCACACTCACACCCATATCCACACCATGATTCTGCCTCTCTCACCCCACACCCACATCCATTACTCACCCTCCCTCACTCTTCACCCACACCTATACCCACATCACTCACTCTACATCCACACCCATACCCACATCACGACTCATCTCACCCTACACCCACACCCACACCCATGACTCACCCTCCTTCCTCCAACACCCACCCTCGTCATCACCGTCACCCTCACCTTGTCCACTCACACCCTTGCCCTGCCATGAACACCAAGAAACACACACACATACATGCATACATACAAATACACACACACATACCGTCTTTCCTTTAAGAGACACTGCCCGCTATCCAGAACCACACCCAACGCGCACACACACGCGAAACACACACACACTCTGAAGTCACTGACACACATGGCCGGGTGCACACGCAGACGTAAGGCACATACGCACACACAGCGTCTCCCTCCCTTACAGATACAAGCTACGTACAAGGGAGATAAAGGTGTACATGAATCCATAACTACATACATGCAAACGTACATGAAACCATATCTCACACAGACATACGGAGAAATACAATACAGGCGTACATGGAAGAAGTATCCTATATACTATACATTCATAGAATTTATACACAAACATACATGAATACGAGTACAAAAACTAAGAATATACATACATACGTATTCTCTCTCTCTCTCTCTCTCTCTCAAGACACCACACCCACTCTGCCACCCGTTATGCCGCCTGGTGTCTGGCCCAAGCACTAATTAGAGTACATAAGCACGCACACTGGCGCGCGCGCGCGCGCGCACACACACACACACACACACACACACACACACACACACACACACACACATATATATATATATATATATATATATATATATATATATATATATATATATATATATATATATATATATAGAGGTAGGTGGGGGCGCTCACCATCCACTCACTTGATGTAGTGCTGCTCTCGGATGTCTGCCATGTCCTCTCCTCCATCCTTCTTTCCTTCCATCCTCTTCTGTCTTTCTTTCCTTCATTCTTTCCTCTTCCTTCTGCCTATGGGTGACTTTACACTCCCTCTTCTGTCTTTCTACCCTTCATTCTTTTCTCTTCCTTCTGCCTGTGGGTGACTCTACAGTACACTGAGTGACAAGCCAAATGGTTTCCTGTACACCAGGAAACCATTTACTACGCTGGGTGGTAACCATATAACCAAATTTTGGCGCCTGGTGGATTAGTGGGTAATTGTTGCGCTCCAATCGGATTGAGCCGGTGAAGGTTTATATCCAAGGGATGGCTGGGGTTGATTCCTCATGTAATGCCACTCAGGGATGAGTGAGGCTCGTCACTCTCATCTTAAATGTCGGGACCAACTGCCTATCCCGGGCTCCTACGCTCCTCTATGGGGCAATGTAGGATTGGATTTTATATATATATATATATATATATATATATATATATATATATATATATATATATATATATATATAGACACACACATACATATACACTCAGACATATAGATGTACGGAAAAACTAAATACATATATAACTGGTACAATATATATAACCAGCACAAACACATACATACATATATACAAAGTGGTATCCATATTGGCATCCATTCATATATGTATTTACGTTCGTACACACAAACATACACACATACGACACACACGCACAGAATACACGCAATCAGATCAACACTCGAATTCAACTACAAAGACAGCTACAAATACATTCATAAATACATACATACCAATACTTTACCAATCACAGTCTTTAAGAAATATGTACTTATACACATCTCTTAACTCAGAAAAATATATAAAATTTAGTCTATATATCTTATCAAAACACATCTCATTTCCTATAAAAGTTCTAAACCCTTTCAGTAGGATGATGCCTGTTTATTTTCTTCCTCCTAACGCCAGATGATTAAGTTAAGCAAAGCCTTCTGTAGTGAGGATTCCCCTAAATGGTAAAACTGAGTACCCTTACCCTGGGGTCCCACGCTTCTGAAGGGGCAAAATGGATTGCATTATAAACAGACAATGATAACTGCAGTACCCCGTGTGGCCCATACTTTGCAGTTCTTGATGGGGTTAACTCTTTCAGTGTGTGTGTGTGTGTGTGTGTGTGTGTGTGTGTGTGTGTGTGTGTGTGTGTGTGTGTGTGTGTGTGTGTGTGTGTGTCAAATCTTGCTACTCCCAGACGACTTTGTGCAGGTTAGCCGTCACTTCTGAAACTGCGATCGGGGTCAGGTATAGCCTCCACTAATCCCTAACTAACAACACCTCCTTTACGCTAATAATAATAATAATAAAAATAAAAATAAAAATAATAATAATAATAATAATAATCCAGCAGTAACGAGAATTAAAAAGAGACTAACAGAGTGACAAAGTTATCACCAATCAATTTACATGACATATTAGGCATAAACTGGTCCGAAAACAAATTACATGACTGCAAAAACAAACGCACACTTACACTTACACACATGGCCATGTACAAACGTTTACACATGGACAAGACAAACGTACGTACACACATACATGCCGTACACGAACAAAAACACGTTCACACATGCTCACGGCCAGTTACATACTTCGGCCACACCCGAAATAATCACGAAGTCAATGACACAATCATATTCACACTAATACCGCCAACACACACACACACACACACACACACACACACACACACACACACACACACACACACACAAAGACACACCCCAACAAAAAACCTCTGTGAGCTAAATTAGGCTCAAATTCTTGATTCTTGACTTCTTTCCACAAGGAATCAAATCTCATGCCACACACACACACACACACACACACACACACACACACACACACATAGCCACACCCCAACAAAAAACCTTAGTGAGCTAAATTAGGCTCACATTCTTGACTTCTTTGCACCATGGATCACATCTCACGTTCACACACACACACACACACACACACACACACACACACACACACACACACCACACACACACACACAAATACACACACACACACACACACACGCACACACACACACACACACACACACACACACACACGTATTCTCTCCGTAACACTTATTATCTAACTCACACTCCAATGCACCCTTGTTAATACACAATACACCTGTTTTTCGCACGTCCTAAACACGCCACGCATTCAAAAGCTTACGTTAACTCTCTCACACATACCAGATCTTACTTTCACACACACACACACACACACACACACACACACACACTGGTTACAAAAAAGAGCTATAGCAGGCCTATGTATGTATTAATGTATTTAAGTGTCCAATCTGCACACGGCTAACATTTACGAGCACCTCTTCTACATACTGTATATATATCACAGCCAATTTTTACGGGACCTGGAGGGCAACTGATCCATACAGCCAGGGAACATCACCTTATCCCTGGAGAAATGGCCCTCCCCCACCCACAGCTTCACGCACAGCTTAGGTGAAAGTTCATGTGGAAAATTGTTGCACTGGGGAGGTGGTGTATTGTGAGAGAGGAAGTCAGTTTATCAAAGACGGAACCAGGACAGCGTGTGAAAATGAAAACACGTGAAAGGACATATTACTGCACTTTCTCATACTTCCTCCCGGGGTAGAATCAAACCCATGTCAGGAAAACTGGCTGACGTAAACGGTATCGACCCGGCCAGCTGAGGTTCCAAAAGTTACGATAAATAGGAGCAATAAGACGTAAGTCCAAGGCGTAAAATTGAATACTCTCAATGACTTAGTAGGTTCCCAAATATCATCCCCCTAACAATTTTATTTCTCATACCGTACGTCTACATTTCCTTGAATCTCAATGTCCTCTACTTACATATCGAAGAAGTCTGCAGAAATTAAGTTAGCTACATGAAAATTTTAATGTACAAGAGGGAGAGACAAAATGATAAGGAAGAGGTGATGTGGTAGGGAGCCACCTCAGGACAAGAATACGGTCCCCCAGAAACATCGCACGTTCCAGGAAGAACAGACAAAACAGGACGGCAGGGTTATGGCAATGGAGGACAGAGCCTGAGGGGTGCAAGGGCATGTAGGGGAACGTAGGGAGGCCTCTGGGGATATATACTGTATATATAATGCAGGGATATGCAAAAGTATGCAAGGGTATGCAGGGAAATGCAAGAGTATGCAGAGGAATTCACGGGTATGCAGAGGTAAGATACGATGACTCACAGTCACACAAGCATTATACGCAGCATGACATAGTTCCAAGCAACAAGGAATGAACAAACAAGCAAACAAACACACACATACAAGAAAAGACAAACACAAACATCAACATAACAAACTGCAGCAGCATCTCTGGTTTTTCCCAGAACACAATTCCTGACTGGCTTTGATTCCATCTTACAGGTTACCTCAAAAAACCAGAATGCGCGCGCGCACACGCACGCACGCGCAAGCACACGCACACACACACACACACACACACACACACACACACACACACACACACACACACACACACACACACACACACACACACACACACACACACACACACACACACACACACACACACACACACACACACACACACACACACACACACACACACACCGCGAGCGCGCGCGCAAGAATGCACAAGAGCGATTACATGCAAGCCCGCAAAAACCAGGCCTACTCCCCACCACAACCCCTTCCCCTCCCAAATGTTGTGTCACACCCCCTCCCCCTGCAATCCCTCGCCAATATCGCCCCCCTCCCCCGTCTACCCCTTCGTTTCTCCTGGTTCGGCTTCCCTTCCCCCTTTTTCTCTTCTATTTCCTCCTTCCCAATGTAAGCAACAGTCAGTACCCCAACATTTTCCCTAAAGTCGTCTCCCTCTCCCTCTCCCTTTCCTAAGCCTCCCTCTCCCTACGCCTCCCTTCTCTATCCACCCATCCTCCCACAAATGTCCCCCTCCCTTTTCCTAGGCACAAAATCTCCCATACCATTTTCCTCATCACCCCCTCTCCTCTATTTCCCCCACTCTCCTCTCGTATATCCTCCCCTCAAACAACCTTTTCTCCTCCCCATCTTCTATTTTGTCACTTCCCCCACTTCCTCCTCCCCCTCACCCGCACCTCCTCTATTTCATGTCACTTCCCCCACTCTGCCCTCGTCCAATCCCTCCACGTCGTGTCACACCATAAATCAAGCACACAGGACGGCATTCCTTACCCAAACACGACGATCCGCTCCAGGGCATACTTAGAGACGACCACGCCCTCTCCTCTCTTTTCCTCTCCTCTCCCTTACTCTACCTGCAACCCCGCCGCCCGGAGACCACGCCCCTTCACGGTTGTCGTCTGGCTGGGCAGGTAAAAACCGCCCCTGGATCACTCAACTTCGCACCCACAGGTAAATAATGCCCAGAAAGGTCGATGGCATCCAAACAGGTAAATAACACCCACGCAGGTGTATGGCTGTGACGATCTAAGTAAACCGAGAGGATGTATAACTTACGACACAGATAAATAACACCTTCAAATATGTATAAATGTTGAGGTATAAGTGAACCAATAAGAAGTTTACAGGGGTGTATTAATAATCTCGCCAGTTGAACTTATACGATGATTTGGGCCACTTAGCGTTCTGGTACACGTTGTGTTCCCAAACCACGCTCATACTGATACAATGTTCAGTTCTGGGTGCACATGATGGACAAGTGTACAATTTTTCAAGCCTACGTGAACTGAAGTGACAAACTGAATCACTTGATACCCTGCCCACACACCACACAAGTGTGTAAGTAGTATACAGCAGTATAAGCGAACCGAGCAATGTTCTAAAATACAGTAGTTCGAATCCAAATAATGTGATAAAAAACACAATATATTTATTCGTCCAGGTGAACCGATCTGACAACTAGGACCACTAAATTTCTGAGTAAATGATCTCAAACCACGCTCATATAGGCGCTAAGTTCAATTCGCGATGAACCCATACAAAGGAATTTAATTATTCCTTGTCTAGAGGAACTGCACCAAACACTGGATAATTCACCTCCCTCACCCCACCCACAAGTATTGCTAATACACCACGCCCACTAACGGGACCATACCCACACAGACATATAATTATTCAAGTCCCGACGAGACGAAGAACAGGTGTATAATTATTCAAGCCCAGACGAACCGGTGAAATGCTCTGGATGGCTCAAGCTCCGTCGAACCACACCCCTAAGTAAACGCTTCCAAACCACGGACAGTAACACGATCACGCCTACGCAGGTATATAATTATTCAAGACCAGGCGAGCCGAAGAACAGGTGTGTGTATGTATATTCAAGTCACAGCGAAACTGGTAACCGCTCTGGATAACTCAATTTTCACTCACCACCTTCATATGCTCTAAAGAAAAAAATGCTCTCAAACCACGGAATCAAATGCGACCACGCTCACACAGACATAATTATCCAGCTCCAGGTGAGTCGAAGAACGAGTGTAAAATATCTATCTATCTATCTATCTATCAGTCTATCTATCTATCTATCTATCCATCCATCTATCTAATTATCTATCTATATTAAGGCGAACCGGTGAACCGCTCGGAATAACCCAAACTCCCTGTGACCGCGCCCAAACCACGCCCTCTCGGAATTCCACGAAGCCAACCACGCCCACCAGCACCACAACCGAGACTAACCACGGCCGGTCGACGGGAGGGAAGAAAGGGATCAGGGTGTGGGGGGAGGAGGTGTTGTTCTGTGTGGGGGTGGGGAGATGGAGGATGCTATGCTAGGGGGGAGGATGTAGACAATGGTGTAGATAGATTGGACGGTGGGGGAGAGACTGGGGGAAAGAAAATGGGGAGAGAGGAGGAAAGAAAGAGGGGGGAAGGAAAATGGTAGACGGAGGGGAGGAAAAGGGGAGAGGATGGGGATAAGGGGAAACAGGAAGAGAAGGAAAAAAAGGGAGAGAAAGGGGTCGGAAACGCAAGAAGGGGAAAGTTTAAACGAAGGTAAAAAAAGGAGTACAAAGGAAAGCAAACAAGAGACCGATTGCTCCTTTCGATTATGTCTGTTGTACGCAGCGTTATAACGAAAGTAAGCATTGTATGATTCAAAGACGGACAGAAATTAAGAAGGGAGGAGAAAATTCGAGGGAGGAGTGCAGAATGGAGGGTGGAGGGGGGACAGGAAAAGAAATGAAGGAGTATGGGGGATGCATCGCTAGGGGCAAGGGTGTAGACAGGTGTAGAGTAGATTGGAAGGTAGAAGGGGAGTAGAAAAAAGGAGGGAGGGGAGAAATGGGGGTGTGAGGGGGGGGGTTGTTCTGCGGGAGGGAGGGAGAAGGAGGAGTATGGGGAAGGCGATGCCAGAGGGGAAGGTGCAGACAAAGGTAGAGGGGGAGAAAAAGGTGAGAGGGAGAGGAGAAAGAGGGGGGAGGGGAGAAAGAGGGGGGAGGGGAGAAAGAGGGGGGAGGGGAGAAAGAGGGGGGAGGGGAGAAAGAGGGGGGAGGGGAGAAAGAGGGGGGGAGGGGAGAAAGAGGGGGGGATGGAGGAAAGAAAGGAGAGGAGGGGGACTTCCGTGGTGGGGGAGGAAGGTGAGGGGTGAGGAGTATGCACTGTACGGGGGGAAAGGGGTTAGAGACAAAGGTGTAGTATAAATTGGAAGATGTAGGGGGAGAAGTGAATGGGAGGGAGAGAGGGGAGAGAAAAGAGTAACACGTGAGGTGTGAAGGTGGGAAATAAATTAGTGTGGGCGACACAAGAGAGATAATTTACGGAAAACGATGGGGAGGGGGTGGAGAAAATGGATTAAAAATAGACAGATACATAGGTAAAGGCAGATAGATACCGTACATATACAGACATACATAGACAGGATATATACTTAGATAGGCAGGTGTGTATATATATATATATATATATATATATTTATAGATAGATAGATAGATAGATAGATACTGTATATTGTGTGTGTGTGTGTGTGTGTGTGTGTGTGTGTGTGTGTGTGTGTGTGTGTGTGTGTGTGTGTGTGTGTGTGTGTGTACGACAATTGAAAGGGCAGGGAGAAGGCAGGCAAAAACACCAGGGACAGACAAGCTCGTGAACGGGTAGGGACAGATGATACGATGGGCAAGGGTAGGACGCAGAGTACAGGGAAAGCGAGAAGGGGTTAGGCATCTTTTCCAGGTTGGTACAAACGCACTATATCCTTGCTTACAGAGGGAAGTGATGGAAAAGCTTATCACGGCTCGGACGGGGACATGTGAAGTAATTAGGGGCATAGTACAGTAGGCACGGACAGGGACATGTGAAGTAATTAGGGGCACAGTAGGAACGGACAAGGACATATGAAGCAATTAAGGACATATCAGACACGGACAGAGCATAGTTACCAGGCAAGGACGTACAGCATGCAAGGTCGGATGAAGATGTGGCAATCAGGGGTAAGGGAGGCTGGGACATGAACAAGGACAAGGACAGACCAGGGCCAGCAGGGATGCATAAGGTAAGGATATGGACAAGCGGGAGATGGGGATACAGGGAACTTGCACAGGAAGGGGGCGGAGGCAGGGGTTGGGGGAGGTAAAGCAGGAGTGGGTAAGAAGTGTATGGGCAGAGACGGGCATGGAAGACAAGGAACAAAGGCAGGAACAGAGGTGGCAGGGATGGACAAAGATGGTAGAGACAAAGATAGGGAAAAGAGAGGCTGGAAATAGGGAGAGAACGGGGGGTAAGGAGAGGGACAAGCAAGGAAAGCTGGGTCAGTGACGGGGGAAAGGGAGATACGGACACACAGAAGGCGGAGGCGGAGACAAGGAAGCAGAGAAGGAAGACGCGGAGACAGGGACACAGTGAAGGCAAACGCGGTGATAGGGACACAGACGGTAAAGACGACGACAGGGACACAGCCAATACAGGGAGCAGGAGACGACAGGGAGGAATGCTGGGACAAACAATGATCGTTGAAGTGACAGTGGAAAGGAGGACAGTGCAGGGTTAGCGAGGGCATGGTCGAAGTAAATGGAAGACAGGAGAATACGACACATGACAGGGGAGCATACAGGGGTACGGTTGAAGAAGGAGAGCATGTTCAGGGGCAATGGGATATCGGGAGACAGAAAGGTGGGCATACGAGGGGGCTGACACACAAACCTTGGTTCATCCACGAAACACCAGGAGAGCAAAGGATCAGAAAAGAATGCATGGGACACAGAAGCAAAACGGAAAGGAACTATACAAATGGAAGAATATAACAGCAGGGGGGAAGCGGTAGGCAAAAGGCAGGGTACGACAACACCATACTATACCACTGATCATATAACATCAATATAGCATGTAGGGAGCAGCAGGCATACAGGAACAGGGGGTCAAAGGGCAAAGAAACCATGCAATGAAGCAGGATGTGGAGATGGACAGGGGGACGGGAAAGAAGAGAATACAGCAGCAAAGGGATGGGGGGTATATTTGAAAAGATGGAACAGACACACCACACCGATACTGTATCAATGACCATGCATTAAACACCAACACAGCAAACAGAGGGAGAGACAGGGATCAGTAAAGGAGCAGGGAAGGAAGTGAAACAGAACGCAGTAGGAGGAGATGGGGAGGGTGGAAAGAAGTGGGAGGGCGAGCAGCGGCGATGAGACAGGCAAACCATATCAATATCCTACCACTGATCGGGCATTAAACACCCAAGAAGCATAAATGGGGTAAATGGGACAGGAGGAAGGGAGACAGAAGAATCAGAATACAGCAGGGAGACAGGTGGACGGAAGGGAGGTGGCGAGGGCTGGGGTGGGAGGGTGGAGGGGACAGACAAACCACATCGATACCCCACCACTGATCATGCATTACCCACCAACGGAGCATAAACGGGATTAAGGGGACAAGAAGGGAGGGGACATAAGAAAAGAATACCGCAGGGAGAGGGAAAGGCAGGTGGAAGGATGGGGGGAAGGGCAAGGGGTTCGGTTGGTCAAACAAACCACATCGATACTCAACCATCGATCATGCATTAAACACCCGCCAGGGGGGAAACTCACTCCCTAAACATCCCCCCTTGAACCTGCTGCTAAATCCCATCATCTCTCGCCCCTATTTATCCCACCCGCAATCCTTTTAGCCAAATTGAGGTGGGGCGGATTTTCTCAGTCGATGCGCGCGGGGTGTTTGGGCGTGCACAATGGCCAGGACACAACAGGGGAGCTCTAATTTCTTCGGATTTTTTGCCTTCCTGTCGTTTGGATTTATGTGTGGGGGTAACGCGAGGTGAGGGGAGGTGAAATGGGTGATGCGGTGGGATGGCAGGTGAGATTATATGATGGGGTGAGTGAGGCGAGGTGAAATGAGGGGAGGTGAGGGAAGGTGAGGTAATGGGATGCGAGGTGAGGTTACATGATGAGGTGAGGTGGTCCGGGCTGCGATAATGTAACGAAAGGAGAACGGAGGCGATAGAAAGCGATATTTGTGAGTGGTTTCGTGATGAGATCTGAGGTGAGGTGAGGTGAGGTGAGGTGAGGCGAGACAATATTATGTGACGCGACGTGCAAGGACATGAAGAAGTGAAGGCAGGTGAGACAGGTGAGGTGAATAACGTGAGGTTACGTGGTATGATTGGTATATAATGAAAAAATGACTGGTGACATGTGGTGAGAAGACAGATGTAAGGATTAACTGACTGAGGTGAGATAAAAACATGTAAGTCCGGTAATGCACACGTGACATGACACGCAACAACACTCGTGAGATGAGGCGCAGCTGACATGAGGAACAATAAATATACGAATGGCGTGGCAGAAGTAACTTAAGTTCAAATAAATACAAAGGTAAAACAACATGAAGTAAGATGACACTGTAAAGGGTAGGCTGACATGAAGTGGGATAGTACAACGTATAATACATATACGAGTAGGCGAAGAAAGGTACGGTGGCGTAAGAGAAAATGGCATAAAAAAGAAGTTACAGGTAGGGTGACATGAGGTAGGGTAACACAATGTACAGATGAAATGAGATGAGGTACAGGTAACGTGGCGTGAAATGACATAAGGCAATACAACTGATGACACACGACGTAATACTGAGGTAAGATGAGGCATGAGGAGGTAAGTTGAGACATGTAGAGGTGAAGTGAGGTGCGGTTAGGTAGGGAAGGAGAGGACAAGAGGGGAGAGGAGAGGTGGTTAGCTAGGTGAGGTGACATAACTTGAGGTGCGTGCTGTGGGCAGGTGTCGCTAAGTACAGGGAAGCGAGCACAGCGAGGAAGATTTATGACACGTTCTGAGCGAGCATTCAGCACAGTGGACAACCCTGAAGAGCTTTTGTGTCTGCGCCCTCCTCTTTCTCTTGCCCCCCCCCTCCCCCTTTCACCACCTCTCTCTCTTTTCTTTGTCTTTCTTCCTCTCTTTCTCCTTCTTCTTCTCCTCCTTCCGTCTTTCTTTTTCTAACATTCTATATTTCTCTCTCCCCTCCCTATGTATGTATGTATGTGTACGTAAGTATCAATCTATCTGTATCTATCTATCTATCTGTTTATTACCCATTTGTCAGTGGATAACCAACAGAGCTCTTGTCTGAGCTCTTCACACACACACACACACACACACACACACACACACACACACACACACACACACACACACACGACAGCAAACAGCAACAGAATACTTGTCCTTTCGGGGCCGTTTGTTACACGGAAAAATTTTAGTCAATATACAACAATCCAGCTACACGATCTCTGGCCACGTAAACAAACTAATATAACACAGGGACAATCAGCTCTCACATGCCTATATAGATACTTGAACATCCATTGAGAAAATTACACTTCATCCAGTCAACAATAGACCAATTCTAGATTACTCACCTATCCCATCCTCTTCCCCCTTCATCCCTTCTCAGCCATCCCCATCCCCCTCCTTGCCAGATCCCAAAATTGCCCTACACCCATTATATTCCCATCCCCAGAAAGGACTCAACTCTGACCCTGTTAAACACTAGGGAGAACACTAAATCACCATCAATCCCACTAAAAAATACATTATAGTTGTTTTGTTTTCAACTGAAGGAACTGGGCCACTCGCGCAATTGGAATATAAAGTCGTGGTTGCATGAAATTCGACAAGCCGAGATTATGATGCAGATTGAGCTTCCGCCATTACTAGTTTACCCGTGCTTCCAGCCTGACTACATCTGGCCATCAACTGAACTAACAGGGGCTACAGATCTTTGCTAGCTGAGAACCAACATGCAACAGTGCATCCATGGCAGCTAAAGGATTGAACCTCCCTCTCCCTCCTACACCTCAAACCTCCCTTCCTCATCCCCTTGATCGTCTCATGATATCCGCTCTGCACCTGTCACCAGCCATAAGTAACCCTGTCAAAATCGTTTGGTGTAAAACGTGGCAACACCCAACCTTATTTTAACTCCTCTAGGGGCTCCGTAAGACCCAGATTTCTGTTACAGCTTATATTAGGTAAACCAGTGGCAGAAAAGAGACAACGCTACGATTCTCCATACTTTCCTATGCACATCTCCGTAACTAGCACACTATTCTTGTGTTAAAAAATTGATACAACTCACCAGTCGCGATGGAGAGCGCAATTTTAAGCAAAGTTAAACTAAAAAGAGTATAGGCTACAGAGGTCCAATAATAATAATAACAATAATAATAATAATAATAAAACTAAGCCAACAACAACATTTCGCGGATGAAAATAATAATAATCCGTCGTTATCTCGTACTGGCAAATCGTCCTCCTGATGTCAGCATGATTCAAATACAAAAATGCATACAAACAAGTAAAACGGTTAACATTCTCTCTCTCTCTCTCTCTCTCTCTCTCTCTCTCTCTCTCTCTCTCTCTCTCTCTCTCTCCGTGATCCGCTTTAATATCCCACTCTGTTCCTTTGAGTACCCAACAGGGCATCACACACATGCATTTACCTCTGTCTCCGATACAGGTAATTGCGGAAATCTCTCTCTCTCTCTCTCTCTCTCTCTCTCTCTCTCTCTCTCTCTCTCTCTCTCACACACACACACACACACACACACACACACACACACACACACACACACCCCGCACACACACACAAACACCCCCCGCACACAAACACACACAAACACCCTCCAGACACACACCCATTCACCTCTACCTCCCACGCCAGCAATTTCAGATCCGGATTAAATGCAGTGCGTTAGGGTTCTGGGTTCGATCCGGATTCGGGCGCGGGTTCGGGTTGGCAGCGTTTACCTGTCGAATCATCTAAGTTGAACAATTACAACCTAAACTTCGGCGGACGTGATTACATACCGTCCAGTAGTCGGATGATTCTCTGGGATGATTCTTGCGATTCTCTCTCTCTCTCTCTTTCTCTCTCTCAACCGATATATATATATTTTTTAAACCATTTTTATTCTCTCAGTCTGTGAATGTGTCAGTTTCTCTGGTTTTCGGTAGATCTATCCACACACACACACACACACACACACACACACACACACACACACACACAATTCTCTCTCTCTCTCTCTCTCTCTCTCTCTCTCACCCAACTGCAACTAGAGCAATCAACAGGCAGAGAGCGGGCCGATTGCACGATATCGCAGACCCGAACCAATCACGCGTGAGCTTCCCTCGCCTTTATCCCTCCTCATCAACGACATTCGGAGCGTCAGAAGCCAGGGAGGGGGGATTAAAAGAGGGGATTTTTGTTAATTAATCCCTCCATTTCGAAAGGTTTATACTAAGTTGAATATTAAAGTCTGGGGTCATAGTTGTGGATGAGACTGATGGAGATTAATTCAATGGCTTGCAACTGGTCTCTTACTGTGAACTGTGGAGTCATCATCATCATCATCATCATGAAAAACAATAATAACATCATCATCATCATCATCATCATCATCAAAAGCAACAGTAACATCATCATCATCATCAACATCAATCATTATCACAATCATCATCATCATCATCATCATGCAGCAATAATACAATGAGAGCATCACGGTTCTGGGTATCACAATCTAATCATCATCATCATCATCATAGCAACAGTAACATCATCATCAGTCATCAACAGTTTTCTCATTATCACAATCATCATCATCATCATCATGCAGCAATAATACATAATATTAATAATGATAATAATAATATTAATAATGATAATAGTAATAATAATAATAATAATAATAATAATAATAATAAAATAATCGTACAGAACGGGTAAGTTGGTAATTAGCAGACTACAGTTGGAGCGAAGGTCATGTGCTCTACGTAGGCCTAAAAAATAAGTGCAAATATTTAGTGGTTTAGAGGTTTCAGGCGCCTGCCGGGGTGAAGGCCATGTACGAGAACATAAAATATCAGGATTTATATTTTTACACGCCAGGTGGTCTAGTAGTTTCAGGTGCTTGTTGAGGTGAAGGTCACGCACGTACACGAAAAATAACATTACATTTTTTAATCCAGGTAGTCCAGTGGTTTAAGGAGCCTGTCGGGGTGAAGGTCATGCACACACACACACACACACACACACACACACACACACACACACACACACACACACACAAAAGTGAATTATTAATCTTACACGCCAGGTGGTCTTGCGGTTTCAGGCGCCTGTCGAAGTGAAGGCCATGTTCCATACGGGCAATTATTCGAATCACGGAAGGTTGAGGTTTATCGCTGTGATGGCTAAAGGTTACTGGAGGTACACCGCTATGTTTAATCGATGGTCATGTTCAGTGTGATGACCCGCATCATTCATGTTTAGTAACCTTACGTAATGTTTAATGCCAAGCTATGTTTCGAGGATTAACACAATCAGCTTGATAATGTCTTCTGAATTATACCTATGCTACCTAGGACTTCATTCAGGTATACGACACCTGCCGTATTGAAGGGCTTAATGTGTAGTGCTGCTCAGTATAACAGACCACTTCTTAACCACAAGTGTACAAGCTTAACCAATTCACCTCGAGAGCTATCCACTCTCTTCTTCAGTCGTAGAGGTCTTCTATGCACAATAAATTATCGAGGTAAAACCTGAATAAATAATATGTCCTCTAATGGAAGTGGTTAAACTGAATACCACATTTAAGGTAGCCCCCTTTCAAAAAAGAAAATAATAAATAAATAATCCAGGAATTAATCTATTGCAACACTCAGCACACTCGTCTGTCGATCTTACCATAGAAGGAAATACAGAGATCTTACCCTGGATTTTCTGGATTTAGCAACAGTCTACCTATCTATCTATATACCTAGGCTGCTTCCCAGTAATAGTACGAGACGCCCTCTTACAGCTTAATTTACTGTAATATATATTTCGCTCGTGTCAGTGCTAAGAAAAAAAAAAAATAAAGCTGGGACGAGGGGTGGGGTCACTCTTGGCGACGCACTTGACTTGTTACCCTGCAGTGTTCAAGGGCAAGGTCGAGGAGGTGAGTGAGGGTGTGGTCGCCTTCTTCTTAATACACAAACACCCTCCCTCACCCCGACCCCCACCTACACCTGGGTATATATATCCCTTCACAACCACACCCACACTCATACACAAGCAGCAAAAACAGGCGCAATGGTAGCTTTACAATGTTTCCTATCTACACTCACATTCTTCAACATGCACTTGTTATGCTTCACAGTGCATTCTATTTGCATATATATCCACACTCTCATTCCTCAACCTGGACTTCGTATGCTTTTTAACACACACACACACACACACCGCTCGTTGGTGCAGTGGTAACGCTCTCGCTTGCCATCTGGTAGACGGGAGTTCGCGCCTCGCTCAGGTTGCGAAAAGTTTCACTGACGAAATGGGTGGTTACTGTCCCCCTTGAGCAAGGGGACGGGTGTGTGCGTGTGTGAAGGTCACAGCCTTGCCCTTAGATCGGACTATATGAGCTCTCAGCTCCCTTCCGGGAGGGTAAAAGCTGACGATCACGACCATCAAGTGATCCTGACCGACCCGGTGAATTACACACACACACACACACACACACACACACACACACACACACATGCAACAAACACGGGGACGTTCCAGGTAGCTTCACAATCCAAGCTCTACGAATACGCCTACACTCACATTCTTTACCATGCACTTACTGGCATTTACGTGAACATACTTATTTGCATTTGCTCTCAAAAAAATTCCCCATGCAGTCCTTCCAGCTTACCGGGTGCCTCTCATATTACCTGCCTATACTCACATACCTTTACCTGAACCTACTAACATAACGAAGCATATTTGCCCTAATTTGGCGAACATTCCTAACCCCTTTCAGCTCAAGCGTTGGTCAAGCGTAATAAGACTGTAGGGTTAACAAGTAATCAAGGTTAGTCAGACTGGAGGGTTGATGTGACTAGTAATTAAGGTCACTCATTCCTACCTCATAACAATGGCTCTGTATTTTATGCAACTACGATTCGTATTAAAGTTATGGGAGTGGCCCAATTAAGTAGTGTGAAAACGAAGCTACTAAAGGCAAACTTATCTACATACACATTATTCCACGTACACTTCTCACATCCTTCCACGTACAATTTCACAGCACTCCACGTACATTGCTCACATCATTCCACGTCCACCTTCACACCATTCCACATACACTTCTCACAACACTCCACGTACACCTTCACATCATTCCACACATGCATCTCACATCATTCCACTTACACTTCTCGCATCACTCCACGTACACTTCTCACACGTACACTTCTTACAATTTACCTGCACACACAAACATAAACACATCCATACACATACATACATACCACAGATCCAAAGTGTGGTCCACCCAACGTACCACACAGACCTACACACACACTATCAAATTCCAGGACTTGACCACTCACACCTCCCCGCAACCACTCAAGCGTACCTACAGGCTCTTAAACCTACTCATATTATCAGCTCCAGTATAAAAAATCGCTCCAACTTACTCACAACCACTCAAATCTACCCATAACCACTCCGACATATCCACAACCGCTCAAACTTACCCACAACTACACAAATTTACCCACAATCACTCAAACCTACCCCACAGAAAGCTACTCAAAACCACTCAAACCTACCCACAACCACTGAAAACTTACTACAACCACTCAAACCTACCCAAGACAACTTAAACCTACCCCAGACTCCTCAAACCAACCCCAGACAACTCAAAACCTACCTCAGAAAACTCAAACCTACCCCAGACAACTCAAACCTACCCCACACTCCTCAAACCAACCCCAAGACAACTCAAAACCTACCTCAGAAAACTCAAACCTACTCCAGACAACTCAAACCTACCCCAGACAACTCAAACCTACCCATAACCACTCAAACCTACCCACAACCACTCAAACCTACCGCAGGCAACTCAAACCTACTCCAGAAAACACAAATCTACCCAAGACAAACCAACCCACAACCACTCAAACCTACCCCTGACAACTCAAACCCATCCACAACCACTCAAACCTACCCACAACCACTCAAACCTACCCACAACCACTCAAATATATCCACAACCACTCAAACTTACCCACAACTTAGCAAACCTACCCATTACCACCCAAACACATCCATACTACATTCCAGCACATGTAGCCACTTCAACCTACCCAAAAGCACCCAAACCTAGCCACAATATCCAGTCAAACTACTACCCTAATTGCTTACATCACCTTGCTACACCTGCAACCAGCCACACCCATACGTGGCTACACACACCACCAACACTTCCCCGCACCCCAACACGCGGAGTCAACAAAATAAGTATCGTTACACTGTGTTTTACAATATGAAATTTGGGACGAAGAGTTATGAAGTACCAAGCTGTCTTTTAGCTCCGTCCACATAAACTGTACTTTTATATTTATCCTTCAGTCATTTAACACATTCGCTCAAGCAAAAAAGAATCAGCTTGAATTCTGACTCTCTCTCTCTCTCTCTCTCTCTCTCTCCCTCCCTGTCATCCCCAACTGTTTGTCTTTCTAAACTCCACATTGCAGGGACAGTTTGCTGAAGCAGTGTGGGAAGCGGAGGCGTGCAACCTGAATGCAACCGAACGTGCAAGCGGCCGTGTATCAGCGCAATATACTCTGTTCACTTTAACTAGGGGTAAAGCTGCAAAAGATTAACCCTAAAATACGGTCCTAGTCACGAAGAAGTGGTACAGAATGGACGTAGACCCGTAGTATTGTCTTATTCTGCCTCTGAGCTACGGGAAATAAGCTGTCAAATAATGGAAACTTCACCTACTGATAAGCTGTCATGTTGTTTCCTTATGTGGGATCTATGGGTGCGTTATTCCTTTAATTTTATTCTTAGGGCTCTCTCTCTCTCTCTCTCTCTCTCTCTCTCTCTCTCTCCCCATTTTTTCCCCTTCTGCGTCCTTTCTGGCAATCTCTCCTTCCTGTCTGTCATACTCCCTTATTTGCATCACCCCCGTTTTACCCCCCTTTCCCTCTCCACCAAACCCCTCACCCTTCCTGCTCTCTTCCTCCTCCTGCCCTTGCATTTTACCCCCCTTTCCCTCTCCACCAAACCCCTCACCCTTCCTGCTCTCTTCCTCCTCCTGCCCTTGCATTTTACCCCCTTTTCCCTCTCCACCAAACCCCTCACCCTTCCTGCTCTCTTCCTCCTCCTGCCCTTGCATTTTACCCCCCTTTCCCTCTCCACCAAACCCCTCACCCTTCCTCCTCTCTTCCTCCTCCTGCCCTTG
Source organism: Coenobita brevimanus (assembly GCF_032717465.1). Lineage (NCBI taxonomy): Eukaryota > Metazoa > Arthropoda > Malacostraca > Decapoda > Coenobitidae > Coenobita > Coenobita brevimanus. Next base: position 36,088,493 of record NC_136998.1, read on the forward strand.
CATTTTACCCCCTTTTCCCTCTCCACCAAACCCCTCACCTCCTCCTCCTCCTCCTCCTCCTCCTCCTTCCCTTGCCTCTCCTCCATCATCATCCTTCATGTAAATAAATCCAATAAGTTTACAGGTCCGTAAATCGAAAACCTTCCCTTTGGTATAAGAAGCCATCAAAGCCGACAGGAAAACATATGTGGTGATGCAGGCAAGATTAAATGGAATATTGTGGTTAACTATGGGAATATTGTGGTTAACTAATGGACTACTGCGGTTAACTACTGGACTACTATAGTTAATTAATGAATGGTTAACTAATGGACTATTGTGGTTAACTAATGGAACATTGTGGTTAATTAATGGGTGGTTAACTAATGGACTACTGTGGTTAACTAATGAACTATTGTGGTTAACTAATGGACTACTGCGGTTAACTACTGGACTTTTGTGGTTAACTAATGGATTATTGTGGTTAACTCCTTCAATCCTATTACCTATATTCTCCTTTCTTCCCAGACGATCTTTCTCATCTTAAGAGAAACGTATCGACCTGAGGAGTTGGATTTCGTCTGATTTAACTTCCTCGGTATTACATCTGTCTTGCGGTGAATTTACTTGCCTGGTGGTGGCGACAATACAATAAGAATATAGGTAATTTGGCTGAAGGGGTTAATTTGGCACAGGTGAGAGGAACGGTGTGACTCTCTCTCTCTCTCTTTCTCTCTCTCTCTCCTTCGGTTAATTAAATACTCTGACGAGAGAGAGAGAGAGAGAGAGAGAGAGAGAGAGAGAGAGAGAGAGAGAGAGAGAGAGAGAGAGAGAGAAAGAGAATATCGAACTGATAGGGGGAGGAGGTAACATATGAAACCTTACCAGAATGCACTGGCTATCAAGAACATTCAAGGCAAGAGTACAGCTGGGAAGACCATGCATGAACTACGCAAAAAACACCCCATTGTACTAAAAGACAGCGAAGTAAAGGAGATGAATGGAATGTTGTGGTTACGTTGGACAGCAGAGAAGAATGGTACGTACTAAGGCGGGAAGATAGTTTTTAATCAAGGAAGCACGGTGTACAAGGGGGTCAAGGAACCGAGGTAGGTACGTGTGCTATAAGGTACAGGGGTAATGTACTGAGCCTGGGTACAAAAAGGTAAGAGACAGGCGCCTGTGTGGGGATACAGTTGATGAGGGTTCAGGCTAGTGCAAGAGAGAGGGGATTGAGCTCGTGGGCTGTACTTGGCAAATGTACTATAGGAGGAAAAGTTTCAGACCGGGTAATGTACTGAGGAAAAGTACTAAGGGAAGGTCAGTTGCACAGAGGGTAATGTACTGAGTAAATGTACTAGGGGAAGGACAGTTGCAGAAGTAAATGTACAGAGTTAATGTACTAAGGGAAGGACAGTGCCAGTGCGGGTACTGTACTGTGGTTTGGTACATAAAAGGGTAACAAACAGACACTTGTAGGGGAATGGAGTGGATGGACGCTTGGGCTAGGGCAGCAGGAAGGGTACAGAGCTCGTGAGTTTAATGTACTGAGATAATGTACTATAGGAAGGACAGTGCCAGAGAAGGTAATGTGCTAAGGTATACAAAGAGGTAACAAACAGACACCTGTATGGGAAGAAAGTTGATGTGTGTGTGTGTGTGTGTGTGTGTGTGTGTGTGTGTGTGTGTGTGTGTGTGTGTGTGTGTGTGTGTGTGTGTGTGTGTGTGTGTGTGTGTGTGTGTGTGTGTGTGTGTGTGTGTGTGTGTGTGTGTGTGTGTGTGTGTGTGTGAAGGAGGAAGGGTACACTGCCAGCGCGGGGTGATATATGGTCGCAATACACAGACTCAGATTAAAGCGAAAACAATTTATTAAGTACCACACTGAGATTCTGGGGATCGAGGTATAATATCAACTCATTCCGTCGTCTGGCAGTAACAAGAATGAAAGAGAAAAGACAAGGTTTGATTGTGGGAATTAAGATATTTCAGATGCTACTGAGATACTGAGTTGCATCTTAATGAGAGAAAGGACTAAACCTAAGGAAGGATAGTTCATTGCGACAAGTGGACATGTTGGATGGGAGAGTTACACAGGTTAATACATAAATAAAGAATACATAATAAAGAATTCAAGCTCTAGCCTGCCTCTCTCCCACCCACAATTCCACTAAGGAAGGACACTGTGCCGGAGACAGGTGATGTATGTGAAAGTTTTGCAGTAAAACTAAGAGAACCAGCCAAAAAAGGCAGTGATGCTTTGAGTGGCTCATGCCAGAGAAGGCGGTTTCAGGAAGTTTGGGAAAATCCTCCGCACTTAAGTTCATGATCCATCTTGACTGTCCTAAAATGCCGGTAGAGAATTCAGGCTTCCTGAACTGTTCAAGTCAAGGAGATCATACGTCCCTCACTGACAGCTGTATCGATCAATTCTGTCAATGCTGTGAACAGAGCTACATGTGTAATTTTAACTAATATTTTACCAGTATTGTCTTTATCTGAGAAAAATCCCAGCTGCCAAAGCGTTAATACAGAGAAGTAATGTTCAAGGAGAAAATGTAATACAGATGAGTTGATAATAGCGATAAAGAAACGTATGGAAGGGCCACAGGAAAACAGTGGGAGTCAAACTTTGGTGTGTGTGTGTGTGTGTGTGTGTGTGTGTGTGTGTGTGTGTGTGTGTGTGTGTGTGTGTGTGTGTGTGTGTGTGTGTGTGAGAGAGAGAGAGAGAGAGAGAGAGAGAGAGAGAGAGAGAGAGAGAGAGAGAGGCGGGGGGAGCTTGAGTGGTACTGTTGACGCTAGTGCTTTACTCAGGATGACACGACCGGGAGGAGGGAAAGAGGGCGAGGAGTGAGGAGAAGAAACTTGATGGTGGCGGGAGAGGGGGGGGGGAGAAAAGAGAAAGGAAGGGGAGATATTGGGGGTGACAGGAGGTTGGAGAAAAAACTGAGTGACAGGAGAAGAAAAAACGAGGGACGTGGAAGGAAAGGGGAAAGAGGGAGAAACAATAAGAGGTGACAGGAAGATGGGGAGGGATTAAAAAAAAAAAAGGGGGGGGGGAGAGTGAAGGGAAAAGGGGAAGGAAAAAATGAGGAAAAGGTGAAGGTGATGGAGGAGGCATTAAAAGTAAAAGGGACAGGAGATGGAGGAAATATGAAGAGGGTAAGGGAGGGAGGAGAGAAAAGGAAAGAAAGTGGACGGGAGAGAAGAAAAGAATTTAATGACTGGTGGAGAGAAAGGGAAATAGGATATGGTGAAGGGAGGGTTGAAGAAAAAAAAAAAAGGAATAGCAATGACAGGAGAAACGGAGCGAGAGAAACGAAGAGGCAACTTGAAAAAAAAAAAAGATATTTGTTTTTCTTTGTACTCTGAGATGCGGAGACTCTGAGGGGAAAAAAGAGAGGATATGATGGGAAAAGTGAAAAAATATGAATCTGAGGGGAAATGGTAGAATCTGAGGGTTAAAAGGAAAGAAATTTTGGGGAAAAAAAGGGAGAATAAGAGGGGAAAAGGAAGATTCTGAAGGTCAAAAGGAAAGAAATTTGGGTGAAAAAAAGAGAGGCTGTGAGGGGAAAAGAGAATGTGTATATAAAAAAAAAAGGTGAAAAGGGGAGAATACAAACGAAAAAGGTATAATCTGAGGGTAAAAAGGAAATAAATTTAGGTGAAAGAGGGGAGGACATGAGGGGAAAAGGGAAATTCTGAATGCAAAGAAGACAAGGTGGAAAAGGGGAGTATAAAGGGAAGAATCTGAAGGTAAAGACGAAGGAAATTTGCTGGAAAAAGGGAAGACATGAGGGGAAAAGAAAGAATCTGAATGTCAAGAAGGAGACTATGTAGGAGGAAGACTCGAAGGAAAAGAATTTGAGGGGAATGACAATCTGAGGGGAAAACATGCAGGATAAAAGGGTCAAAAGGAAACATGAAAGAGTTAACGGGAAGGATATAAGAGAACAATTACCTGAGGAGGGGGGGGGGTTGGAAAGAATCTGAGGGGAAACAGAAGATACGAAGGGCAAGGGAGATTCTGAGGGCGAAATGGGAGAGGGGAAATGGTAAGAATCTGAGGGGAAACAGAGGATAAGGAGGTAAACAGGAGTAGAAGGACTAATGAGAATATAAGGGGAGAAAACTATAATAAGAGGGGAAAGAAAAACATCTGAGGGAAATTAGATGTTTCTGAGGAGGGCAGAAGCATTAAAACAGAGTAAGAGTCTAGAGGGGAAAAGTATAAGAGGAAATGGGGAATAACTTGAAGGAAAACAAGGAACATCTAAGTTAAGAACGTTAATACTAGAGGGGAAAAACAAAAAGCCTCAGGGGAAACAGATCATCTTAGGGAGGAGGATGGAGGTGAGGGGAAATAAAAAAAATGAGAAAATAGGAAACCTGAGGGAAAACAGGAGGCATTTGAGGGGAGAACACTAGAATCAGAGGGGAAAAACGGAAAGCCTTAAAGGAAATAGAGAGCTCTGAGGAGGAGGAGGAGGAGGAGGAATGAAATAAAAGGAGCATTTGAAGGGAGGTTAATATCAGAGGGGAAAAACGGAAAAACCTGAGGGGAAACAGTCTTAAGGGAGGAAGAGGAGGGGGTGAGGGGAGATGGAGATGATGTCAGAGATAAGGACTTGTGCAGTGAGGGGAAAAGACAGTGTGAGCTGCTGGAAGAAGTTAATGAAGGAGGAGGAGGAGGAGGATATAAGGGTAATGAGAGAGAGAAAGAGAGAGGGGTGGGGGGAGTTGGGCAGAGTGGGAGAGGTGAGAGACATGGGAGAACTTAATGGAGCGAAGGAAAAGCGGAGAAATGAGAGAGGGGGGAGGGAATGGAGACGAGAGGGGTGCAGGAGCAGAGGAAGAGGGATGATAAATGGAGAAAATAAAACAGACTGATGCTGGAGAGAAGGGAGAGATGAGGTAGGGGGGGGTGAGTAAGGAAATGGAAGGGAAGGAGGAGGGGGAAAAGAGGAAACCTGTAAGAGTAAGGAAAAATAAATGTTATGTAGAACCGAGAGATATGGTGCATGGAAGTAAGGCGATGGGGGAAGGGGGATGAGGAACAGCAGGCAGGGGGGTGAGGGAGGCGACGGGGCAGGGATGAGGGAGATAAAACCTAAATGGTGAGAGATGAGGAGGAGAGAGGGAAAGGGGGGTAAGACAGAGAGGGGGAGATGGAGGAGTGAGGAAGGGGAAGGTGGAAGGACGGAGAGAGGGAGGGAGATGGAAATAATGGATATAAAGGATGGGGGACGAAGGAGAGATGGAATTAAAGAAGCGAGAGGGAGAGAAATGTGAGGAAAGGGTGGGGAAGGGAAAGGCAGAGTTATGGACAAGACGGGAAGAGTGAAGAAGATAAACCGTGAATGGAGAGAGATGGGAAGAGGGAGGGAAAGATGCAGGACATGACGGGAAGGAGGTGAGAGGGAGGGGGGAGGGATGAGAAAGTGAAGGAGAGATGGAAATAAGAAAAGGGCAAGGGGGAGAGAGAGAGATAAATAATAGGGGGAGGGTGGAGAGGGGGAAGGAGAGGGAAGAATGAGGGGAGAGGAAGAGGAGGAGAAGGGAGAAAAGTATAAGACAGGTGGGGAGGTGAGGGAGGAGAAAGCAGAGGTGAGGAAGGGAGAAGCTGGGAGAAGAAGGGAGAAGGGTTTGGGAGGGGCGGGAGGAAGCAGGAGGTCTAAGAGAGGTATTGGAGCGGAGAGTTTGTCCGAGGGGCGAGACTTCCCCTCCACCCCCCCCTCTCTCTCTCTCTCTCTCTCTCTCTCTCTCTCTCTCTGTGAATGTGTGCGTGTGCGTGCGTGTAAGAATATGAAACTTAAAAAACCAAATGAAGCGAAAGAATAACAAAATGAGAATTAGTGAGACAAGAAACAAGCCGGGGGAATGAAGGGAGAGAATAAAAATGGGGAGAGAGAGAGTTAACGAGAAAATTAGACACGTGTGAAAGAAAAAGAAGGTAAATAAACGAGACGTGGTAGTGAGAGAGAGAGAGAGAGAGAGAGAGAGAGAGAGAGAGAGAGAGAGAGAGAGAGAGAGAGAGAGAGAGAGCATGCAGCGAATGAAAAGAGAAAAGAAAAATGAAAAATAAAGATGAAAACGAATGAGACGTTGAAAAGAGTTAAGGAAGAGGGGGAAGGAGGTAAGGAAGAGGAGGAAGGAGAAAGAGTAAAAATGTAAGAAGACGAATTTGAGAAGAGGGAAGAAGAAAAAAAATAATGAGAACGAATCAGACAAACAAGTAAAGGCCGACAGGAAAAGAGTGAAGCTGAGAGGAGGAGGAGGGTGGGGGTGGTAGGGAGGTGCTAGAGAGTGGAGAGATTGGAAGGGAAGGGGGGGCTCTGGGAGGGTGGGGAGAGGGGGCTACGGGCTGGGAGAGGGGTGTGGGGGCTCCGTGTCACCTGATGGGCTGTGTGTGTTGTCCCGGCCTGGTCATCCAACACCCTCGAACCGCATTACCACCAGCCAACACCACAAGAGAGGGAGAGGGGAGGGGAAGGTAACAGAGGAGGGGAAGGGAAAGGATTGGAAGGAAATGAGACGGACTGGACGGGAGATCAGAGGAATGAATGGAAGGTGAGATGGGGGAAAGGAAAGAGTTGTGAGGAAATGAGATGGGCTGGACGGGAAATCACAGGGATGGAAGGAAAGGAAGAACTGGGAATGGCAGAGGACGAAAGGGAAGGGAATAAGAGTTGAACCTGATGGGAGAAGAGAGAATGGAAAAGATGAGTTGTGAGTGGATGGAGAAGGACGGAAAGGGAATGAGATATGGACTGGATCGAATAAGAGAAAAGGATGGATGAGAAGGGAGTGGAAGAGGGAGAAAGGGAGGAGGATGAGGGGGAGGGACATAAGGGGAGGAGAAAAGCTGGTCTAGAGAGGGAGGGAATGAGGAGAAAGAAAAGCTGAAGACAGAGGGTGAGTGACTGGACTACAGACAAGAAGATGGGTTGGGAGAAAAAAGGAGTGGAAGGAAAGGTATGGGAAGTGAGGAGGGGGAATAACTAAGCGGGATGGGTGTGGCTGACGTAGGGAGGGGAAGGAATGGGACGGGACGAGAAGGAAGGGGGAGGAAAAGGGTGGGATGGGACGAGAAGGAAGGGGGAGGAAAAGGGTGGGATGGGACGAGAAGGAAGGGGGAGGAAAAGGGTAGGAGGGGACGAGAGGGGATGGCAGAGTCGGACTGTGAATGGCAGCGGAAGGAAAGGAAGGGGCTGGATGAGGTGGGTGTGACTAAGCGGCGTGGGGAAGGGAAGGGAAGGGAAGGGAAGGGAAGGGAGTGGAAGAGGAAATAAAAGGAGGTAAAGAGATAAGGATGGAGGTGGGAGAGGCAGGAAGAGACGTCATAAAATGGGGTGAGAAGAGAGGAAGAGAGAGGAGATGAAACGAAACGAGAGAAGGCACAATCTCATTTTGCTTTGTATGGGGCGTTGCGGTGCTATGCCTGTGCCTCGGCTGAAGTTGAATTGCTTGTATTTTGCTTGTGCTTGTGTGTGTATCTCGTGCTGACCCGAGTGAAAAGCAATGTAGCTGGGTTTGGAGTGTTAAATGTTTGTTTTGTTTGTGCCGTCCAGACTAGACTGTTGACTGCTGTGTTTGTGCCTGGATTGGAGAGGGAGGGAGAGAGAGAGAGAGAGAGAGAGAGAGAGAGAGTGTGTGTGTGTGTGTGTGTGTGTGTGTGTGTGTGTGTGTGTGTGTGTGTGTGTGTGTGTGTGTGTGTGTGTGTGTGTGTGTGTGTGTGTGTGTGTGTGTGTGTGTGTGTGTGTGCGCGCGCGCGCGCCGTACGTAGCTTGTTAACGTATACACGGAACACCTACAGGGAAAGTAATCTGTTCATGAATGCTACCTCTTTACGGGACACTTTGTACCTGAATTCTACTTATACTGTCCCTTTTTTACCTTGATGCTGTTATGCCTTGTCCTACACGTGGTTATTACTACAGTAGTACCTGATGCTCTGTACGTGGATGCTACTTCGAAATGAATCTTAGTGGCCTAAAAATAAGTTACGTTTAATTCATATACTGCGTACGTGGATGATACTTAGAGCCTGCGTGCGGATGGTATTTTAGCTGAAGCCGCGTAGTTTGTGTACACGCACGGTTCTCATAAGTCAAGATCTGTACATGGATACTGCTTTCAACTAATACTCTGTGCTACTTCTAATAAAGTTTAACCTACTCTAAACACAAGCTTAAGCTGTAAATATTCCCGGGAGCAGCACCTGTCTATATGAGGGTGCAGTGTGAGGTGCCTTGTAAGGGTGGGTGTGCTCTGAATCTATCCCTCCTCCCTATCTTAGCGGGGTGTGCAAAGGTTGAGGTGAGGGCGAGGGGGTGACGGGGTGAGGATTGCATTAGTAGAAATATTGCTTGTATCTCTTAATGTGTCATATAAATTGTAAGGCAAATTTTGGGGCAGAGAGTTTCAAATACTGTTAAGATATTAGCCTGAATATATGAAGTGGTGCATAAGGGAGTTCAGTCCATAAACATACATACATACATACATACAGAGAGAGAGAGAGAGAGAGAGAGAGAGAGAGAGAGAGAGAGAGAATCACCCAGCCTTTAGAGAGCAATGATCCCCACACCCCAGAAGGGCCAGGTTAAAGCAAGGAGTGCACAGCTAGGCAGAGGAGGAAACCAAGACCAAGGAGGAAATACAGGAGGGAGAAAGGGTGCTCCGCTCCCCCCTCCCCCCCTTCTCTCTCTCTCTCTCTCTCTCTCTCTCTCTCTCTCTCTCCAGCTTGTTCCGCTCTTCTCCGCCCCACCCCGCCCCGTCCTCCGCCGGTTTCTCTCTCTCTCTCTCTCTCTCTCTCTCTCTCTCTCTCTCTCTCTCACACACACACACACACACACACACACACACACACACACACCTCCATACCTCACTCCCTCTCCTCTGCGCCACTAACCCCTCCTCCCCCCACCCTTCCACTGCACCACTGCCGTATCACCGCTCCCTGCCTCTCCCATCCCTTCTCTTCCCTCACCCTGCTCCCTCCCCTCGCGATGCTGGAAAGCGACAACTTCACGCGGTGGCACTGATATAACAGGGTGGCTCTACTTTACGGTATACAAACGATCCTCAATTCCTTCCCTCTTCCTCGAAAGGTGGATGAGGGACACTACAATGGAAACTTAAGCCAGCAATTTACCAGGGGCCACAACAAAACCATTCTCACACCCGCTTCCCCACCCACCACCACTCCTCATACTGCTGTTTCCCATTAACTCTCTTCCACCCTGTTACCTTCCGTTCGTACCCCCTCACCTTATCCCCTGCCACTTTCCTTACACCCCTATTCACTCTGTTTCCTTGCTCCCACCCCTTTTGGCATCCTTTACATCCCTCCCTGCCCTACCCTTCAACGAACCCCCACCCAACCCCCACACTACCCTCCTTCCATCTCCTCCCTGTTTCCTCGCCCCCCTCCTGCCTCCGTTCCTTCGTCCTACACCCCCCTAGGCCCCTGCTCCCCTACCCTCCAGCCTCCCTGCGCCCCGATCTACCTCTCTCCCAGCCCCCTAACCCCCCCTCCTCCACCCGGACCATAAAGACGTCCTGCGTTTATTCGTTTCCATAAGAACTTCCGCGGGTGGGCCTGGCTTCAAGTTGAGGTGCCTGGACGTCCCTTAATTTTCCTTCCCGTGGACCCACTTTTATTCATGATATTGCTGGGTCATTTTGTTCAGAAAAGAGGAATTCTAAACGTCATCATCAACATCACCATATATCATCACCACCCCAATTATTATCCTCAAGTATAAAGATGAGATGAGGTGAGATCCACACATAAAGACAAAACTAAAAAAGACAAATTAAAAAAAAAAAAAAGGAAGGCAAATACTGAACGGCAGCCCAGTGGCAAAAGACGTCAGTGTACTAAAGAGAACAACCTGGAGCCAAAACCCACAGTTCATTCACGTCGGCCTTGACACTAATACCTACAAGCTTCTCTGTTACCACTTATCTCCACTCCTCCATCTTGCCACTTTAAGCCCCCTCTCCCTCATGTACTACTCCACTCCATCCTCCATTCCCCATGTTCTACTCCACTCCATCTCCCCTCGCCCAAGTACACCTCCACTCCATTCCTCCCACCCCTTCTACTCCATCCCCCCTCCCCCCTCCCTCAATTCCCCACTCCATCTTCATCCCCTCCCTCATGTGCTGTACTGCTCCACTTCATCCTCCGTCTCCATCTACTCCATCCCCTCTTCTTCAATTATCCCTCCATAGCCCCTCTGGTACTCCTCTACTCAATCCTCCCTCTTACATGTACTCCTCTACTCCCTCCCCCTCCTTCATGGACTACATAACCCTTCAGGTACCCCATCCCACCTTTCACGTGTACTCTCCATTTCATCCACCCTTCCTTCCCCATGTACTCCTCTACTCAATGCCCCTCCCCGTTGTACTCCTCCAACCCCCACATATTCCTCCACTCCATCCTCCCCCCACGTACTCCTCAACTCCATCCTTCTACCTCCTTCTCTATATATATTTCTGTTCCCTCCTTGAACTAATCTCTCCACAATTTCATTTCCGTAACTGTGCAACAAGTATATATACTGTGCGTCAGGAAAAATTAAACTCACATAAGATTAAATCATAAATTTCCTCCTCAAGGACCAATATCAAAACACATCAAGCGAGGTAAGATTTTTTTTTTTAATATAAACCATCTGGGGTTAAACCAGTAACATTTTTTTACCTCTTCTAATCTAACAACCTAACCTAATCCTATCTAAGCCGCTTCCAAACTTTACTAAGCCAAACTTAACACCAACAACCTTAACACTAAAAGCACTCATCCTAACCACACACCACAAATACATGAATAAATAAATAAACGAATAAATATACCAACAGGCAAACATAAACACAGGTGCTTCTTAACTCACCTTCGGCGCAGGTACTCATGGCTCACGCAGGGTCTCGGTGCATGACAATCACTCAAAAAAAATAACAATACACCCAAAACTCGCGGACACTTTATTATCTTCGCTATTTATCTATTCATTTATTTTCTTTTTCCAGGACGTTGTGTGTCGTAAGGGAAACCAGTCACTATGGAGATGCGTCTTAAGGCCACTTTTGCTATTCATGGAAGCTTTTGGGTCTGAAACCCTTAGGTTAGGTAGGACTATTTTGCTTTTGGCTTTTTATATATTTATTTATTTTTTGACAGTTCAAGATTACGTATATAAATAATCTTCTCCCAAGTTCTTGGTAAATTTCAAGGTACTTAATATATACCTTGGTATGTATTTTAGGTATATGCAGAGGTACCATAAATTTCCAAAGTTCAAGGATAATGGATTTTCACGGTAACTTAAGACAGGTCCTTGGTGCGTGTGAATTTTAGGTCACAAGAAACTTTCCAAAGTTCAAGGCAAAATTTCCAAGGTACTTAAAATATTCCCTTAGTGTGTCTTTTTAAAGTGAATTTTTTAAGCTACAAAAATTTCCAAAGTTCAGGGCAAAAATTTCAGGGTAATTTTAGACAGTCCCCTGCCAGCGCCTTACAGCTCGTGGCATTGTCTGCTTTTAATGCTACGGTAAACAGATTCCAGTGTCCCCGATACAACAAATAAACTTCTTGCGTTTTAGCCATATATATAAATCTGACTACACAAGCTTATCAATATACATTTCGATATACATTTAACCCTACGGTCGTCATACACTTTCCGTAAAACAACCCCAGGAGGCAAATACAAAAACTTGCCTTCTTATACACTAAAAAATACTATACAGGGGCCTCCTACGGCTTCCAGATCTGAGCTCCCACCAAAGCCTTGCCAAATGTCGGGATGCAGCAAAAAAAAATTCCTTCAAAATCTTCTCCACAAAACAAAAATCTGGGTTACTTCACAAACTTTTTTTTTTTCTTTCGTATGGAGATTAAAAATTTGCACGTAGCTACTTTTCTCCTGCCCCAAGTAGCTACGAAAGATGAGAGCTATTTTTTATTCTTATTTTTTTCCCCGATTTCGTGGGTGGATCAGCGTCCAAAGAACTTCGGAACGAGGCGAACGTCAAAGAATTTTTTTACGCTCTGGGAACATTTAGCAACAAACGTGGACGACAACAAGAACAACAACAACACTCGCGGTACGGGCCGAGTGTGCGTGTCTCTCTCTCTCCTTCTCACTCTCTCTCTTTCCTCTTTTTTGAAGGAACTGGGGGAAATCTTATCAGGAAGCTTTTGAGGGAGAAATAACCTTACGTCGTATAATGGAAGAATGTCAGCACTGCGGGATCAAGGAAGACTCTGATTCTCTCTTTCTCTCCTTCTCTCTACATCTCTCTTTCAAGACCTGGCTTTTCACTTCCTCTCCTTCTCTCTCATTCTCCCTCCCTCTCTTTCAGAAGAAGGAAAACTTTGTCTCTGTGATTTCTTTGTGTTGTTTTAATATAAAGTTTCTCGTCGATACTCGTGACTGGTCGAGATCCAGCTGATCATCTGAGGTACGTCGAGGGGGAAGACTTGCAAAAAAAAACACTACGATATACTTATGTGTTTAGCTATACACTCCTCTTAGGGATTTTGAGTTCTGCATAGCTATAACCAAGTAATGCATTCAGTTGTCTCCAAGGATAATTAATGACTACACAAGGTCAGTTTCGAGTTTTTTTGCCAACACGATTTATAGTTTCGTAGACTGTAGGTTTGAGCAACTGTCATTGGTCATACAGGTGCTATCCAAAACGTGTAATCTTATGCCACCTGTCCTATTTAAACCTCATAGCATTCTTCTTGTTTGTCAGACGATGATTAGGCGAGTCACAGTCCCTAGCTACTATGTGATTAGTCAAGTGTCTAAGGAAACGAAAACAAGTCATTGGAAGAATAATACGGCAGTTGTGCTTCTCTGACTTTCTATAATCTTTAAATGTTTATATATTAATAGATATATTTCTCTCTGCAATAGGCTGTATCATCTAAAACTTATACAGACTTAAGGAAGACGTATCATCATCATTGATTCGTGCATATCCAAGACTGCCACGAGGGGGGAGGGTATTATCTGGCGGCAGGTGTTGTACAGGGTATTTTTCGTGGCAGCAGGTGTGTTTTGGGGATAATTTTTGCAGCGGCAGGTGTGGTTTAGGATTTTGAGGTATTTGGTATTATTTGGGGTATATTTAGCAGCGAGTGGTATATGGGTATTTTTCGTGGCAGTAGGTATTATTTTGGGAACTTTTTTGCAGGAGCTGTTTGGGATATTTTTGTCAGATACTTTTTTTTGTCAGGTATTATTTGGAGTATTTTTCGTGAAGGCAGGTGTTGATGGGATCTTTCTCCTTTTCGCCAGGTATTATTTGGGATATTTTTTTCCTTCGTGGCGTCAGGTGTTGTTTGCTATTAAGTGAGGTGGCGGTGGGGTGGGGAGGGGGTAATTATTCACTCATCACATTCAGGTATCACAATCAATATGAGGGAGTGCGGCGCGGGAAGGTGAGCCCCGCGGCCTGGCGTGGTAGGGCCGAGAATGGCGTGCTCAGAACCCGGCCGCGTGGGGGTGGTGTGCCTGCAGCTTTAAGGGGCGGCTGCGTCTCCCACCCGCCCCCTTTACTTCACTATTGACGCCCCCACCAGGCTGAGGTGCACGCCGCTGCTGCTTCTGCTACGGGAGGTGGTGGTGCTGGTGGTGGTGTGCGGCGGGGGGCGGGAGGGGGGGGGCCGGGGTGCACGCAATGGTGATGGTGATTACAGGTGCGGTGCAACACGAGGTGCGAGTGCAGAGTGCGAGGGGGCGCCTGCTGGCTACGGTACGGCCCGACAGGTGTCCTCCTGAAGGTGCAGTATACACACGTAAATAAAAACACATGTAACTCAAATGTAATGCGGTGCGTCCATAAAGCAGCAAGTAAAGAGTCAGTGTTGCGGTGCGTGCGTCGTGGGTGTGGCTAGTGCAGAGGTGGTGGTGGTGGGTGTGCGGCGGGTGGTGCCAGGTGCAGTTGTCAACAAACCGTACAAAAGCCTGACAAACAACACAAACAACATAAAAGACTGTGCCCTGTGCGGAGCAGCGGCAGCGCGTGTTGGGCCGCCGCGGCGCTGGCAGGGTCTGGGCGGTGGCTGGCGGGGTGGCGCGGCGGTGAGGCGGTGTGGCGAGGGTCCGCCCAGGGGCGTGGGCCGTATTGATTGTGGGGCGTCCGTCCTGCACCGCGCTTACCTCTGTCCCGCCCTGCCTCACTCCCTGCCTCACCTCTGTCCCGCCCTGCCTGCCTCCAACACCCTGCCTCACCTCCCTCCTGCCCTGCCTCACCTCTGTCCTGCCCCGCGTCACTCCCTGCCTCAACTTTGTCCTGCCTTACCTTACTCCCTGCCTCACATCTGTCTCTCCCTGCCTCACCTTTGTCCTGCCCTACCATACTCCCCGAATCACATCTGTCCCATCCTACCTCATTTCTGTCCCGCGCTGCCTTCCTCCCTTCCTGCCAACCACACCTCCATATCGGTCAGCATCCCTCCCTCCCTGCCTGCCTCACCTCTCCCGCCCCACCTGGCTCACTTCTGTCCCACCCTGCCTCACTTCTGTCTCTGCCTGCCTTCCTGTCACCTCACCTCTGCCCCACCCTCCCTCACTGCCTGCCTCACCCTGCATCACCTCTGTCCCGCTCGCTCTTCCTTCCTGCTTCCTCAACCTGCCTCACCTCTTCTCTCGCTCTCCCATCTGCCCCTCTCCTCACAATACTCCGCCTCGCTCCTGCCCTTCCTACCTGCTGCCTAATCTCTACCTTGCTCTCTCTTCCTGCCTATCTCTATCCCGCTCTCTGCCTGCCTAATCTCTATCCTACTCTCTACCTCCTTAATCTCTGTCCAGCTCAATCTCTGTCAAGCTCTCTCTGCCTACCTAATCTCTGCTCCACTTTCGCTACTTACCTAGTCTCTGTCCCACTCTTTCTACCACATTTGCTCTCTCTCTCTCTCTCTCTCTCTCTCTCTCTCTCTCTCTGCATAATCTCCGTCTCGCACTCTCTGCCTGCCTAATCTCTACCTCGCCTTCCCTGCCCGCCTCGAACCTCGTATCTGTCCCGCTCTCCTTGCCTCACTTCTGTCCCGCTGGCTCTGCCTGCCTCACCTATGGCCCGACCTCCCTGCCTGCCTGCCTACCTGCTTCTGCCTTTCCCTGCCTGGGCTTTGCCCCCCCTCTCCTTCCTCTCCCTGCTTCAACCTTGTCCTCTGCCTCCTTTCTACTTTTGCCTCATCTCTGTTCCCTGCCTGCATGCCTTCTTCCTTCCCCTGCCCCACCTATCTCCTGTCTTACCCTGCCTCACCCCTCTCCCTTAATCTCTGCCTACCTGCTTCCTTCCTTTCCTTTCCTTGCCTGGGCTAAATCTCGTCCTCTCTGTCTTTCTCTTCATATATTTTGCCTCACCTGTTCTATTCTTTCCACTTCCTACTCTGCCTACTAGCCTGTTTCCTACCTCACATTCTCCCTCTTGTCCCAACATCTCTGCCTACCAGTCTTACTTTGCCTATGCTAATCTCTGCTCCCCCACCCATATCCAACTTATCTCAATCAGACCTCTGCAACCTGCCTCACCTCTGCCCTGCCCTCCCTGTCTATCAGTCTCACTTTCGTCCCTCCCTCACCTTCCATCAGTGCTTTATTTCTGTTGTCTCTCCTGTACCAGCCTCACCTCAATCACATCCATCCTGCAGCTTCACCTCTAACACCTTACTTCTCTCCCGCTCCCTCCCTGCCTGCCTCATTCTGCCCCGCCCTCCCTGCCTCACCTCAGCCACGCCCACCCTGCCTGTGATATCTTTCCTCGCTTCTGTCCCATCCTCCCTGCCTGCCTCACCTCTGCCCACCCGCCTTATCAGCCTTACCTCTGTCTTTTTCTTTCTGCCTGCCTACCTAACATCTGCCCCGCCCTCCCTGCCTACCTCAATCATACCTGCCCTCCCTGCTTACATGCTTCACCTTTACCCATCCATATTATCTGCCTCACCTCTATCCCTCTCTCTCTGACTGCCTACCTTACCTCAGCCCCGTCCTCCTTGCCTTTCTTTCCACTCCCTACTACCTGCTTGCCTTCCATCTACCCCGCCCTCCCTCCTGCCGCACCTCTGTTAAGCCCTATAACTGCCTACCTCACCTCTCCAGCCCTATAATTGCCTGCCTCACCTCTCCAGCCCTATAACTGCCTGTCTCACCTCTGTTCCACCCTCAATAATAGCCACCCTCACCTCTGTCCCGTCCTTTATAACAGCTTGCATCATCTCTGTCCCGCCCACTCTGTCTGAAACACCCCGTCTTCCCCACTGTTTGCCTCTAATCTATGCCACCTTCTCTGCCTCAACTTTATCACACGTCTTTATTCTACCTCCTTATTTCCTTATACACCCTCTTTGCCTTACCCTTGCACCTCTCACCCAGTCTCACTATTGTCCCATTTTCGTACTCTATTATTCCACTCAGCTCTGTATTAAATGCCCTGCACTTACTTCTC
Source organism: Coenobita brevimanus (assembly GCF_032717465.1). NCBI lineage: Eukaryota > Metazoa > Arthropoda > Malacostraca > Decapoda > Coenobitidae > Coenobita > Coenobita brevimanus. Next base: position 36,104,945 of record NC_136998.1, read on the forward strand.
ATTCTAAGCAGTTTCTTTTCATCTCCATCCTGTTCACATCTTCCCATACCAATCACTACCTCACCCTCCCACACCACTGCCGTATCCTACCACAGCCCTTGCCCACTCTACCACACCTCTGCCACACCATACCACACCCCTAGCTCACTCCACCACACCACTGCCATACACTACCACACCACTGGCCCACCCTACCACACCACTGGCCCGACCTACCACACCACTGGCCCGACCTACCTCACCACTGGCCCAACCTACCACACCACTGCCATTACCCTACCACACCACTGCCCCACCATACCAAACCCCTTGCCCACTCTACCACACCAACGTACCATCCAACTACATCACTGCCCCACCCTACCACACCACTAGGCCACTCTGCCGCACCCAGCAATGCCCCACCCTACCACACCCACCCCAGCCTACCCTACCACACCAATGCTCCACTTTAACTCTGCCTCAACAATTAGTGTCCCTCCTTCACACGCCCGCCTGCCTCTCAGCCTCCCCTTGCCTGCCTCACCATCCAACCCTTCCTGCCTCACCTTGCCTACCGGTTCCTCATGCTCACCCTGCCTCCCCCTAATCTACCCTCACATACCTCTGCCCTAACTACACTCTACCTCACCCTCACCTTCCTAATCCACCCTCACATACCTCTGCCCTAACTACACTCTACCTCACCCTCACCTTACCTCCTTCATCAATGCCTCTTCATATTTACTCTCCCTCACCCATCAGAGCCGTAGCTGTTTCACCCACCAGTGCTTCACCCTTAACCTGCTTCACTCACCAGAGTCTCACCTTCAACCTACCTAACCATCAATGCCTCACCCTCGCACTGCCACACCTACCAGTGTCAACATCAGCACCCTGTCTTATCCATCAATGCTTCACCCTCACCCTGCCTCATCTACCAATACCACATTCTCACCCTAATTCAGTCCCCAGTGCTTCCCCACATTCACCCTGCCTCAACCACAAGTGCCTCCCCAACACAGGTATAAAGTAACTTAGAAATCCCATCCTAAGTCCTCTCTCACCCTTCCCTTCCGCCTTTCACACTAACACCATACTGCTCTGTCCTCCAACACACCTACCTCACCCTACCCTCCTTTACATTTACCTCATCCTGCCTGCCTTTACAACTACCTCACCCTTCCGTCCCACAAATCTATCCCACCCTCCTCTCCTTCAAATCAACTTCACGCTGCCCTTCTTACATCTATCTTACCCTCCTCTCCCTCACACTAACCTCACCCTCTTCTCCCTCACATCATCACGTCATCACCCTCCCCTCCCTCTCACCCACCTCACCCTCCGCTCCCTTCCTCACCCTTCCCTCCCCTCCCTCAAATCTACCCCACCCTGCTCTCCTTCACACCTGCTACCGTACATTCTACCTTCTCTCTTACCTACTTACTTCTTTCTTCCCTCCCTGACGCTTACCTCATCTTCCCCTCCTTTACACCTACACTAGAATACCTTGCTTAAACCTCTCTCACATCTAGACTATTTCCACCTCATCTATCCATTCTCACACCTAAACACCCTCCACATCCTTTCCTTCCTATCTCCTTCACATCCTGCCTCGCCCCCTATCAGTCCCTGCCCTCACCAACCCTTCCGTATCTCATGAACTAATAAGATGGACAAGAACACGATCCCCATATACACAGCATCGCCCCTTACCGCTCCTAAACCCCACACCCACACCCATCCCCACCATTCCATCGCCCCTCACCCTCACCCCCCAACTCCCATCCCCCACCGGTCCATCGTTCTCCGTCGCCCTCCCCCCCCCACTTCACCTCCCCACTCCTACACTGACCCCTCCATCGCCCCTCACCGTCCCCCACCCACATTCAACCTCACCCTCCATCGTCTTACCCATCCCTTACTTATACACACCTCCAACGACCCTCCTCATCCCCACTCACACCCTCCTTCCATCTCCCTTCCCCCTCCCCACACCCACAACCACCTTCCATCGTCCCTCCCCTTCGTGCACTCCAACACTCATTAACCCACCTACACGTCTCCACATCGTAAATACAGCTTCGACCCTCTCTCCATCACCCAGAGTCACATCCACACCTATGCAGCCTCACCCTACCCTCTTCTCCAATATTCCTTCACCTATGCAGCCTCCACCACCTCCCAACCCCATTCCCCACACGACACAGAGCCCCACCCACGAGAGCTATATGGAATTTTCTCCTTTCGTTCTCCTCGCTCCACTCGGAATCCTCACAATGGCCCTCTTATTATTTCCGCAATACGAATGATTTTCTTAACCTCCCTCTGTACGAGGACGTCTTTTTATATTTTACTTTTGCTTCTACTTTAGCTCTTTTAACTTAACTCAGATTTTCGTCCTTCTGTAGCTTATTTCATACTGCTTAGAGGCAGAAAAAGACTAGTATAGCTGGGCATCCTTTCCACAGCACTTCTGCGTGACTAGCATCATATTCTAGTGTTAAATCTTTTTGTTACAACTCAGCATTCTAGATGGAAATACGGCAATTTAAGGCCAAGTTGGAGTAGAAAGAGCATTTAGTGAAAGGATCTGGTTGTAAATGATAGCTAGATCTAGTCTCTCCAATTCGAAACTCCCTCTGCGGTCAAAGAAAAATCTTGTGAGACACTGATGCCACGAATACAATTATGAGGTCCTCGGGCTGAACAGGTTCTCTTTCGCTAGTATGAACAAACCCAGGTATCTTCTTCCGGCACGCAGTCTTTTATTTTGCTCAACTGGGAGAAATCCTGGTAGCCGAATACTTGCATTCTTTATGACAACCTATGTCCTCTATACGCAATTATTATTAAATACTGGGAGCGCCATGGTCTAAACAAGCCGCTGCATCTGACGGCCTTATGTGACTCTCCTGTGACTGTAAGATATGACCAACCTGCACTGCACTTACCAAAGGGGAGTCAGTAACGTTACAGAAAGGCACACGTGATCTATATTCACAAGCTTCATAAATTATCGTACAAATCCTGGGACTTATCAACACCTTCACGCACCCAATTTTAATTATACGGTCCTTACATTCTACTAGTTCATTCATCTTAACATAAGCCAAATTAACGTCCTTCTGCAACTTACACCACGTAGCTCAACGGAAAAATAAGACGATACTACGGGTGAACGTGCTTTTCATGGCACTTCTTCGTGATTACCATCATATTCTTGTGTTCGCCTGCTGTTGCAACTCAGCACTGAAGACAGACTGATGGCAATTTTAGGCCAAGTCAGTGTGAAAACGGTAGTCTTTTAATGTGCTTCAATAATCTATTCACGCTTACCCCAGGCGATTACCTTCCATGGGGGAAGGGAAAATTTAACAGTCACAGGGATGAAAACTAACATGAGTCAGGGTATTTTACGAGTACTTCAGAGTAACATCACATGACAAATTTCCTATACCCACTTGAAATCTGTGGCCCCAACTTACCCCCTGCCACACCCACTTGTTCACTGCAAACCCCACTTACACCCTGCCACGCACACATACTCATTCACATTCACCTACACCCAGTCACATCCAGCTTCAGCTAGACACACCCGCCTAGCTTGCCGATCCACTTGTTATACCTACCTACGACCTACCTACCAAATCTACCTACACTTTTAACACACACTCCCTGCTACAACCACCTAAGCCCTTCTACACCCACCCACAACTTCCTCCTAGAACCAACTACAGTATGTTACACCCACCCACATCCTAACACACTCACTCTCCTACAACCTGATACACTTCCACACCCATCACAACCTCCGCCTAGAACCATCTACAAGCCTATCGCATCCACTTATACCCCACATCCACCTACACCCTATCACACCCACTTACACGCTGCCACACCCATCTACACTAATTCACTCACTCCCCCCGCTACAGCCCCACCACACCCACCCACGTTCCCCTCCTAGAACCATCCACACCCTGTCACACCCACCTACAACCTACCACACACACCAACACCCTATCACATTCACTCACCCTGCTACAACCTCATAACCCCTTTCACACCCACCCACAACCTCCTCCACCTTATCTTACACCCCTACACTTTACCACACCCAAATATTCCCCGGCACATCCACCTTTAACCTGCCACACCCACCTAGCCTACAGGTAGCTACACATTTTTTCACCCACTTTCGACCTACCGGTACTACACCCACATAATCTCTGCAACACCCATGTACACCCTACTACACCCACCTACAGCCTACCACACCTATCCACAATCTATCACACCCACCTACACCCCCCCCCCTTATAATCCCCAACACCCGAAAATAGACACCTTCTTTTCCCCATACCTACTAACACTCTCTTATCATCAACTTAGCCTTGCTTCACCTCCTAAATCCCCACCTACACCCTTCCACACATCTCTGCTTCCTGCCTCATCCAACCAGGCCCTGACACACCCACATCATCCAGGCCTAAACTGACATGCACACCAATCAACATGAATCCTCTTCCCCCAACCTAGCCTAAATACAAAATACTCGCCACACCCTTGTCCACTCTCACTTGCTTGACTCCCTTCCTCCTAGAATGCCTGCCTCACCTCCGTCCTACCTTCAATCCTTGCCTGCCTGCCTCATCTTTGTCCCACCTTCCTACCTGTTCCTCACCTGTACTCCATCCTCTTTGCCTGCATGCCTGTCTCCTCTCTGCCTTGCTCTTCCTGTCTGCCTCGCTCACCTCTATCTAGACCCCCTTACCTAACTGTTAACCAATATCCTGCCCTCCCTGCCTGCCTCGTTTCTGTCTCACTCCCCCTTCCTTCCTACTTCACCTGCCCCCATACCCACGCTTATCTGTATGTCCCACACTCCCTGCCTGCCTGCCTGCCTCACCTTTCTCACGCTCCCTGCCTGTCTCACCTTCCTCACCATTCCTACCTGCCTAACCACTGGCCCATTCTCTTTGCCTGCCTGCCTTACCTCTGTTCTTCTCATTCTATCTGTTCGCCTGTCTCACACCTATCCCAATCTCACTGCCACACCCAAAGTTCCCTCATGCTCACATTCATTTACACTTAACCAAACCCTGCCCCTGATATGACACACTTTATGACACACCACAACCACAGCTTACTCCCAATAGCACCATCATGCACCACAACCACACACTTTACCATACAGCCAAGCACCCTACCTTACAACCACACACCCTATCACACAATTACACACTGCCGCACAACCACAACTACATACAATAGGCATACATCCATCACCACATACACACCTACCTTACAACAACCACCAGAACCATACAATTCATCACACAAGAACTACCACCACATCATAACCATACGTCCTATAAACCAACCACACACACTGCCACATATTTATCACCACAGCCACACCATCACCATGATAATAATCAAGTGATATTTAAAGTATGCCAGGCTTCAAAGCAGTAATTCTAAAGCATTAAACTGAACCGTCCTAAATGTCAAAGCTAAATATTATTTTAAAAGCATATTTTCACAAACTTTTTTATTTTCTCAACTCCAAACTCTAGTTTAATTAAAAATTCAGGATACACACACATTAAATATGCTATGAAGGCTGACAACTGTATTTCAAGCCTGTGTTTTTCACAAGACTGGCCCTACGCTTTCCCTAAATAAATATGGGGTTTGTAGCACAAGGCTTTAAAAGACAGCTAATACAGTAGCTACTGTACGGACCTATGGCTTTCTCAAATTCAAATCCCTTTATCCTTTGCTTAGCCTACACCTTTCCCAACTGTTCAATTTAAGCTGTTTTTATGACCCTGCCATATGACCCTGTTTGACCTATTGTTTTCAACGGTAGCTCAATCCTAAAACTGATCCCTCAACTCGTCCACCAAGTTTTGTACAAATCATACTAAACTGTTTGATATGCCTCAATCATAGACACGCTATTACGAATTTTGATCTCGCCCACTGACTGATAGTTCCCAAAGCAGAATCCCTTCAATCTTGCCTCACTCTCAAACTTTCCACCAAATCTGATCTAAATAATAATAAATAGACATCTTGAGTTAACTTTGTTATATCAAAATTTGACCTAGCTCTGTGATCTTGATCTTTGACCTAGTTCTACAAAGCAATAGGACAACCCCTTGGCCATCTCTCAACCTTTCCATCAAGTTTGGTTATACTCGGATAAAAAGTTATTCTGTTCAATTTCTCTCTCTCTCTCTCTCTCTCTCTCTCTCTCTCTCTCTCTCTCTCTCTCTCTCTCTCTCTCTTTCACGCGCGCGCGCGCGTACACACACACACACACACACACACACACACACACACACACACACACACACACACACCATGCATATTTTATTACACAAGGTGATGCAAGCCATGTACTGGCTTGCAATCATACGGTACCAGTACACCTCTAGGTCAGTGTCTGGCTGGTCATGACGTAAATCAATGCAAAGTAATCTACCTTACATTCTTAAAACAAAACTGGATCAGATATGCACATGTTAACCTCTCACACACCAGGTTATTATTTCCATGCAGTTAGATACATGCCTCCCTACCCCATCCCTCTCATCTACTGTATCTTCTGTCTATCTTACCCCTGCAGTACCATTTAACTGCCTCAGTTACCTACTCACTATTCTACGAACAACATTATTGCTTCTTCAATACGGCACAGGATGAACATCAAAGTTCTAGCAAAACCATAATTAGCAGAAGAATTTCCTCTCAGCAGCAGGCAATTCTCACATAACACCGAGGTAGTGCAGTGTACTACTCTACTGCATTTCACTTAATGGTAGGTGGGGGCACCCATCATCTCTTTCCTCCTGCTTTCTCCCGTCTTTCCTGTCACCTTGTATTACTCGTCTTTCCACTTCAGGTGACTCTACTGTACACTGATTGACTAAAATCAGGTAACCACTTACAATGCTGGGCAGTGACCATATACCGTAAACAATAGGGTGATGAACCTTTTTTTTTTTTTTTTTCTTATGCAAGGAAAAAGGAACCAAAGGCCAGGAGCCAACAAACCATTCCTTCCAAGAAAAAAAAATACAAATGCGCCAAATTCAAGATCCGTTACTTCGAGATGCCTGTACACACTGTGTTCGAAAGACTGGAGATCATAGGAAGTAGAAAATAGACAGACAGATGGAGACAGTTCCATAGTTGACTTGTTGCATAAATGAAGGACTGGGAATAATGGTTAACTCCTGCATTAGGGAGCTGGACATAAAAGGGATGAGAGTTTGTTGCTAAACGGGTGCTATGTGCCTTTCGTAGAGGTGGAGGGATGCAAGCAGACAGTTCATAGGAGCAGTGACGATTGAAGTAGTAACAGAAAAGGGATACAGATGCAACAGTGCGGCGAAGAGACAGAGGCTGAAGGAAGCCAGTAAGAGAAGAGAGTTAATGAGGTGACAAGCCTTTGACTCCAACCCTATTAAGAAAGGCTGTATATGGGAAGCCTCCCCACACATGAGTGTTGTACTCGCAGGGGTGAATAAATCCGTGTATAAAGTCAACAACTGTGCAGGGGTGAAGAAGGCAAGCAGTTGGATTAGCACAAATAAGCTCTTGGGGGCAGATTCTACAAGAGAATAATGTGATCTTTCTCAGATCATACTATATTTCCAAGAACCTAATATAATGTCCCTCTTAAATGGGGAGGCAAATGCTGCACCCACCCAGGAACCAAACTTTCACACTCCTCCTGCCCCAAGTCACAGCACATGGACACATTATTTCATTTCAAAGAATGGGACAACCCCGTAGGGGCAGTTACTTGTCTGTGGTTGATGGGTATGCTCAGTCAGACACACCAGGGTCAACCAACATCACCATCATTATCCTCGTCTCCTCGCTTCTGTCCCCAGTTCTGACTCTGAGCAATTTTTGGATTCTTACCATGCTAGGAGACAACTGGCTAAGTCCTAGCACAAACGTGCTTGGCAGATGAATGTTCTTTCTCATGGAAAACTGAGAAAGGAAGGGTGCCAAATGCATATGCACAGTCCAATGCACAGTGTAGCTAAAGTATAAAATACCAAAATCAGTAGCTACTTGAATAAGAACATTAATCCCCTTGCACACTAAGTTTTCTGTAAGTGTGCGTGACATTCATCATCCATTCATTGCCAGACGCCATGTATCCAAAACGGGGTGGCCAACGGCTTAGAGTTAATTGTTTTACAGGGAGGGGCCCTAATCCTCCACCAACCCCACTTGACACGTAGGGATGGCAACAGCATCTGGTGTTCCCAGGCGGTCACCCATCCAAGTACTAACCAGACCCAACGTTGCTAGAGAAAATGCCACAAAAGCAGGCTGAACTAGTGCACAAAGGAAAACATTCCCAAGTATTTTATTTGCCCAAGAAACTGGCTACAATGATATAAATTGTATACTGTACCATCATCTTCCCTGATGTTTATACTATACGATAAGCTAATAAAAACACACAAAATTGATGAGTAAAAGTGCTGTGAAAGTACCAAAATGAGGTGAGAATACAGTTGTTCAACAATGAAAATAACTGTCCCACACTGTAGCATAAAAACTTTGCCCACATGATGCAAGATCTAAGAATGTGTCTAGATGCAGAATTTCACGAGCTTTCAAGTGGTATTGGTGGGATTCTGATACGACCAATAGTTTTCGAGTAAATCACCAATAATTGTGCGCACGCCCCCTCCCCCCCCTCAACTAAAAACTAAGAGAATCCTATTTGAGAGTGTTGGCCTGGAAACAGACACCCTCCCCTATGACGCACCAAATATTGACCCATTTCATGCTAAAACATAAGTTTTGGTGAATATTTTTGTCCAGAATTGCCTAAGCGGCATCCCTTCCAACTGCAACTGCAAGTGCATCATAGTGCATCATCGGTTCCTCTACAGACTTGAACCGTTTTGACTCGTACTGAGTCATGGTGTGTGACGGGGTTATGCAAAAAGTATATATTTTACAGTACATTACAATACACTAACACTAATCTTATTGTTTGTAGCTACTGGGAGGAAAACATTCAGAAGTCAGAAATAAAGGTGTTATTGCAAAAACCTCAGAGTGATAACTTTTGTAAAGAGCATTTTCCCAACTGCCTCAAATAACTTTTTAAAATAGTCTGACTGTCCATGCCTTGATATAATAGGCTACTATTCAATGTTTTTACCAGTCCTGTCCTTTTGACAAAGGCAGGGGGGATACAACTCCTTTACCTGTCTCTCAAGCCCCAAAACCAAACAAGGCAATTTTCCAAAATATTTTAAGCAGGCTGGTGTCCATATCCTAGTAACAGATAATCAACACCATTTTTGGTGGCAGCAATATAAGATCTAATTTCTTTAAACCAGTAGGGCTATCAGAATGATCCAGGAGATGCATCTGGTGGCAGATACTGTAACTCCGAAAATCCTCACAAGCTCACCACCTTTATCCGTAACAACAATATTTAACAAAGCGCATATTCTTCAAGCCTGGATATGATCTGAAACTGCATGCAGCATTGTCAATATTCTAAAATATATGCACAGTGAGGACAAGTCATAACTTTATCTTTGGTATTATAACAATCCCATTTGGGGAAAGCAGGTAACAGTCCTTATAGCCTATCCCCGATCTAAATCTTGCACCAACTGATCCTTAAAGAAAAGCAGTTACTAACATTCAAATATATATAGGCATGTCGGGGAAAGCAGGTGGAGACTGTCAGGCATGAAAGGATTGAACTTGCTGGTGAGTCTCTTCAGTGTGTGGGAGAGTTTTGTTATTTGGGAGACATGTTATGTGCTGGAGGTGGGGCTGGAGCTAGCTCTGTGGCTAGGGTGAGAAGTGGTTGGAAGAAGTTCAGGGAGCTGCTGCCTCTCCTGACACTGAGAGGACTCTCCCTACATGCTAAGGAGTCTTTGTATGCAACATGTGTTAGGAGTGTGATGCTGTATGGTAGTGAGACCTTTCGCAGGCTCAAACGTCCAGAAATGACAATGATTAGGTAAATGTGCAGTGCATACCGGCGTGCAAGGCCTTGGGGGGCTGGGTTTACGATGGAAGAGTTGAGAGGTAGGATGGGACTGGAGTGTACTGGTGTTGTGATGGAGAGGTAGATTGAGATGGTTTGGGCATGTGGAGAGGATAGGGGATGATAATTGGGTGAAGAAGGTGAGAAGTGTTAATATTGGGGGTGGGGTTGCGAGGGGCAGACCAAGACATGGGATGAGGTCATTAAGTGTGACCTCAGGGTTAAGGGACTGAACAGGGAGGCTGCCATGGATCGTGCAGCATGGAAAGCCACCATTAGGTGACCAAGGCCAACGCATGCAAGCATGTTGGTGCCTTCAAAAACGAAACGATGTAGGTGGCAACAGACTAGATGTGAACAAGCTATAATGGTGAATGTAACATTCTGTTACCAGTGGCAAACTGAACACTGTGGGCACAGACTAACTTCTGACAAATTTCTGGTACAACCTATTGATATATAATGCACTAAATGCACTCAAAAAACACTGCTGATAGGCTCATACAGCCACAACAGCCCTTAATTGATGCCCACTATGAATACTGATCCAATACATATATATTTTAATGTAAAGTGGGCATAAGTTGGCCTATATAGGCCTGATCATGTTAACTGTCAATGGAACACAAAAGTGATATACAGGCGGGTCCTGGTTAATGAGCAATTACTTAGCGAGAATTCGCTAATACAAGGTCTTGAAATTTGCACCACCACCTGTTTAACGAGCAAGTAAAAATCCCAACTTGCGAGAATCAAGACGAGGGTTGCGCCGCAGCTGTCTGCCATGTTTACCTTGGCGGCTAAGAAACTAGTCACATGCTAGCTCTGCGAGCCTCTTCCCGCCTTATCTTCGTAAACTTTCTTCCAGCCATGCTTGCCTATTTACAAAGTCTTCGTTTCATCAGGAGTACAGTCACAACTCATTATACAACAGTTTGGTATGGTATGTGATAAACTGATAGAATGATGGTGGCTCTCCACCATAGGGTGACCAAGGCTGATGCATGCAAGCATGCTGGAACCTTAATGAAGAAAACGAAATGAAAAGAAGTAAAAGCTATACCCCGTTTCTGGTTAATGATTGCAAAATTTTCTCCTATGATAATTGTGGTGGCCATGTTATGACAATCCAGTGTATACCGACTGTGTCCCTTTTGTTCCATTTCATGCATGCAAGGCCATTGAAACACCACTCCTTTCAACAAAAAAAAGTTCAAGTGTGCAACAAATAGTGCAATGTGCAATACTATGGGGAGTGATAACTTATGTTTGAAATACTGAAGCTTATTACTTGGAAATCATGTCTAGCTGGGATGCTACCCCTAGTAAAACGCATGGTGCTACTGAGGGTGCTGAAGGCAAGCCTCGGGTAAGGTTTTTAGAGAATTTAAGAGGGCACCGAGGGCAAGCCCTTTTAAAAAGGTAAGGTTTTTTGAGAATTTACATTATGTACCCCTTGACCCCCAATATATCCAAATGAACCCATGTTAAAAATACATCAATATACAATTAATCTGTAGAGATACCGTACCACAAGTTTTCACTTGACATAACCCCATTGTTTACAGTGTCATGATTGTACAACAGCAGGAAAATATGACAATTCTAGTAACACTACAGTAATCATTTGCTTAATGATGTTTCACTTTACAATAAACTCTCACTATGTGCAATTTTCTTAATCAGAACTTTGACATCAACTTCTGTGAGATGACCAGACATCCTTCAAAGCTATTGAATTAAAGGTCAATTTACTGAGATGAAGGGGGTGACAGACAATGGAACATAAATAAAAAGTACTGTAAAACCTCACTATACTGGATCACCTGGCGGGAAGCCCAATCGGATAAAGCTGAAAATCCGTTATACCTGATATCACCCCAGTGGTTTGGATTTCAGGCATAAATGAGTACCGTGTAACAGAATATTATAGTACTAAATATGAAAATCATGCCCACTTTACATGAACTTGGCTCAATTTCAACCTTTCTGCATTTTACTTCACATCCTTGTCATTGTAATTATTCATGAAACATGATTGTATTAAGGTATGTTCCATTTAACACTGTTCGTTACAGCCGACACAAGTCCAGTGGCTTCATAGTGTCCATTAACCCGCCCCGTCCCGTCGACGTATGGGTACGTTGCAACGATTTGCATTTGCCAGTCCCGGCGACGTAACAGTACGTCGTGCAATTACAAGGTCCCTAATTTGCACAATTTTCAATTTTCACGCGTGATTTTTCGTATGTTTACACGGGACACCTTCCTCTATTCCTCTACAAGATGCCAAGCAGGGACAATGCCTTACACCGCATAACCTCCCCTCTCCCCCCCTCACGCCATTGTCTTGGCAAAGGACCTGTTACCAGTGACCTGGCTAGTAAAGATATTCAGGGTCAGAGTGATTCCCCAATCGATGACAGTGTGGAGGACAATGTTTACATAGCATTAGAAGAAGAAACTGCCAGAAATAATGATCAAGTAATGTGGCAAAAAAAGGTCAGGTATGGTGATTAGTTACTGGGTGAAACAATGCTTATAATGCCTTTATTACTGCTTGAAAACCAATATACTCTCATACTACATATACATTCATACCAAGTAAATAAATAAAGACCGTTTATGAGTGGATAAAATAGTTACCCTCCCATAGAACTCGTTTTCTTTGGTGCCAGCATGTTAGAAAACCCAGGCAAGTAAGGAGGAATTCCTACCTGGATTGGGTATTTACAGTAAAACCTCAGATGAGCGATTTCTCTATGAATTTTCGATGTTTCTCACCAAAAGCGAAGGTTTTAGCCAAAAAAAAAAAATTCGAAAATACCTCGGGACTGGGGGATGTCGGAGGTGCGGAAAACCTCCGGACGTGACGGGTTAAATCTGATGTCCAGTCTCACACGGTACGTTAAATTGAGGTTTTACTGTACCGACGGGTCTTATTATGCCAGCATCCACAACGCAAGAAACCAATGATATAAGAATGGACAATTTAGATCAAAATACGGCAATGCACGCACAATTAGTTAATCTAAGCCTATTTTTCCCATTTGTTATGTGCTCAGTTATACAATTTGCCTCAAAATACAAAATGGTACCGGTACCAGTAAAATATACATTATATACATTAACTGCAAACTACTAAGACATATGCAAACCCTTTATTATCCAGATTTTAAAAATCCCTCTAGGGTCTTCATTATCAACTGATTTGACAGCTACACACGCCGAGACAATTGTGAAAAGGTTAGATATGTATTATGCCCACCCAAGCTTCATCAATTAGACTGACTGAAGGATGTGGACTAATGGTTGGGTACCGGTACTTTTTAATTTTTTTAATTTGTTTTGATTAATTTTAACAACCAAATTAGAATCATCATTCCTACAAAGAAAACTGGAACCCTGTAAATCCATTTCCTGTGGTACACAAGAACTCTGCTAATATTTACACTTGTGGCAAAATTCAAGCTCATGGTAATTTTTCTGAAATATGATTATGTGCATAAATGGAAGTGTGCTTACATTTGTTTCACGGGAATTGGTGCTGATGGCTTAAACTACCAAGAATTTGGAATGGATTTGAAACATTCAAACATGGCAAATGGCAATTACAAATACATGGAAACAATTTGACAAGGAGAAGGAAAAGTCCTAAACCTATCTCACCCGATCAGACCAAACCTAACTCGTGCTCACCACCACTACAAATAGCAAGAAATTACTCCTTATTACCATCGTTCAGTATCACCAAAATGCAACTTTCAAAATACTCATATACTGCAATTGTATCTTACAATGCAATACTACAGTTTAAATCATTTTGGTTATCTGGCATTATGTTCATACAAAGATTTCAAATACTTTAGGCTACTGCATAGCCGAGTTCCACGTCAGCTGTGTTTACATTCGTAGCTTTAACTTGTTAAATATCCAGCTAACACGTGACATTTAAAGAGCAATAATATTGTAAACAAATACCCAAGGTAATAATCTGGGCATCTCACAAACGACTACATGCTCTCAAACACAAACATAAATAATAAGGCTTAATAGGAAAGGGCGAAAATGTATAAATGAGCTAAAATCTTAGTTGCTGGGTGAACTTACCGCAATCAGAGAGTGGGAAGTCGGGCCTAGTTGCATAACAACGCTTTTCACATGTCTCACACTTTATTTCACGATTTCTCTTAAGTCCTCGCTATCTCCAGCAGTCTAACACTTCTTGTGAGTCGCTATCAGTTTGCGCAAGTACCGAACGTCTCGAAAATTACAATAACAGCAGCAGACACTACCCCAACCACCGTCTGCACAGGCTACCGACGCAGTAAATATAATTTTGGAACAGAGCATCCACCAACACATGACGCTGTCTTAGTTTCACATTTGTGTACAAAAACACATTCATACTTCAACTTTAATACAAAACTTGATAAAGCTTCATCTTGAAAGATTACTTAAACTACGCGTACGTTCAGTTAATGGTAGTTTGTGGGTATCCTCAGACTTTTTATAAGACTGGCTCTTGTTTTAAGCCCTCCGTACTTCAAAAGTTTCTTTGAAAGGATCTTATATCGTAAATAATTGTTTTACATTAATGATCTGGGCATCTTATAAACGATTATTCTTCCAAACACACAAATGAATAACAGGGCTTACCCTAAAATCACAAATGTATGGATGTGTATAAATCTTGGCGTTTACTTACCAACTTAATGAAGTCAAGGCTGCATAACGCGACATTTTTCACTCTTCTCGCTCTGTATTTCACTCTTTTATCTAAGTCCTCAGCACCTGCAGCAGCACACCATTTACTATCAGTCATATTAGCGTCCATAGGCACCGTGAGTCTCGGTGATTACGCGAAATATTAAACCGCGGACACCACACTTACTAGTTTAAAAGATTACCATTTCATTCTGCACCATTATTTTTGGGACCCTGCCTATCACAAGGTCTTCCCTTTAACGCTATGCACCGAGTTACAGACGTTTTCTTAACCTGTCATTTTGTACAAAAGATGTTTCCAGTTGTTTTGAGGCCCTGCAATTGTTTTCAAGACTCACTGTCTTTATCTGTACAAGCATTAAAGCCTTTTAAGTGATACTGGAAAGCAACGGATGTATCGGTATGGTTGTGGCAATACTCATGGGATTTTAGATTAGTCTGTTTTCATTTCTAGATAACTGAGCAACTGAACCTCGGTAGTGTTTAATACAACGCGAACATATTTTGCAGAGGTAATAATGTTTGAGTAGCCAGATTCCTTAAGCCAAGAAACATTTACCTATCGCATGACGTGTGTGCTGTGTAGGCTTATATGTTAACAACCACATCTCTCCTTGCAGTTTTTATGCAGCAACTTTATTCTTATGAAGCAGCAAACTTTATCACTAATCCCTATTGATAATTTATGACAGTAATAGTTGTAGTCCCTGGTTCATCTGAAACGTGAACCCGGTAGACTGCCTATTGAAGTTGCTCTCCGGCAGATACATCTTCCTTTCGGGGGATAGGGAGTGGGTGGACGGACGTTTCTGTAACTGATTAGCAGAGCTGCTGTGGATGTATTTGTGCCACTGCATGAAGGTGTCTGCCCAGCATCAGGTTATTTAAATCCAAACCACACATTCCGCTTGCCCAGTATGAATTGCCAAATTTAGCAGAGGCAAACTTAATTCATAAAATGCAGTCATAGTCATACGGAAGCTGATTAATAAGTGTCCATTGCATATCAGTACGCAAGTGCAAAGAGCGCTCGCGTATCTCTACCCCACCACCACTACCATACCACCACATAACCTTTGTCCCCTTCCCTTGCAGTCAGTGTCATATCAGTTTCACTTTAGAGAGAAAAAAAAAAAAGAAAAAAAAAAAAAAAGGAGAAACTGCCCCCAGGCGGGAGATTGGGTCCCCTCCCTCAGGCTGGACCGGGACCTCTCGACAGATCGTAGGGCAGGGTGAGGAAGTTGGGATCCCAGGCATCAGGGTTTAAGAGAGTACTACGTAGTACTCTCTTAACCCTGCCAGGCATGAGCTGCGTCTACTCTCCATCCAAGGTAACGGCACCACCTCGTGAAGGCTTCTCTTCAGACACTAACACTTGCATTGAAGAAAACACCTATACAGTATACTTTTTTCATCTCACGGCAATCCAGTGCCTCAATCAGAACACTACACTGCAAGCCCTGCACCTGTCAAAGGTAGTTATCCTTAAATACAGCTGATAAGGCCCATCTTGGTAGGCTTTAAATCAGGACATAACTCAACTTCTGTCAGATAACTGTTTAGATTTGGGTTGGGTGTGCCAGATGACATTCCTCACTTGTAAAACAGGCCCACACGGCATACTCGTAACCCTCATTATGAAGCGCTGCACAACACACACCACAATGAGATTCAGACAGCCAACGATGTAGGGAACCTTTGGGACGATTCCATAGGGGAAGTTGCTTACTTGAGGTCGATGGGTCTGCCTGGCTACGTATGACCGGGGTTGAACAAACAATTGTCTGGAAGAAATATCTAATGCACAGAAGGATCCGACCTGGTGGTACATTCAGTAAATTCACACACATTACACTTACAGTATACTGTATTATATCTTACTTTACTCTGCGCCTTCCAGTACAGGAGAATTAATAATAAGGTAAACGGAGTTGGATGATGGATGATTACTGAATGAACACGATAACTGATGGATGAAACTGTCTGCCTGATAACGGTGACTATGGCGGCAACAACGTTAAATAAAACCCTATACATATTATAGTTCATTTTATTACAAGGCAACATTAAAACTAATACGACTACAGATATATATTAATAAGAAAATGGATAAACTACACCGTGTTCCTTCTAGCCTGACAGATTCCATTTTTCTGATCAAACAATGGATAGTAAGTGTACTGTAGTCAGACTCAAGGCTTAATCTGAGTAGTAACAAAGGATAATCATTTTCATGGCCTAATACTAGACCATATTTGTTCCTACCTCGGTATGAAGGCTCATCGAGTTTAATGCCCCCATGACTTGTTACTAAAGTTGTGGAAGTGGTTCAGTTCCGTCAAGTGAAAACAAACGTCTATGATGAAATTCCAGGTAAACTAAAGATCCTGCAGGTGACACTGGGCTGGCGGCACACCTGTATATGCCTGGCACACCACCTCCCTCAAGTTGGCCTGGGCACGTGATAGCTGGGATCGCGAAAAGCCCTGTGGACGGAGAATATGTAATTGTTTCTCCTGTTTCTCTAATGAAAAAGAGTCTGTACTATCTTTTTATTTTCTTTAATATTTCCTGCACACCAACCATCCCTCATATGCTATTTAGACATCCACTGCTACTCTCACATTCTCACTCCATTACGCTGTCTCCCAGCTCCATCACCCAACACACACCACATACTTCATCGAATGCTGAACGCTCTACTTCCTTGAACATTCTCAATTACATCCTCTTCACTGACGCCATCTATACTTACTACAAGTTTCGTCACTGTCATCAACATTAAGCATACCTGTTACCCGCCACAATTTCTATGTCAGTTCACAACTTCCTCCCGTTACACTATTCCTAAAATTTCTCAAAGCACATCTCCTTCCACTTAATATTCCTGGTACTCTGCTGCTTATCCACGTCATGGATGATGCAGTGATCTGATAGTCCACTAACTCATTGCTGTTGTATCTAAGACCTCAAATCTCTTATCCACACAAATTCCATCACTAACTCCTGTTCCACCTCTTTCTCAATCTTCTTTCCATCAATCATGTAGTACTGATAGCAGTAGCTTCAGGTTCATCTGAAAATGTGAACCAGGTGGACTGCAGGCTTAAGTTGCCCACGTGCATAATACCATCCTTTAGAGGAATAGGGACTGAGCTGAGAGACGTTTGTACGACCAAGGAGCTCCTCCGCCTGCCTATATCGGTGCCACCACGTGAAGGAGTCCCTCTCCAGCACCCCACTCACCATGTATACTACATATCGGTTAATGAAAAATATTTTTAACACTTACATCATTGATCAATATCCAGGGGACGTAGTACAGTGTGGGATGTAGTGCTGCCTGCTTCACCCCAACCTCGTGCTGCAGCCTCTGACCCTCGATAGACTTTAAGCATTCCTTGATCGGGCAGAAGTCCACACCAACCTCTCTAGCACACTGTGGAGGAGGGAGAGGTGAGTATGAGTATGCTGATCTCCTTTCAGTGCTAAGAATCCGTCCCGTTTGATTTATGAATTGTGTCAGAACCAAATTTTCAAGTCAATGAACAATATTCCAGGTGGACACCTTATATATCCTACTTTTGGCGGTGCCGCCCACATCTTGAGCCCCTCCCACCAACAAAAGTAAAATATATAATATATCCACCTGAAATATTGTTCATTGACTTAATGCTTGTATAAAGCAAAACGTTGTCAGCTTAATAAAGGCTTGTCTTCAATACGGTGTTTACATTACATTCTGTCGGTTTGTTCTCTCTCACATCGTGTTAGAATCAAATACCTCAGAGCATCAGCCTTAGTACGTAGACTACACAAATTCATACATGCAACAAATACAATCGTTGTGAGCATACCGTACAAACTCACACCCAAAGTTATCCTCCTCATTTCCCTCACCCCTGTCCCCCAACATAATCACAGCCACACTCTCCACATCCACTCCCACTCACACACACCCATCTCATTTATCTTATCCCATTCACACTTCCCCCTCCCCTCCACCCAAACACACCCTTTCACAAGCTTCCAGTGCCTACTTCTCCGTATACTGACTTATAGGTCAGTTAAATTTGAATCACATTCATCCATGACTCTTACCTTTCCACGCTTAGCTTTAATGACATAGAAGATTACTTACACACTAAGCCTGGGAACGTCTCATCTTTTCTTTTCATCCCCTGGCGATTTTACTCAGCTTAGGAGGGGTTAGATACTGCCTTAATAAACCCCTTCAATACAAAAGGCCATTTCTAAGTTGAATAAAGTCGTCTGGTAGCAGGAAGTATAAACTGAAAATGAGACGTCATCCGGATTCAGAGGGGTACGGTGAGACGTACAAAATAAACAGCTAAGGTAGAGGTGTTACTGAGTCTCACCTGATCCCCCGCCTCAGCGCCCCTAAGTTGCTTCATGACGCAGTTCGAGAAGGCCATGAACTTGTCCTGGTTGGAGACGTGCTTCTTGGCGCAGGTAAGCATCATGTTGCCCTTACACTCCCTCGGTCCGTGTTGGCATTGAAACTTGTACCCATCCCCGTCTGGCGTGTTCTGGAAAATATATATTGCTGGTTGGTATACTATGTTCACTTGAACTTGGCCTAAAATTGATCTGACTCGCTTAAATGCTGCGCTGTAGCGAACAAGTAGCACCAAACTGTGAAGTTGGTCAGTAAGAACTGTGGAAAGGATGCAGAGCTCCAGTATTGTATTTTTTTCTGCCGCTGAGCTACGTGAAATAAAAGGGATGAAAATCTGCCAAGTTTAGGTGAACAAACTATAATGTAGCACACACATGTGCCTACACATATCTGCATACTGTTAACACCCACTCACATACTGTACATAAAGTACCGTAAACACGCATCACACACTCCTGTATGTGTACAATACTTACGTGCGTTTGCAGATACTGAACTGCTGATGCAAAAGTGTAAGACAAAAAAAAAAAAAAAAAAAAAAAATCTATCAAGTACTGAATGAAACACTGCATAACAGGCTAGAAGTACTTCAGATTAAAAATTATTTATCATTTTCCTTGGCACTATGTAGCTAATATATCGAACTTGTTAAATGTAGGGAGAGAGGTACAATGGCCTGCCGTGTCAGTAAATCACATTCTTAACAGTCAAAAAATATATATATATGACAAGACGTTTTTCGTAATACAGGGCGGATGGGCAAGTAAGATAACAGTGGCAACCCAGAGTACATCCATTTAAACAATTCACAGCGTTGATAAGACAATGATAAGCTAATAGATCCTCTCAGTAAATTAAGTCTTGTCACAAAATAAATAAAAACTCTCGTACCGACTGTGGACTTTTCGTGGCAGATGATAAGGACGATAAATACAACAACATTGATAAAAAAGCAACAGCCCACATCTAATCTAATAGACCGAGAAACGGGACTTCAAAAACAAACAGCTCAGATACCGACTGTAGACTTGCCGTAGCTGTTGACGTCCAATTCGATGATGTCCTTGAGGTCCTTCCACACCGGGTACAGCTGCTGTGTGAAGAATCTGGCACTGTCCCCGCATAGCGACTCGTAGTACACGGATACCTTCACGGGGGGAGCTGCTGGGGTGTCCTTTCCCTGTAACTGAAGAGAAAATCATGGTTAATTCTCGCGTGTCTAGGGGTAATATGGTGAGTTTTGGGCTGTTTGTGGTGAATATGTTTAAAGGTAACTGGAAAGCACATAGTGAATCGTGTAACATAGGCATGGGGCTCGCTTCTCTCTACAGTTGAAGCGAATATCATGGTTAAGTCTTCTCTTGGGATAATACTGTTAATTTTTGGCTGTTTGTCATTATTATAAGTGGAAATGTAATTGGAAAGTATTATCTGTCCACATATAATCATGGAACAGTCACTCAGCGGGCTCACCTACCTCTGTTAACTAAAGAGAAAAATCATTATTTCTTAAATAGCCTAGTTCGGATTATATTGCGAAAAATTTGGACTTTTAAAAATAAAAATACTTACAGACGCAATCTATCCTCACAAGATATCATAGGACTCTCATCTTTCTAGAACTATAGCGATTAAATAAGTTCGGATTACTTCGTGAATATATTAGATGATGATGGGCAGAGTTATTTATTTTATTCGTCTCTATATAGTGTCATGCTTCACTGATACCTTCACTAATTGCTTCTCCCTGCCACTAAAACAAAATCATCTCTTTGATCGTGTATTTGATGTTATCTATCTATCTATCTATCTATCTATCTATCTAGATATTTAGGCTGTGGTGAAAATATATGGAAAGTTTCAAATGCTTATTAAAACAGGGTCCCACTTAACGTTTCGCATGACAATGACATAGTTTTACGGTTATTTTTTTCGAAAATTTTACTCGTTGGACGAACAAGTCATGGGAGGCATCTACACGCTCTTCTTTGACATTCCTGCAAAAAGAATTGACAGTGACAACTGAGATTATTGTTCACAAGTGACTGAATGGGTAGCATCGCTGACGGTGAACCTACCGGCCCGTTAGCGCCAGGGTTCTAATCCTTGTGCGGGCAGCTAACAGCACTTTATGGGTAGGTATGTAAAAAGGGTATCTAGGGTAACACCTAGGGGAGGTACCTGTATTGACCTGGATGATACAGTAACCTTGTATCCCAGGATATTGGGTAAAAAATCCGCCACAGACTCAAAGGTCTATGTTATGGAGATAAGCACAGCGACCAAGAGCCTCATGGTGTTTGCCCCTACCTATACCTTTGCCTTTACCAAATCTAAGTAAAGTTCATTAATGTGTACGATAAGATACGACGTTTTCTATGAGTCACATGAAAGAAAACGGTAGTTTTTACGGTCGACTACTAAAGTTCGTTCTTGGCCACTCCTGCCTCGCCCATCGCTGGGTTTGTTTATATATGCTTGAAGGACACGTAGTGGACGAAAAGTGCATGTTCTTACCCCAGAATTGAATATATAGTCTACATCTTTTATATGCTAAGTCACATACAAGCGTTTATGAATCCAGCCATTAACAAGGACGGAAAGATGTAGGGACTTTTGGAGTAAACTGAATGTCTTGATACGTTAGCTTAAGCATTTTTATTCGCTAAGCTTGACCGGAATCAGGAGGCAGAACATTTCAGAAATGTTGAAGCTAAGAATTATTTAATGAAAGGCTGTATTATCAGCCATTCAGCCATATGGCCCATAGCGCCACACGAAACTGAACTGGAGGTGATTTACGCGTTGCGTTGGCAGCTCAGTCTGTTATTCATTCAATTCAAGAGTTTTATCGTGTAGTGCCAATACGCTAGGTAAGCAGGGTACACAAATGGCGCGTCAACTAGTGAATATTTACTCAGTGGGTTGCCTTGTTATTATTATTGCTTTCCTAACTCTGAACGTGTGTGGTTTCCTATTATAGATAGTTATTTGACATTCGTACTCAGTCTGCTAGTGTGGGTTGAAGGGATGAGTGCGGTGAAATAGTCTAACGTTAGCCGGAATGAAATGCTACTTAGATATTTCACAGCCAAACAGTTAGGGCAATTCCAATTACACTCTTTTTCACTCTAACTTGGCCTAAATTCGCCATCTCTCTATCCTCAACGCCGACGTGTAACAACAGGTTAACAGTACAATATATTGTACAGTACAAACGAAGTACCGCTGGCGTAAGGATGTAGAACCGAGGCAGTATCTTTTCAGCCAAAATAAACCGCAAGTGAAAAAAAAACTCTGGGTCAGGTTAAGGTGAAAGAACTAAATGCAGAAGTTCACGCAAGAGGTTTGCTTACCAAAGGACAATATTCTGGGCCAGGTTAAAGCGAAAGAACTATCTGAAAGATTCAATTTACGAAAGGCAAAAATCTAGGCCAGGTTAAGGTGGAGGAACTTATATGCAAAATTTCACCCAAGATTTAATGTACTAAAGGACAAAAAACTGGGCCAGGTGAAGGTGAAGGAACTATTATCTCTACCCTTAATGCAGGACCACGTCAAAGAACTTTACTTACCAGGGTAGCTAAGGAGAGGGCAAGGACGAGGAGAGGCATGGTGACCCTTGCTTGCGACTGTGTTGGACTGAAGGCAGGAGAGAAAACCAGTGAGACTGAAAGACCGGGGCGAATAATCTAGGACAGTTATTCATAAATTTTCTTAAGTCTAAGCTGTATATAAGATGCCTATATTATATATTTATCTTAATTAATACGGCTGCCAAAAACCACAATTTAAAGTTAATATTAAAGTTACAAAAATATGAATGACAGATCAACCTATTAAAAGGCTGTTATGAGACTTGCTTATCCTGTAGACCGGCTAGAATCTTTTATAAATATGACCACGAAAACGATCATTTGGAGCTGAATTCATAAATTTTCTTAAGCCTGAGTTATGTTTAAGATTTCTTGTTTCTGCCTTCATTTTCAGTCATACAACTACTAAATACTATAAAGCTCAACTAAAATGAACAACAACGTGATAAATAAAGCAAAACGCTGTTATTCACAATGAAATTTAGTTGCTATAGAGAAAAGTGGGTCGTAAAAACATATTCGAATCCTTTTATAAATTCAAACCATCAGGATCGCATACTGAGATGCCTCATACCCAATTCCTAAACACAAGATCTTTTCCCCTCACTACAAATACACAAAATTCAGAGTTATATAAGCTTCATAAAATTCAATATACACTTTGCCTGAGAACGTAGAAGTGCTTCAAGATAGAAATACACGAATAAAATCAATGTTTTTTTTTAACGTATTAGCTCCGGATGTTGTTATCATACGTATCGGCAGTTTTATCGTTCATACCTCCACTACAAATGTATTTATACCGTATATGATAACCTGGTCTAATGAAATTCAAGATGTGTATAGTGTCTAAGAAAGGGTATATGTTTAGTGGTAGTAAAGTATGGAGAGAATAAAGGCTATAGGAGTTCATGACGCCGGATGTGATTATCAGAAGTGTCGGTAACCCGTTGTTCGAACCCTCTCTTCACGTTGACCATCATCATCATCATCTTCATCGTCGCCATTATTATCATCACCATCATCATTATCATCATCATCTTAATCTTACTTATCATGATCTTAATCTTGCTTATCATCATCATCTTAAAAAGTGCGAGAACTATTAAGCAGCACAAAGAAAATGTCCACACAAGGATGGTGAAATTCAGCACACAGCTACTTAAAAGAACGGAAAATTAATGCGCTATAACAGAATAAGATTTAGTTAAAGGTTACACGACAAAGCCCTGAATTAGAAAGTACAATAAAATAAAAATATTGTATTGTTACATTCTCCTCCATACTCATTTCATAATAGTCTAATACAGTCCTGTTTTTTTTCAGCACATAATTTCAGTAAAAAATAAAATAAATTAAAGAGAGAGAGAGAGAGAGAGAGAGAGAGAGAGAGAGAGAGAGAGAGAGAGAACAGGCGTTGCTTTGATATGTGAGGACGGTTGCCGAGCACTATACTCCTTTTACTCTCACTTGTGAGATTAAATTACCATCTCTCCATCGTGAATGCTAAGCTATAACAATAGATTAACACTACAATTTGGTGCTAATCACGATGAAGTGCTATGTAAAGTATGTAGAGCCATGCTGTTGTCTTTTTCTACCACTAGGCTACGTGAAGAAAAAAAAAATGTGAAAGGACGAAAATTTGGGCCAAGTTGGAATAAAAAAAAAAGTATATTGAACATGATGAAAGTCTTGATAAACTGATTCTCGCACCCTCTGTTGGAAGTACTAAAACACACACATACACACAGACACAGACACAGACACACAAACACAAAGAACGTTCACCTTTCATTGGTCACGACCCCCTGTTAATGTTCATTTGTTCATGTTATATTAATTGACAAGCACAACTGAACATCGACGTACACGGGATTTTTATTAGCTGGTTTCCGATTCTCCTTTCTTGTGGGAAATTATCAAACAAACATTTAAACATAAGGAGCAGTTATTTTTACTCATTTTTTCAATAGTTCTTATTTATACTCCATTACGAGCACAATTAAACATGAGAAATATATAAACACATACGATTTTTGTTCACTGGTTTCAGATTTTTCCTTATTGTAAGAATTGGTTGAATAAACATTGACTCATAAAAAGAAATTCACCTTTTCATGTTTCCTTTCTGTTGTTAATATTCTTTCCTTAATCACAGTCTCAGCACTTTATTTTGCACATGTGACCTTAATAGAACCCCTGTACGTTACTAATAAAGTCGATATTAATAAAGATACGCATGCAAGAGAAAGTAAGCTGTGAGATGCAAAAATAAATCGCTAAGAAACAGGCACCACGAAGTCTCCTGCGCTCCCTGGAACACTACACTACTATCAGTTCCCTTATCGCTGCCTTATCTCCCTCCTAACTTGACATCTTAATTCGCAGTGACAGTGTTATCGCTTATCAGATTTGTGACCTGTTACACATAGCATTTCTTGATGACTGATATGAATTAACGTTTGTTCCTTAAATGATGTTTTTCAGAATATAATTAAGTGTACAGGCGATTTGTTTAGTTTTGAAGGAGTGTGGAAGTCTATGAGGGCCAAGGAAGCTAAAATTCTTTATTATTTTCGGTTGACAGCTCCCGGATCTCCACACACACACACACACACACACACACACCATTACCACCACCACCACCACCCCTACTACCACCACCACCACCACCACTATCACCACCCCTAGTCACAAGGGTCGCTTATGTCAGAAAACACTATCGATCCCACTTAACCTAATCAGTGTATAAATACGCATCTATAATAAGCCTCAGGGTCATTGTCAACAGTGCTTTTGAGGTGTTCAAGGATTAAAAATAAATGGTTCCTGGCAGAATCTCTATGCATGAATGTTTACGTGTGTGTGTGTGTGTGTGTGTGTGTGCGTACTTAACTGTATATTTGTAAGCTTGAATCAGCTTGTACATATGCAACACCATGGACGGGCAATCATCGCTATCTTAGGCATAAACACCAAACTTTTTCATCCACCTTAAATTGACAAGGATTTTCGTCCATTTACAGCTTATTTCCTGAAGCTCAATGACCGAGACAATATTAGTACTACTCCTCATCCTTCCCAGAGCACTTCTTTTTGACTGTCACTACTTGGAACGCGAATTATACCACCCAGATAACAGAGAAGCGTACAGTCTTTAATGTCACCGTTTTCTTCGTCACCAACTCTGTTTACAAGGACTCACGTAAACCAATGTATCGACGCCAAGTAGTTATATACACACAGCTCAGGACTCGCATTTCACTGCCCTACCGCCCCGTCCACGGTCACTGAGAACGGTATAGGGGAAGGGTGGCTTATTTCGGTACTGTAAGCCATTTCAGTGACCCAGTGTAAGGTTTGTCTTCTTAGGATGGTCGCGTGTACAGTATTTTGTTTCTCTCCACCGTGACCTAAGCGAACCTCAACTCTAGTCTGGGTTGAAAGGGGCTAGGGATCTTTGTCAGGCTAGAACGAACGCGCTCAGTCCTTCTCTTAACCTACACCATACCACTGTTTACAACCACAGCTTTCAATTTCGTTATTTGTGCCTTGTGTTCGCCCTTTCCTGTTCTTAACCACCATTTGTGTCATCTTCTGTCCTACCCTCCTCCTAACCTACACCATACCACTGTCTGCAACCTTTGTTTCTTTCTCACTGCCTCGTATCTGTCCTTCCTCCTCATAACTCTCTCATAACTACATCCTTTTGTTTACACGGGCAGGCATAAACACGGGGATCACAGACATACCCAGCCTCGCCATCATAATTCATCCTCTAGGTTCTCAGACAGCGATGTAGGGTCAGGGTACACTTTAGTCTGTTTATTTTCGCCTGGCAACGATCCTTAAAACTTCTCGCCTCAGTTAATGGCCAGGTATAGTCAGACTGGAAGGTAGTTTTGACTAATGACAACGAAGACTTATTCCTGCCTCATAACTAAGACTCATCGAATTCCATGCAACTGCGACTTTGTAATGAATTTTGGAGAGTGGTCTATTCCCGGAAATGAAAACAGACAGACTATAATGGCTCGTGATGGAAAGTTCGTTTAGCCTGGTAGTCGAGTAGATGATAATAATAATAATAATAATAATAATAATAATTATTATTATTATTATTATTATTATTATTATTAGTGGCAAGCTTGGTGGTAATTATGATTTGGGTGACAACATCCCACAGTGAATGTTCTTCACACTGTCAGGTTGCTACTTAAAGGATCAGCATTCAATTGTTCCTCTATCGGTTAAGCCAGCTCCGTGCTTTCTTTACCCCAGCGCAGTTGTTGACAACATACGGGTTTTACTCGCCCCTGTGTAGAGGACAACTCTCATGTGTGGGGAGGCTTCTCAACAAGATGAAGTCAAAGGCTTTTCGTCTCATTAACTCTCCTCCTCTTACTGACTCTCTTGGATCTCTGTCTCTTCACCTTACTATTGAATCTTAGTCTCTTTCCTTCCCTACTTCATTGGTCACTGCTCCCCTGAAGTGTCTGCTTGAATCCCTCCACCGCTACAGCAGGCGCGTAGCACCCTTCTTGCAGCAAACTTTCATTCATATTCTGTCCAGCTCTCTAATCCAAGAGTTGACCTGTTACTCCCAGTCCTTAATGTATGCAACAGGTCAGCTCTGGAACTGTCTTCCACTGTCTGTATTTCCTACTGCCTAAGACCTCTAGTCTTTTAAACGCAGTGTGTCCAGATATCTCGAAATGAACACATCTTGAATTTGACGATTTTATTATTATTATTTTTTTATAAACAATCTTGCAGGCTTCGAGCCTTTGATTCCTTCCTCTTTGCGTAAAGAGAGAGAGAGAGAGAGAGAGAGAGAGAGAGAGAGAGAGAGAGAGAGAGAGAGAGAGAATAAAAAATGAAAATTTATAAAAAAAAAAAAAAATACATCTAATCGTTCAACACCATTCCTTTCCATATAATGCATGATTTTAAAAAAAAATCTTAAGGACAAGGATATTCTGTTGATTGAAATATAAGCTTATGAAATAACTTTTATTTCAAAGATACACGAAACACATCCACAGTACAGTACGTATATACTGTACATGTAAGGGAGAAATGTAAACCTACTAACAATTCCAAGCTCCATACTGACTCTCTCTCTCTCTCTCTCTCTCTCTCTCTCTCTCTCTCTAAGCTAAAAAAAAAAAATCTGATTATGGAAGAAAATAACACTTAGTCGAGCATTAAGCGTCAATTCAAAAACAAGTATTTTAGAAGGTGAAGAATTAATGACCTTCCGTAATCTTAGGGAAAATGATCCGTGGGTGTGTATGTGTGTGTGTGTGTGTGTGTGTGTGTGTGTGTGTGTGTGTGTGTGTGTGTGTGTTTAACCTCTTCAGTCAGGCGATTTATTTATTTACTTCTCAAGCACATTACACCTGGCGATTTGATACAGCTAACACTGACCCCCACTTATCCAGAAATAAATGAGGGCCGTGTCAGAAAGCATTACACCTACGGACATAAGGATCTAATACCCTAGAATCGGATCACTGAAGGCTTGCTCTTGACCGTGCCCTTGTAGCAGGCGGAGGGCAGCGCTCCCTGGTACGTGTCGCAGATCAGCCGCTTCAAGTCCTTCTGCGCAGCCCTCAGCTGGTACTCCGTGAACCTCTGGAAGAAAAGGGGCAGTTGGTAGTAGTAGTAGTGGTGGTGGTGGTGGTTGTAATAGTTGTAGGGGTAGCAGTAGTAATAGTAATAAAAGCAGCAGTAGTAGTAGTAGTAGTAGTAGTATGGTAGTAGTAGTATCAGTAATCGTAGTAATTTCAGTTGTGACCTCAAGTTCATCTGAAAACGTGAACCTTGTGGACCGCTGGCTGAAGTTTCCCTTGTTCATCAGTCAACTATCCTCCTTTCGAGGATGTGAGGGAGTCGAGACACTTTTGTATAACCTGGCAGCAGATCTCCTCGGCTATATCGATGCCACCACGTGAAGGTGTCCCCCTCCATCACTTCAGTTGGTTTAAAACGTAAGAAAACACTAAGCTGCAAGGTAACATATGATTTTAAGCTACCAGTTACTTTAGGAGTTCAGTACTAAAGAATCTAAGTGTCAAATGGTGTTAGTGCCAGCCAGCATTAGGTTATAAGTGCAGTTTTAAGTGATACAAGCGTCAGTCAATATAAGTGCCATTTGACGTAAGTGTATAAGTCCCGGCCATATATACAGTGTGTGACAATTGATTTAAATTCGAGTTAACGTGAGAAAATAAGTACCAGTCAATATAAGCGGCAGGTTATATAAGAAAATATTTGTCAGTCAGTCTAACTAGCAGTCAGTGTAAGATTATAAGTACAAGTCAGTGTAAGAAAATAACAATAAATACGTCATTGTGCTTAAATGGTAAAAATTAATAAAAAAGACACATTAGTTTACTTACGTTGTTGATTAAAATCCATGGAACGTAGTGCAAAGTCGGCCGAAGTTGATTTTGTTTCAGTGCCACCTGGAAAAATAATTTATTTTAAATGTGAGCTAATTTTCGTGGTAAGAGTCTGAACAGCAATGAATTAACGTCAGAAATAATTATGTTTATTTTTTTCATTTTTTCGATATTCTATGCAGCTTGGCAGTGAGGCCACGAATAATGCATATATGGTACGGGACACTTCAGTGTCTAGTCTGCTTTGTTTCTCAAGTGTCTGGTAGATGTACGAGTCAATATAAGAATATACATAATCTTAACCACAACTTACTGTAAGCTCAGAAAGGTGTAAAGAAAGACTCTTAAACAATCTGAGCTCACTAAAGTTGCATATGTGGTACCAAACACTTAAATATCTACTCTACTTTGCTCTTAAAGTGTTTGGTAGATGGACGAGTGAAGATGAAAGGCTGTGGAGTGTCAGGAAGATTAACGAGTGTATAATTAGAGTCTAAATCAACAGTCTTAAACACAACTTAAGCTAAAGTAAGAGTCTAAATCAAGAATTTTAAAAACAACTCAAGCAAGATTAAGAGCCTATATCAAGAATCTTAAACGCAACTTAAGCTATTATCAGAATAATAAAAACAACTTAAGTTAAAGTAAGAGTCTAAATCAAGAATCTTAAAACGCAACATAAGCAAGAGTAAGAGTCTAAATCAAGAATCATAAAAACAACTTAAGCAAGAATGAGGGTCTAAATCAAGAATCTTAAACACAACTTAAGGTAGAGTCAAGATGGGAGATTAAGGAAAGAATCTTATGCACAAAAAAAATTATGCTCCTTTTTTTGGTGTACCTTATACTGGAGATCCATTCCCTCTGGCGACCTCATGCAGTACTCCAGCCAGCCAAAATTTACACCCACGGACAAGGCACACTGGGAAAAGGTGTAGGGGAAGGGTAGGGGGTAGTGAAGATTGGTAGGAACTGTAGGTCATCATCATCATCATCATTTCAAGTAATCATTGTCATCATCATAATTATCACCATAAAAGAAAATCAGTATAAGAATAGTCACTGTCATACTTATTACATTCATCACAGCAAGTAATCATCATCATCATCATCGACATTTCATTATCATTATCATTATCATCATGACAATCATTAGCTCACGTAATCACATCATAATCATTATCATCATCAAGTACCGTAATCATCATCTTCATTATTACCTGGGTCCCTGCATCATCATCATCATCATCATTATCATCACCATCATCTCACCTGGATCTCTACATCATCATCATCGTCATCATCATCATCATGTATCATCATCATCATCACCATCTACTCACCTGCGTCCCTACATCATCATCTTACCTGGGTTCGCCACCACCATCATCACCATCATCATCATGATCATCACCATCTACTCACCTGCGTCCCTACATCATCATTTTACCTAGGTTCACCACCACCATCATCACCATCATCACCATCATCATCAATCTCACCTGACTTCCTACTCCAGGCTCCCCCAGTCTACTCATAACACAGTTGAGGAAGTTCATGTATCGTCTAAGATCCGGAATATACTTCTTGGCACACGTGAACATCATATTGCCCTCACACTCCTGCCTCCCATTCTGACACTCGAAGCGGCAACCGAGACTGTCTGCGATGTACTGAGGGATAGATGGATAGGTTGGTGGTTACTTTGATGGATAGGTAGGTTGGTGGAGAGACAGAGCAAGAGACGGACTGGTGAATTGCTTCAGAGAGAGAGAGAGAGAGAGAGAATATACAGTAGTTAGAATGCGATGATGTCTCTAACTTGGGCCCACAAAGAAGTTATAAGTCTCTCCTAATCTAATATAAAAAAAAAAAAAAATGGCTTGAAAGCAGTAAAGAATAAACTGTAAAAAAAGACCCTACTGTTAATAAGGGTGTTTTAAATATAATAAATACATACTGGTGACTCCCCTTGTGCCTACAGTTCGCTAGCTAGGATGTCGTTTATTTAAGTCCACACAAAATTTAAAAAGTCTATCACCTCACACACACACACACACACGCACACACACACACACACACATACACACACACACACACACACACACACACACACACACACACACACACAAATAATTAAAACATACGGATGACTTTCCATGTGCGTGCAATTCGACCGCCATGATGTCCTGCAGCTGCGTCCAGGCCGGGTACAGCTGCTGGGTGATGAACTTGGCCGCGTCCTTACACAGCGCCTCGTAGTACACGGTCACCTTCACGGGGGGCGCCCATCCTGCCATCTGACACAACGAGTACTGGGTTTAGCTGAAGTTTGGTATTTTTTTTTTATCACACTTGGCCTAAAATAGTTTCTGCCCTCTGAATAGTTTATGATAATACTGTCTGGAAACGTCACGAGAATGCTATATAATGCACCCTCGTGGAAACAGGTTCTCTCTCTCTCTCTCTCTCTCTCACCGACTCACTTGCGCGGCCACGGAGAGAGCCTGTGTGAGGAGTAGTAGACCGGAAGGAGACATGCCGACGACTGTGCAATGTCTCTGTCCGGCTCTCCTCTCTCTCTCTCTCTTTCTTACGGGGTCGTGAGGGGTCGGGGGCAGGGGCAGGAGGGGTGGGGCAAGGTCAGGATGGGCGGGGCAGGATGGGCGGGGCAGGATGGGCGGGGCGGGGTCAGGAGGGGGGGAGTTTAGGGACACACGTGGTAACAATGAAGAGTACAATCGCTGGCAAAAGTTCCCTTCGTCCCCCTCTTTCTCGAGTTACCCCTGTCATCGTGGCTCCTGAAGGCGTTGAAAGTATGGTCCGAAATTTAGGTGACGCGGGACTGTTCGTTGCACCTCTTCTTTTGCGATCTAGTTTTCATTATTATACCTCAGTCGTTGTCTTGTACGTCATTTATATTGTTTTAAAATCGACACTGTTTGCGTCAGTAATAAACAAGAGGATAATGAGGTGCAATATGCAAAATAAATCACTGAAGAAGAGTTGTTACGATGCCTCCTTCTCCATCTATAGAGTGGATGCTGAAACCCTTTTATTTTTTATGCACATTTGTTACATCTTTGGTAGAATGAGGTTTACCCTCGTAAACTCTCTCTCTCTCTCTCTCTCTATTTCAGCTGATAAAAACTAAGATACTGAACCGGAGGTTACCCAGACAAGGTTGTATTTTTTATAAGATAGCTCAAACGGTACTTTAGGTATCCTGGATTTGAGGTACAACGAAATCCTTAACGAAAACATCAATGTGCACCTAATATGGATTACGTCTCCTTTTGACTCATCGTGAATGTTGAAGCAGATAAGCTGCTACAGCCGCTGTCCAGTAAGAGACAGTAGACAGTAACACTGGTTTGTCAACACTCTGAAAACAGTTATACTAAGAGAGCGAAAGCCAACCTTCTGGGAAAAAGTAATGTATAACGGACACTAGTGTACTTGTTCATCATTCTCTGACACAGAAGCCCTGTGCTTATAGATCATCGCGCGGAGTCAGCAGATTCCTTGACGTCACTGGTGCAAGGATAAGATTACATTATAAACATCATTGGCAAGTGTTAGCGTAGATTCCAAATACAAACTAGGCAAGAGAAATCTATCTCACACACTGTGGCAATATCTAAGGCAATGTGAAAAAATGGAAGAATACATTAAATGCATGCCAAGGAGGGGTAGAATGGGCTGTGAGAGTATGGTGGGGAGAAGAGCCTGGAAAACAGACTGGACATGGAGTAACATAGAAATGCATCCCTAATGCCAGACTCCAAAGCAAGGTGCATCCCGGAAACGTCACGAATAACGGAGGGAGGACTGTAGGGAAAGGGATGAGAAAGGGGATGAGAAAGGGGACGAGAACATTGCGATGAGAGGGGAATAATAGTGATTAACTATGGTTGCAATTTTGTC
The DNA here is from genome assembly GCF_032717465.1 of Coenobita brevimanus. Lineage (NCBI taxonomy): Eukaryota > Metazoa > Arthropoda > Malacostraca > Decapoda > Coenobitidae > Coenobita > Coenobita brevimanus. The sequence goes on from NC_136998.1 coordinate 36,138,062, forward strand.
GATACTGAAACTAAATATCATATTAATATGAAATATTAAAATGTCTCACGAATAATAAAGGAGTACAGTACAGTATGCATACTGGTGCCTTAAAAAAATGGATGTGCAGCAAGAGAGGTTGCACGATGGATGATATGAGAACAAGGTAAAAATGGGAAGCGAGAGAGGGGGTGGAAGGATAACAAATTGGGGAGAGAAAGAGGTAGAAGAGAGGAGAAAGAGTGGAGGGGAGGGATAGAGGGAGGAGCAGGGGAGAGACCAGAAAGGAATTAGCACTGAGACTATACTATCTTTTCATGCAGCATTTCAGAGCATAAATTTAATGCATTCTTATTTTCAGATGATTACATACAGTACATAAAGAATATTGTGTTCCGAGTATACTTCAGAATTTCAAAAATAAACATAGGCCATTAAAATGCAAATCTTTCAAGTCTCCTCCATACAGTATTGCCAGACACTCACCATTACACCTGCTGGATTTATGTCGCCGGCTGTACATTCTTTCATTGGCACTTCCTCGTGATGTGCCCCATATTCTAGTGCTGGTCTGTTGTTGCAACTCAGCACTCAAGATGGGAAATAGCAATTTTTGGTCAAGTTAAAGTGAGAAAAGTATAGTTTGAAGGGAGTGAATGATAAGAGTAGGCTTATAGCTAAGGGCCGTCTAGGTTGTATAAGTCATACCATACGGGGAGGCGAAAGGGGACGCTACGTGGAATAGAGAGAGAGAGAGAGAGAGAGAGAGAGAATGTGTATGTATGTGTGTATGTATGTATGTGTGTGTGTGTGCGTGTGTGTGTGTGTGTGTGTGTGTGTGTGTGTGTGTGTGTGTGTGTGTGTGTGTGTGTGTGTGTGTGTGTGTGTGTGTGTGTGTGTTTGAGCGCACATGTACAGTAAGGTAGGATGGGAGGGACAGACAAGTGTGTGTGTCGGGGGGAAGCAGGAGAGGGGGTAGACAGATGCGTGTGAGTGTATGTGTGTATGTGTGCATGTTTATGTATGTATGCATGTATGCATGTATTTACGTACGTATGCATGTATAGATGTATGTATGTATGTGTGTATGCATATGCGTGCATGAACGTGTGTATGTTTGTATGTGAGAATATGTGTGTGTGTGTGTGTGTGTGTGTGTGTGTGTGTGTGTGTGTGTGTGTGTGTTGGGGAAGAGGGTGGAGGGGGGAGAAGCAGGTGCCATCACTCCCAATTAGGACGTTATATCATAGCTGAGTTACGTACGGAAGGGGGTTACACGCACGTCGCTTCCTCCACATACGGCTGAGAGCAGATATGCAGGTGAAAAAAACTTTGGCTTTGTCCCTTTGTGATTGTGCTGGTGGTGTAGTTAGGGGCAGGCGAGGTATAGGGGGAGATAGAGAAGAGGGTTTCCTACTTAAAGAGTTAGCATTCTTAAGTCTGTCTCTGTCTCTCTGAGTCTCTTCTCTCTTGGTTGTGTTGGTGGTGGAGTTAGGGACAAGCGAGATAATATAGAATGTGCATTGCTTCTTAGGTTTAAGTATTCTTGAATCTGTCTCTGTCCCTCTGTGTCTCTTCTCTCTTGGTTGTGCTGGGGGTGGATTTGGAGGGTCTGTGATGAGTGTTTAAGGATAGCGTTGGTCTGTGGCAAATAGTAGAGCTTTGCGCTGTATGCAGGGTTGACAAAAACCAATGATTGTTTTTAGAAAGAACAACAAACAATGTTTTTTAAGCCATTTTTTTTTAAATGTTTTTTTTTGTTTCAATTATATTTAATGTTATTCTTTTTATTCCTGCAATTCTACCCCTATGTATATCAGTTTGACCTGCAATTACTCATAGATATAATATAAAGAAGGATTTAGGAAGCTTTTATTTTAATTTCGATACATAAAAAAGTGAAAACATTTTGTGGGTTGCATACCGCAGCTGCTACAAGCACAAGTGTTGAGAGGCTATTTTTCTTACTTGGACTGATACACCCCAAACTAAGACATAGACTGGAAGTGGTGAAGGCTAGCTAACTGGTATTTCTTCACAAAATTTTGAACAAAGATTGTAATTTTGATGAGTCAGTTGACCAGCGGTCTTTCTGCAGGTTTATTAGTTTGCTGAGTGATTTTTTTTTTCAATGTTTCCCTTTCTAAAATACAGTATTAAGATATCTCTCAGGGATGGTTCTCAGTATACTATAAATTTTCTTTATTAATTACATATGCTGCCTTCCATTATAGTGTACACCGTTTTTTTTTTCTCTGTTAACAAGGCTAGAAAGGATTTCTCTAAAACAAACTAGCTATAATTTATTGAAAGGATTAATAAATCTGTCCATTTACGTACCCTGATGTACCATAAATAGGTTTTTAGTAAGAACATTTAATTAAACGTTGCAGTTAGCCTTAATATTTTTAATCCTGCTATTAGGAATACGACTGTACATAATTAAAAACCTCAAGTAACTGATAAACGATAACAAAAAATATATACGAACCAAGAAGAAATGGAGTGGCTTAATTTTTTTTTTTTTTTTTTGGCCTGGTTTAAACCACTTGATTTAAACCATTGGTTTAAAGCGGCCAACCCTGGTTTTTGTGCTTTGTAGTTTCCTAATTTATGTGTAACTGAAGGTGTTGGGTGAAAATACTGATATTATGCATTCACCACTCTCTTTCATTTCCCTCAAAAGTCATGTAGGAAGCAGGTTGGAACATTTGCATACAATATTCCATTCTTCTCTTGCAAATTGCGTTAGTAATGGGTGAAAATATTGATATACATGACCCTGGCACTGAACATAATATTTTTTCTCTCTCGACAGCTGTGTTGATTGCTGAGTCAGGCACAAACATCCACAACTTTCAACTCGCACATCGAGACAGAGGAGGGTAACGTGGGGGAAAGAAAAAGGGGAGAGAGACATGGGTGGAGAAGAGGTGCGAACGACGAAGGAGGATGGGGGAGAGTGGGACTTTTATACGTGGATCAGCAACAACCTAACTATGCTGCTGTACATCCTTGCTACCCTCTGGCTCATTAAGAAGCTCATTAACCTCGTCCGACTAAGGTAAGTGATCCGTGGATGATTCTCTGAGCCGTATCTTCGTCAGCATAGAAGTCTTTGTACCCTCTCCTCACCGTTAAGTATTACATTTCGCGCCGTGCATTTCTTGTATGTTGTGTGTATCTTTTCACACTGATATAGACTGCATAAAAACAGACAAGAAGGAGCACACACAAAAATGCAACGCCCGTGCCCACCGACTGGTCTACGGCAGAATGTTTGACTTTGTTTTATGATCTTGATCTTCGACAGATTGCTTGTAACTCGAATCACTTAGTTCTTGCCTAACTTTCAACTCTTTCACCAACTTTCGTTCACATCAGATCAAAGCTGTTTGAGTTTACTTTGCCCGGTTAATTTAATCTTTGACCTTTCCGTGACCTTGACCTAAGATTTATTGTTCTCAAAATCTAATATCTTTAACCTTATTTTAGCCTGATCTCTTCCACAAAGTTAAGTCTACATGGAATAAAAACTTTAAGCTGGCCTTGTCCTATGACCTTGACCATGACCCATTGTTCTCAAAATCAAGAGCTCTCTTCGTTGCCTGCCCAACCCCTCAACCAAGTTCGGTTAAAACTGGATTTAAGAAGAAAAAAAAAACTGAGTTACATCACACACTTGCGCTCGAACTTGCCAACACCTGCTCTTGGTTCGTGCGGGCGGGTGTACCAAGTATATACCAATGTGCATTCTCACTGAAAAGCTTCCGAACAGCTGAGTGCGATGGATGTGGCAATGAGCAGCATGGAGCTTATCACACTGAAATGGTTTGTATATCTGACTGTTAGTGACCCTCTGTGTATAATGACCAGAAGTTACTCTCGGCACAGATAATACTGCCATACAGTACAACCGAGAGAGCTGTCTTCAGAATCTTCTTTTATTTATTTATTTATTTATTTATCGGACTGCATATTGCTCATAGCGTTCGAAAAGTTTTTTGGTGTAAGTGTACTAAAGAAGTGCTAGGGAGCCTCCTTGATCTATGCGAATACGACCCTTTGTGTTTACCTTATCTCTCGAAGCCGGAAACGTCACTTCCTGACAAGGACCCTAAACACCTCTGGGCTCCGTTGATGGCCAAGTGTAGTCAGACTCGAGGGTGGATCTGGCTATAGTTCTTTTTCCTTAACTTGGCTCAATTTTCGTCCTTTTGCTGCTGATTCACGTAGCTCCGTGGCAAAAAAAAAAAAAAAAAAAAAAAAAGACACATGCTACCGCTCTACATACGTTCCATAGCACTTCTTTGTGACTAACATCATAGTCAAATGTCGGTCTATTCTTACAACTCGGCATTCTAGAAGGAGAGATGGGAAATTTTAGGCCAAGTTAAAGTTAAAGGAGTATAGCAGCCAGGGAGATTGATTTCTACCACACAACTAAAGCCAACTGAATTTCACACAACCATGACAGTGTATTCAGGTGTAGGTGAAGCCCAAATTTGTCGGATGAAAGAATATCACCCATAGTTCACATTCGGGGTGTAAGTGTAGCCCAAAAGAAAGCCAACCACCTATAGTTTATTTTTACTGCTTCAAGAAGATTTTGTTCAATCTGAGATACGCCTGCCGGTACTGAAAGGGAAAGTAAAGGAACTGTGTAAAAGCAATGCACAAGCAGCTCAACATGCTGATCTGACTATGCGTGTGTTAAAACCTGACTGGATTCAAAGTACGATCCAGCACTAGAAAGATATGCTAGCCTACTGAAGGGGCGGTGATCTCGTGCGGTTAGGAAGCTTGCTAACACCTCTTCCTACGCTTTCACTCCATCGGGGATTCTGTAGTGTTTGTGGATACTAGTTTTGTGTTGTCTGTCTCTAACCTTCACCATCTATTCATTTCCTATTCACGCTGCCACAACCACGCCTACACCAGCAGGATGAGCGTCCCCGTAATGTAAGAGACCGCCACGTGAGCTTCCAGTGGCAAGGACGCTGGTGTATGCACTGACATTGTGTTGTTCAGAAAAGATGTTCTGGGAATCGAACCGAGGCTGCATGAAGGTTACAGAAGGAAATGTGTGTGTGTGTGTGTATGTGTGTGTGTGTGTGTGTGTGTGTGTGTGTGTGTGTGTGTGTGTGTGTGTGTGTGTGTGTGTGTGTGTGTGTGTCATTGATATCAGTTTGTCTGTCTTCTTCCTTCCCTCCTCTTTTCTTCTTCACTTACCTTCCCCTTTTCCCTTTGTTGTAATTTTATCCTTCCAGCCATACTTCCTGCTCTTTCTTAGTCCCCATTTCCTCGTAAGCTTAGTCTTCATAGGCTTTTCCTTCTCCATTTTCTTCTCTGCACCTCTTACACATGATGATGATGATGATGATGATGATGATGATGATGATGATAATGAATCTCCATTAATTAATTCATGCATGTATTTTTCATCAGGTTTTTCGCGTACGTGATGCATCTATGCACCAAGGACGAGTTTCCCCAGCTAGAGGAGGTCAAGAAGGACCATTTTGCTTCCATGGCCAAAATCACCTCACACGACCCCGAACTACGCAAACAGAACGCCATTAGGGTGCTCGAGATTGGCGTCGGCACGGGTGAGTTGGATTCGGCATTAATTCGGTTCCGTTTCATCATTTAAGCTTTAGTTTCGGTCGCGTTTGCTTTGGCTTTGGTTTGGCATTGCTTCGGTTTCGTTTCGTTCGTTTAAGCTTCAGTTTCGGTTGTTCTTGTTCCGGTTTTGATTCCAGCTCAGTTTGGTTTGGGTTCGTCATTGATTCAGTTTCGTTCCGGTCGTTTAAGCTTTAGTTTCTGTTCCTTTTGTTCTGGTTTTCATTCCCTTTCAGTTTTGTTTTGGTTCGGTTCGGTTCGGTTCGATTCGGTGTCTCTAAATTTTAGTTTTGGTTGAGTTGAGTTTCATATTGGTTTATTATATATATATTTTTTTATTCGTTGTGGTTTGGTTCGGTTTGACTCTTCTCCAGTTCAGTTTGGTTTAGTTCAGTTCGGTTTTGGTTCCGCTTTAGTTTCAGTTGGTTCGGTTTGGTTTCAGTTTGGAGTGGTTGGTTTTGAATGGTCTGGTTCAGTTTGTGTTCTTTTGGTTTTGGTTTCGGTTTAGCTTGGTTTGGTTTTTGGTTCCAGTTCATTATGGTTTGGTTCGGTTCAGGCTGGTCCCTTCCACCCCACGTAAATAAGATGATGATGATGATGATGATGATGATGATGATGATGATGATGATGATGATGTTTTTAGGGGTTGCCTCGTCTCCATGGCCTCCCCTATCTAACACAACCCCGAACTCGGCAAGCCTAAGGCCACACGGGGAGCTTCAAGATGGCCCAGAGATTAGCAGGTTTACTCACGTGCAGGTAGGCGGACGTTAGCAGGTCTCACAGCCCTCCGTGCTTACTTAGGAACTTGGCAGAGAACACTATGGGGAAGATTTCTAGTACATTTCTTCCTTGTCTGGAGTGATTCTGTGGTTTCTAAACAATGAAGATAGATAGATATATGCTTCTAAACTTAAGGAATAATACAAATGATATACCGCTGTACTTATGCAACTGTATGAAAATCATAAGAGTATGTCACTCACTCACTCAATCAGTCAATGGGTCAGTCAGTCAGTCAGTCAATCAGTTAGTCTGCTGTATGTTTGTCTGTCTCTAACTCTAACTCTACGCAGGTGTCAACTTCGCTCACTACCCCAAAGGCAGTCGATTAGTGGCGGTGGACCCCAACCACGAGTTTAAGTCTTATTTTGAGGCCAACAAACAGAAATTTCCCAACATCGAGGTGGAGGACTACATCGTGACTACAGGTGGGAGGAGGGAGCTGTGAGAGTAGATAAAAGGGGAGTAGATAGAGCGAGAATAGAGGGAATGGGAGTAGATACAGTGGGAGTAGATGAAGTGGGGATAAAGAATGGGAGTAAACACAATATAATGAGAGTAAAGCAAATGGTAGATATAATGCCTGAAGGAACTGACAGAACGGCAGTAAACCAAATGAGGGTAGACAAGCTGGAGTAGACTAAATGTGAATTGACATAAAGGGAGTAAGTTAAATGGAAAGCTGACCAAATGGGAGTAGATCAGTTGGCAGTAGAAACAGTGGGAGAAATTCATATGGGAGTTGACAAAATGGGAAGTACGTAAAATGGGAGTAAACAAAATGGGAGTAGATCAACTGGGAAGCAGACCAAATTGAAAGCAGACAAAGCAGAAGTAGACCAAATGGGAAGCAGACCAATTTGAAAGCAGACAAAATAGAAGTAAGTCAAATGGGAACAGACGTAATGGGAGAATATGAAAAGTGAGCACAGAAAATAGGAAGTACTGAAGACTGAGTAAGGATCCCCGAAATTTATAGGCTGTGTTTCTTGGCACGACAGGGGAAAAGATGGACATGGTTCCTGACGGCAGCGTGGACGTGGTGGTGGTGACGCTGGTCCTGTGTAGCATCGACGACACGGCCAGGTTCCTCGGGCAGATCCGCCGCGTCCTGGCACCAGTGGGTAGAATGGCTTAAGGTACAATCGTGACAAAGTGTTCACCGACACTGCTCACTTCTTTGCTGGCTGTGGCAATGGAAAGAACTACTCGTATTTTCATATGATAGCACCATCAAGAACGCAGCAAATAATTGTGAGAAGGAAACACACTCTCTGTTGTTTGGAGAGGAATGAGAAATTTAGAAGGCAGGACACAATGCTGGCAGAGAAGTGTTGGTGAAATTTTGCTCATGGCTGTACAATTAACTATACCCTTTTTACTCTAACTTGGCCTAAAATTGCCATCTCTCCACCTTGAACACTGAGCTACAGCAGTGTATTAAGGCTAGATTATATCACTAATCTTGAAGAATCTTAATGGAAAGAATGTAGAGTTACAGTACTGAATTATTCTACCATTAAGTGAAAAACAAAACAAAACAGGAAATGGACAAAATTCTGGGCCCATACAAAAGGCCTTTCATAAATTGCCTTTAATTGTCTGCAGATAACAAGAATAAGATATAAAAACTAATCTGCCAAGCTTCAGGTCGCGTCCACAATGAAAGCTGGCTGGTGCTGAAAGGTGCGCGAGGGAGCTATGTATCACTGTAACTCATTGAAGTGGCCCCACTGGATGTGGGAGGGTGCGGAGGAAAGCTTCTATGGGTTACAGTGATGCATAATTCCTGCCCACAGCACCCCACGCCAGCAAGCATTCGGTGCGGACGTGACCTAAGGAATCAAGTTCATTATCTGATTTCCTGAAGCACCAACTAAGCACACCCGGTCTTTCAGGGCGGGAAATTCTACTTCATGGAGCACATCGCCGAGTTCAACCTGAAGAAGCACTGGCTGAGGCGCAGAATGCAAGACGTCTTCACCTACATCATCCCCGTGTGGCCTTGGGTGTTCGATGGATGCTGCCTGGACCGTGAGACTCTGCCAGAGATCGAGAAGGCTGGGTTCTCAAAGGTGGAGGCTGATAGATACTACGCCCCCATCCCCCACTGGGTCTTTTGGCCGGAGCAACCCAATCTTAAGGGCATCGCGACAAAGTAGTGGATGCTGGGGAGAGGTGGTGGTCTAGTGGACAGAGGTAGTCAACAGAGGAAGACAGTTAGAGATGTCCTTGGGTGGTAGGCTATTAGAAGTCGGAGAGGTGGTGGTCGAGATGTCCGTGAGTGTTTTAGAAGTCGGTTGTTCAAAATGACGGAAGTTCAGTTTCAGGCTAGGGTAGGGAACAGTATGATGGTTTGAATTTCGTTAAAGCAGTTTACTAATCTTCTACAATACTCACCAACATGTACTGAAGGAGATAGTCCAAGCATGTATTCAACATGGACGGTGGGTATTAGCGCCGAAGTGGTGACATGTGAAGGATTGTGGCACGTAGGAAATTACTGGGCCTTAGGAAACGGAATATCAAGGCTACACTCAGAGTCAGGCACTTATTTGCTATACACACACACACACACACACACACACACAGTTGCCTACTCTGACACACATACACACGTACCCTAAACACAAAGATACACCCACATACTGTACACTTTCACAGCCTTTCTCCATATACAAATCCACATGTTTTGATAAGTCCCCGTGATGGATGTTAATACTATAGTGTTTTGGGGGAAAGATGTAAATTTCTGTATAAAGTTCATTTATGAATATATTTCTAAATACGTCATATTGCTCATGTAGGACTCTCTCTCTCTCTCTCTCTCTCTCTCTCTCACACACACACACACACACACACACACACACACACACACATATTTTGTGTTACTTTACGGAATTGTCTTCTTGAGTGTGAGTTTGGTTGTTTGATTGTCCGTCTTCCTTTCCCACCCTTTTTTCTCCCCTCCCCCTTCCCACACTTCCTCCTCCTCCTTCTCCCCCTCCTCTTCCTCCTTTTATTTAGATTTAACAGATTTACCATTCAGTACAAGCCCCAACACTGTCCTATCCCACTCTTGATGCCTCCCCTCCCATCCCTACTCTCACCCTGTCCCCATCCTCACAAGCACACTCGTGACTGAATGTCCTTGAGCAGAGGGCAAAGCAAACCCCCGGCAGTTTCATGCAGTAATAACACAGCAACAAAGCCACTCACCACATAGGCTATTATGTGGCAGACTCATGTTTTTGAACCCTCCTGCCAGCCTCCTTGAAACCTCTTCCTTAGCGATTTATTTTTGGATTGGGATGGTTAGTATGTGGTAAGCTCATGTGCTTCAACCCTCCTGCCTGTCTGCCTAACACTTCTTCCTTAGCGATTTATTTTGCGACATGGATAGTCAATATATACGTGGTAGACCCATGTGCTCCAACCCTCCTGTCTGCCTCCTTAACACCTCTTCCTTAGCGATTATTTTTGGATATAGCTGGTCAGTATCCTTTTGTTCGTGATTTATGTAGAATATGGCGATACTGGACGGATTTATGCAAAACAGAACAAAAGAGTAAGGTATAATGAACAAAAATAAATCACTTAGGAAAAGGTGTTAGGAAGTTTCCTCAACCAACGAGAATACGGGCCAAGGACTCTCAACCGCGAGTGTACAGCATCTAAGCAGCGTCTTTTACTATACTCTGTTTACTCTAACTTGGCTTAAAATTGCCGTCTGTCCATCTTGAATGCTGATTTGTAACAACAGATTGACAGCTGAATATGATGGCAGTCAGGAAGAAGTGATATGGAAAGGATGTAGAGCCATAGTATTGCCTTTTTCAGCCACACAGAGACATGAAATAAACTAAAAAAAAAAATAACGAAAATCCGGGGCAGGTTAAGGAAGAAAAATGGTATAAGAAGCTAACCATGTACAGCTGAGGACAAAAATAATAATCCACCCTACTGCGATAATCAAGGACACAGTGAGCTATGATTTCCGAAAGCCAATGATGAGATATACGGATCCTAACGAATTTCTTAGAATATTATGTGCGAGTTCCATAATTATTCGGCCAAAAAATGGAACGGTATTTTTGACCACGACTGTACCCATACTTGCACTTGTGGTAGGAAAAGTGTATGGTCTTTTAAACAATAAAGTCAGTCAACTAATCAAAGTTTTATTTCTTATATATGAACGTGCTTTACAGGCTTTGTATCTCATAAAAAGGGGGAATTTACAGCAGTACATCAACTAATAATAATAATAATAATAATAATAATTCAAAAAATAATAATAAGTAGTTTTTCATCTAAGTACTTAGAGTGAATATGTTAATGATTATCTTGCATTTTTGTACTTTTCCTTAGTGTGTGTGTGTGTGTGTCTGTGTTTTGAGCTTGCGAGTCTAAAGTTCACAGTACACAGGTTTAGTTCCCTGGAAAGCCGTGCATATCACCCCCTTCAGGTCACTCTGCGCCTTCCACAGGAGCTCGCGACTGAACACCTGAGGGCAGAAACACAGTTAACTTAGGTAATACATATTTAACAGAAAAAAAAGGACAAACATAAAAAAAACAAAAAAGAAGAAAAAGAGTGGATAGAGACGTGGATAGGAATGAACTACAAGAATATTTACATCCTCATTCACAAAGCGTCAGCCATAACTTACGTCGTTGATGATGATCCAGGGAACGTAGTCGAGATCAGAGGCGTATTCATTCTGGTTAAGTCCCGCCTCGTACTGACGTTTTCTGCCTTCAGGGGAATCTAAGCAGTTTTCTATGGCACTGTAGTCCACGCCTGTCTCCTCGGCACACTGTGGGAGAGAGATAGTGAGGTAGGTGGTTTGAGAGAGAGACAGACAGACAGACAGATAGAGACAGAGACAGAGACAGACAGACAGACAGACCCCTGAACTCAGGCTGTAGCACCTCCGAATTATAACAAAATACAAATGGAAGTAAAAATAGACAGACATATAGGCAGACAGACAGGCAGACAGCTTGATAGATAGTCAAAGATAGGCAGACAGACAGATAAACAAAGATAGATAGACAGACAGACAGAAAAAAACAGATAGACAGAAAGGATATATAGACCCACAGACAGAAAAAAAGAGATAGACAGATAAAAGACAGACCGAGACCACAAAACAGGCAGTCTTTTACCTGAGGTCCTGCAGCCGCCCCTTTAACCTTCTCCATGATACACCTGGCGAAGTCGACGGCCTGGCACTGATCAGGGATGTGGTGTGTGGCGCAGGTGAGGAGGATGTTGCCCTTGCACTCCCGACCCCCATGCTGGCACCGGAACCTGTAATCCCCTACGCCTGGCACCTCCTGACGGGGGATTACCAGTAGTAGTAGTAGTAGTAGTAATAGTAGTCGTCGTCGTAGTGGCAGTAGTAGTAGTAAAAGTAATAGTAGAAGTGTAGTAGTAGTGGTAGCAGTAATAAAAGTAGTAGTACTAGTAGTAGTAGTAGTAATAGTGGTGGTAGTCATGAAAGGTATATACTGTACGTAGATGTGCCTGTGAAGCGTAGTCAGGATTCCGGGGACTTGAAAGGTTAGTCAGTGAGTGTGTGGACCATTTAACTGAACTGACATTGTGTTGCTCTCATTCTGTCCAATTTTTTTCGTTCTCTGGACTCTATCTCATCCAGTCCTTGGGTTGGAAAAGAGGCTGAGTAATGATGATGATGATGATGATAACGACGGCAACAACAACAACAACAACAACAAAAGCAATAATAATAATAATAATAATAATAAAAAAAGGTATAAAAGGTTTTAAAGCCGTGAGTCAAGGGACATCACGCAAGAAGGGAAAGATTTTGTCTCCTAGAGCGCAGTCCAAAATGACTGGGGGGGCAATCTCCCTTTAGGTACGGCGCCAGAACCTATGAAGTAATGAGAAAGACACCTAGAAATCGCCAGGTACCCATCAAGGCACACCAGGTAAACCCAGAGGAGAAAAACCATCGCTAGCACCGAGACTCGAGTTCCGTTCCTATAGATCAGTAGGCAGAATAACACTAATAACAACACCAAAAGACGTACCATAGTCTTGGCCTTTCCGTATGCGACCAGAGTGAGGTTCAAGATGTCGCTCAGGTTGCTCCACACGGGGTACAGCTGCTCCAGGAAGAAGTGGCGACTGTCTGGACACATACTCTCATAGTACACCCTCACATTAACCTTTGCCGCCTGGGGGAGAGATGGATGGATGAAGAGTGGGAGGGATAGATAGACAGAGAGTGATGGATGACAGCTAGACTGACAGATGGCGTGATTGATTGAGTGGTTGAGTGATTGGCTGATAGACAGACAGACAGTCAGTTATATACTGTAGATTTATAGGGAAATTAGGGAAATAGATAAATAGACAGATGTGGATGGACAGGAGGACAAATAGGCACTTTAATGGTCACTGCTCCTCTGAACTGTCTGCTTGCATTCCTCCACCTCTACGACGGGCGCATAGCACCCGTCTGGCAGCAAACTCTCATCCCTTTTCTGTCCAACTCTCTAATGCAAGAGTTAACCGTTACTCCCAGTCTTTCATTCATGCAACAGGTCAGCTCTGGAACTGTCTCCCTCTGTCTGTATTTCCTCCTGCCTATGATCTCCAGTCTTTCAAACGCAGTGTCCAGGCATCTCAAAATGATCGGATCTTGAATTTGGCTCTCTATTGTATTTTGTTTCTCTCTTGGAGGGAACTGTTACTGCGGGCTCATGGCCTTTGGTTCCTTCTTCCTCGCATAAAAAAAAAAAAAAAAGAGAGAGAGAGAGAGAGAGAGAGAGGTGAAGGGAAACATAGCCCACACATGCCTTAGCGTATCCCCAAACAACTTTCCCATCGCCTGAGAATGTAAGAAGAATGAAATGAAAAATAACTAAATAGATAAACAAACAAACTAACTAACTAACTAACCAACTTACTAAATAAATAATCATACTGACAAACGTTTGTATCGACAACCTAATCAGGTTAATAGGCAGGAATGGTATACGTTTACCCAGTAGGCGAGGAACGACTAGGTGTAATTATGTGGGTGTAGGTGTAAACAGGTGTAACGGAACACTACACACACACACACACACACACACACACCTGTCCCAACACTGGTACACACACACTTACCTTCCCCATTCAGTTCCACACGAAGCCTCATCCTCACATGTCAGCATGATTTATATCTCTGATTAAAATTTGTTTCACCTGTACTACACTTAGAAATATTAATTCTGTTATGGCAAATATTGATGGAGGAGTATTTTTGTGTGTATTTTGGAAAATAGATTTGAAATACTTCAGATGATGAACCTCCCTTAAAAAAAAAAAAAAAAAAGGCCGAATACCTGGGGAAGATGGATGTGAAAATGAGCATGTACATGTATACAGTACAAAGAGAGAGAGAGAGAGTGGGAGGGAGAGAGAGAGAGAGAGAGAGTATTCCGTCTTTACGTTCTGAAACAGTGAACGAAATATTTGAAAATATGCTCTGGTAAATTTTTTTTTGTGTATATACCTGTTGTTATTCTCAATACATCATAAAGAACATAATAAATATAGTATAAATCATACAGAATCCATTCAGAAGTAGGTGACTTACAAAAAAAAAAAAAAAAAAAACTGATTCACTGAAACAATCGATCGTCTGAGTAGGGATATTCAGTAAATATATCGATCGTCTGAGTAGGGATATTCAGTAAATATATATATATATATATATATATATATATATATATATATATATATATATATATATATATATTGATTGATTGATTGCGTAAAGATGTGACCAGTAATAACGCCATACTTTTAAAATGAACGATTATGAAACTCTTACATAACTTTTCGCAATGTTAGTTGGATTCCGAAGATGACGTCACTGAATTTCGAAAATCATTGCTCATTGCCTTGCTATGTATCGTCATGTAGTAATTCAGTATTGACGGTGCACAGCTGTACACGTGCCATAAAATATTTGACGCACTTCACTGCCATCCTACCACAGAGTCATTCATTTTATGGCAAGTATTGATTTTGAGGCATTTACTTTTTTTTACTACTTTGTTTTTATATCCATGAAGTGTTGGATAGGGACGCCTTCCTGTAGTAGCATCGATATGACTGGGCGATGGAGCTGCCCGGTAAGGTAAAGGGTCCTCAACTCTTACCCTGTCCCTCTAAAGGAGGAAGGTGAGCTGCAGGAAGAGGGAAACTTTATCCAGCAGTTCATCGGGTTCTCATGCAGATTGAGTTTCGTGTTACTACTACTACTACTGCTGCTACTACAAATATTACTTATGCTTTGATGTTTTTTATTTGTTTCTGCTTGCTGTTACCATTTTTTTTTTTTTTTCTTTAAGGGGAGAACTGTTGAGGTAGTTTTTTTTTTTTTCCATCGTACAAGGTGACGTTACTACACTTTATTTATTTATTTACTTATTTTTGCTGTTTCCAGACAATTTTATGTGTTTTAGGGAAGACCTTTCATGGGGGAGGGGTAGGCGAAGGCTCAATTCAACCCCTTCACTTTGGCCACGACCACGATGCATCCACACTCATGGCCAAGGCCTTCCACATGGCGAGCATTTTAGTTGGTCATGCGCATCACGTATGACACCTCTGTTTTAACTATAGGGTGACAGTATGGAGCGCCTCGCTTGGGGAAACTATAGTGTGTCTACTCTAACCTGTCAAAAATATCCCTAACCTATTATAGCTCAGTTGATGGGCAGGTGTAGGCAGATTTGAGGGTTAATTTGACTATAGTTCTTTCACCTTAACTTGGGCCAGATTTTCGTCCTTTTCCAGCATGGTTCACGTAGCTTAGTCACAAAAAGACAAAATTACGGCTCCAAATCCTTCCTATGGCACTTCTTCGTGACTAGCATCAAATGCCAGGGTTAATATATAATTACAACTCAGCTTTCACGATGGAAAGATGTCAGTTTTAGGCAAATTAGAGTAAATTTAATATACGGTAGTAACCAAGAAAATTCATTCCTCCCTCATAGCCAGTTCTCGTTATATTTAATGTACCCACGGCACAGTATTAAAGCATTGGGAGTGATCCAGCTCTGTTAAATGAAAACAAACCAACTATAATGGCCTGACACAATCATAACCTGACCTTCTACTGATGTTTGGCAAGTGAATGTACTTGTGTGTGTGTGTGTGTGTGTGTGTGTGTGTGTGTAATATGTTGATGTGTGGGAGGACTGCTTGGACTCAGGGTACTCTCTGCCTACTCCATGTCTAGTGTTGAATACATAATAATAATGAAAACAACAACAACAGCAACAACAACAACAACAACAACAACAAAGTATAATAATAATAATAATAATAATAATAATAATAATGACAACAGCACCAACGACGACAACAACAGCAGATGAAGCTACAACAACACTTATACTAATACTAATGCTACAACTACTACTACCAGTAATAATAATAATAATAATAATAATAATAACAATAATAATAATAATAATAATAATAAAAATAATAATAATAACGTATCAGGCAGCAAAACATATGGATCTAGAGGGGCACTTAGTGGAGAGCATCTCTCCGAGAAGGACAACGTCATTTCCAAACCACACTTCATAATGGGTTGGGTTTTCTCATCACTGATTAGTATTTCGCAAAAAGTGTTTTCCTGATCCAGAATCTGTAGTACTCTCCGAATTGGTCCCAAAAGTTAATCGATTGTTCCTTGGGACATGGACTATCTACCCACCAAATTTGGTCCAAATCTCTCTTTTAGTTTTTGAGTAATCCTGCACACAGACAAACACTCTAACAAACAAACAAACAAATAGGGGTGAAAGCATAGTCTCCTTGTCAGAGAGAATTATCCAGGTCACTACTTACATCTTGTGCGGCAGGGAAGGCAGGGAGCAGGAGAAGTAGAACAAGTGTTACCTTCATAGTGTATAACCGCACTGACACCACACCTGTACCACCCTCACCTCTGAATACCTACAACTGCAGCAAAACACGCACACACACACACACACACACACACACACACACACACACACACACACACACACACACACACACACACACACACACACACACACACACACACACACACCTGAATAAACATCCCCTCCTCGAATGACATGTTTTCTCTTAGTACTGCCGTTACCACTTATATGTAGACAGATAGATAAATGGACAGGGTTAGGTATTTTTCGTTGATAAGATTTCATATCAGGGAATCTGCACATTAATTTTGTTACTCTTATTTTCTTTATTCATAGGGAGGCGAGGGTGAACAATGGGAGAGCTGAGGTCACGGCCGTAATGAGCAGGGTTACAAGAAATGGTGTGAACTCATTTTCTTCCAGAAGTCTTTTTCTCTACTTATAACTAGACACCTTAATCCCGGAGAGGGTGGCCACAGATGAATCACCTCCACGTCACTCAGTCCTCCGCAATCTGGCTGCCCTCCCTACAACTCCCACACTCGCACACTTACACACCTCTCCATCCCATCCCTTTCTCTCCTCCTCGGTCTCCTTCGGTTTTCCTTGGGAGCTTGTGCAGCCAACAACAACAAGACCCCAGGAGTCACAAGTGTCGATACACCTGCCGGCCAGGTAATAATCCGCTGTTATGTTAGTTTATATACTTTTTTTTTATTTAGTTTAATTTTGTGGTCGGACGATTTTATTCAGCTTCAGTTACTCTAAGGTCCACTAAAAGGCAGAGGGTGGAGAGGGACGCCTTCACGTTGTGGCAGTGACATAGCACGGTGTCTTCCCTGCCTAACTATACAAACGTCCTTCATCTCCCGCCCTATCCCCCGAAACTTCAACCTGTACTCCACTGAGTTCACGCTTCAGATGTGCCTGGGACCACACCAGTAAGGGCGAGTACTCCTCCTCCTCCTCCTTCTCGTCACCAACATCATCAACAGCAACAAAACAGTGCTTCATTGTAGCAAAGAGTTTAGCATCATCAGTACCATGGTGTCCCTCTTGCTTCGTTCTATCTACTGACAAAAAAATAATATTCAACTCAGTGGAAATTTCATGTATAAAAGGAGTCTGTATTTAGTAACAAGATCGATTTTGATTTCCCGTCCGCCAGAAACTACTTTATTAATTTAAGGTGTATGGAAAATAAAGATCTACATTAGTCCGCTCTATTATTATTTTTACTAATACTATTTGATCATCTATATTTCTAGGTCCATACAAATAAATATCTGCATTTAGTCTGCTCTCACTTTTATTTTTACTGAATCTTATATCGAAGCTATTTTTCTAGGTACACAGAAATAAAGATCTCCATTTCATCTACTCCCTATCATTTTTACTACTACAGTTTTTCTCAACTATATATATCTAGATGTGCGAAATCTGCTATCTTTATAAGTTTTGCTACTACAATTTTCTCAACTACATCTCAAGGTGAATACAAATAAAGATATGTATTGAATCTGCTCTCTTTATTATTATTATTACTACCACAGTTTTTCTCATCTATATTTCTAAGTCCATACAAATAAAGATCTACACTCATTGACTCTCTTTATTATTTTTACTACTCCTATTTTTTCAGTTATATCTCTAGGCACACACACAAAAAAAAATATCTGTGTTAATATGTTCTCTCTTTATTTCTGCTAATACATTTTCCTAGATCACGTACACATCAGAATTTGACAGCATACATTGGCTCTTCTAACCACTCCGAAAATTGCCGGAAAAAACTGCCGACACTGACATGGTTGTGGTCTGAATATACGGCTGCCTCTTTACTGGTGGCTTTATGTTCAGATTCCACAGGCAAGGACAGTTGGATATGAGGAGCATCACCACCAGAGAGTTGCTGCCAGTGTCTGTGTGTGTGTGTGTGTGTGTGTGTGTGTGTGAGAGAGAGAGAGAGAGAGAGAGAGAGAGAGAGAGAGAGAGAGATTCAGAACATTAGAGTGTGTTCCTGGTGATGAAAGAGTGCATGAAAGGGTGAGAAAATGTGAAAGAATATGCTTACTGTACGTCAGATTACAAGAATGTGTAGTGTAAAGGTGTAAGGTGTGTTTGTGTATATACCAGATCATAAGAGTG
The DNA here is from genome assembly GCF_032717465.1 of Coenobita brevimanus. Classification (NCBI taxonomy): domain Eukaryota; kingdom Metazoa; phylum Arthropoda; class Malacostraca; order Decapoda; family Coenobitidae; genus Coenobita; species Coenobita brevimanus. Next base: position 36,156,548 of record NC_136998.1, read on the forward strand.
TGTTCTTGGGAGTGTGTGAGGGGGTGCGAGACAGTGTGAGTGTGAAGGGTTGTAAAAATATGACATTATCTGGCTGTGTCCCTGGTGATGAGGTTGTACAGGTGTTCCGGTAAAGGTAATCCAGGTGAGAATTACATGGTGCAGGCACTGGGCTTGTTTTCACCCTCGTAGGCCTCGCACACGTACTTCTTCAGGTCGGTCTCTGCCTCGGGGGTATACACCTGTTGATCAGAGGACAAATGAACATGAAAGAGGGGAAAAATTATTGAAAAGAAACATATGTATTATTATCTAATTATCCAGGTAATTATTCCCGTCAATAAAGATGCATGATACCCAAGTAAGAGGTGGATGTAGCTTCTCTTGCTACAATGCCATCTACTCATAACATACTATATGAAGTCCTGTGCATACAGTGCAAGCATATTAGTAGTAGCAGTTGCCACAGGTTCATCTGTAATTTGAACCCAGTGGACTGCATGCTTAATCTGCTCTCCTGTAGTCCACCATCGTTGTTTTGAGGGATAGGGAGGGAGTTGCGTGACGTTTGTATAACCGGGCAGCTCCACAGCCCAACTATATCAGTGCCAACACATGAAGGCTTCCCTCTCCAGCACCCGTACAGGTATAATATCAAATATATATACAGTCCACATGCCTATTATCATCTGTTTCGTCACTCACCCCATTGATAAGGATGTGTGGTACCCGGACAAGGCATGGCTCCAGTGCCACCACCTTGCGTCCCTCCTTCTTATACAGCTTCTGGCCATCAACAGACATGCTGCAGGCGTTCAGACCCTCGTGGCGCAGACCGGCTTCACGAGCACACTGGTGGACGGCATTGGGGTTAGATATGATTTGGTGGTTCATAGTTGCTTCCGTTTATCGTCGTCGTCGTTATCATTATTACCATCATCATTATTGTCATCGTCATAATCATTACCATCATCTTCATTATTGTCATTGTCGTCATCATCATCGTCCCACCACATTCCTCTTGTGAGAAATAATTACGTTGATGATGATGATGATGATGATAAGAATCATCATAATGATAGTTCACCACCATTTTCATAATTATAATCATCATCATTATCATCACTATATCGTCAGCATCCTATCTCATTAACATGTGTGGGAAATTGGCTTAAGAAGATGATAATAATGACAATGACGATAATCAAGTCTCTTATTCATATTACAATTCCGTCGTAAAGAAAAATGCTTATAGACTGAATAGAGTAAACATGCTATAAATCTGAAGCCATCCCCTTCCTCCTCTTCTCCGGGCCAGCATCGTCACCCCAAAATACTTATCGAAGAAAATACGTAATAGAGGAAAAAACAGAAACAAAAATACTCACAGCTGAAATAGAGTAAGAAAACAGTGAACGTAAAACTCTCCCCTTCCTCCTCACCTCCGGGCCAGCTTCACCACCGCAGAATTTGGTGAAGAGACACTTGAGGTAGGTCATGAACTGGTCCTCTTGCGTGATGTACCGCTTAGCACAGGTCACCAGCATGTTACCCTCGCACTCCAGTGGCCCACGACCGCACTCGAACTCGTAACCGTGCCCTTCTTTGGTGTACTAAAGGGAGGAGGAAGATTTCTGAGGGTTAGGTCAGGCTAAAGGGATGAGAGAGAGAGAGAGAGAGAGAGAGAGAGAGACAGACAGACAGACAGACAGACAGACAGACAGACAGACAGACAGACCCACAGAGACAGATGTTGAGGGTTAGCTGAGGTTGGGTTAGGGTAGGTTAGGTTAGGTTGGGTTAGGTTAAGTTTGGTCGGGCTGGCCTAAGTTGCCATCTCTCAACCTTGAAGGCCGAGATGTAGTAGTATATTATTACTAGAATATGATGCTAGTCACGAAGAAGTGCTGTGGAAACGATGCAGGGGGCTCTAGTAATGTATGTTACTGAGCTACGTGAAATTAACAGCAAAAGAACAAAACTCTGGGTCAAGATAACGTGAAAGGAGTATAGAACTAACTCAACCAATGAAGATTATTTTGTTTAACGATGAATTTTATTTTGTTTAACGATGAAGATTATTTTGTTTAACGATGAAGATTATTTTATTTAACAATGAAGATTATTTTGTTTAACGATGAAGATTATTTTGTTTAATTCCAGCTACTCCCAGACGAACTTAAACAGCTCTCTCAAAACAGCCTTGGAAGAGGTGTTGAGATCAAGAGTGATATCCCTGAGTTTGGGCCACAGTAAAACAATGGGGATTTTTTTTTTCTGCCACTCTTGGGACGATTATTATTGTTATTATTATTATTATTATTATTATTATTATTTAGATTATTACTTAGACTCCAAGAAGGAAACAGCTTGGTAAAAGGGTCAGGAAATTTACACGAATCCCTTCCAGTCAAAAACAAAAAAATCAAAACAGAAAATAAGTCTAGAAATAACAAATCCAATCCAATAAAAAAAAAATCAAAATGAAAAAAGTCTCAGAAATAACCCAACTACAAACACAACATCCCACTGAAAGGCTAATCCAACTCACATTAGTCTTGCCGTAGGTGTTGACGTCGAGAGTGATGATGTCTTTGAGTTCTTGCCACACGGGGTCCAGCTGCGTCAGGACGAAATTGGAACTGTCCTTGCATATTGTCTCCAGGTGCACCGATACTTTCACTTTGTCCTGCAGGGGGAAGGTGAAAAGAGATGCTGAATGAGTGGGTATGTATGAAGCATTATTCTAGTTATCTGTCTGTCTGTCTGTCTATCTCAATTATCTGTCTCTCTGTATGTCTATCTATTTAAACAATCTGTGTGTCTGTCTCTCTGTTTATCTATCTTTTTACTATATACCTGTCTGTCTATCTATATTTATCTATTTATCAAGCACAAAGGTTATAGGGGACGGCTTTCCTTATGGTTATGTAGCTGAGGGTATGGTATTGTAGTATGTATGGGTGAGTGTGTGATAAAAGATGAGAATACTGTGATATGTAGAGATAAGGATGTTGTGATGGGTGATAAAGGTGAAGGCTACGGTGAAAGGTAATAGATGTAGTGGCCTGGGTGAGTATATAGTGGTGTGGGTGAGGTATATGGTGACAGGAGAATGTGTGATGGTGTGGGGGAGGGGTGTGTTGAAAGAAGAATGTTTGGTGGTATGGGTGAGGGGTGTGGTGAGAGGAGAATGTATAGTGGTATGGGAGAGAGGTGTGGTGACAGACAAGTGTGTGATGGTGACAGTGGCTGACGAACATGGTGGCAGGTGCGATTGGCAATAGCAGATGGCGTGACAGGTGCGGCAAGGGCCAGGAGGACGCAGAATAGGCCGGCGGAGTGCATGGTGAGGCTTGTGGATTATCCCAGCATTCACCTTCACCCACCCTTCTTTATACCGCCTCGGATACACGCAGACACACGCAAGCACCACACACACACACACACACACACACACACACACACACACACACACACACACACACACACACACACACACACACACACACACACAATGGCTGATTATCATGCACTGTGATGCTTATCACATACAAAAGAGGACAAGGAACAACAAAGGGATGACAAATTGGTTGAGGCCTATGGGACCTCTCAAGAAGGAGAAAAAAATTACTAAAGATTTGGTTAAAGAAGTGGTCTCTGGCAGCGTAACAGCAAAGGCCAGGGATAATATATGCAACAAAAGTGAAGTGTTAGGAGAAGGCAATAATAATTTCACCATCAAAGCTGAATTTCGATATTAGTCTGACAAGAATGCTGACAAATCGAAATTTACTGATAATGAAATGCAGAGGAGTTCTCCGAACATGTTTAAAATATTACTGCATGGTGATTTGTTCCACAAATTACTTTTTACCTTATGACTATTTCTTGGGTAGCTTTATTCATAAACGTTAACTTTCTGATCATACTCTGTATTAAAGAAGAAGAGGAAGAAAATCCACGTGCCAGATACTTCGTGACTGGCAATGAGTGTCACGTGCAGTTGTTGCATTGTTGCCACTGGGTCATTCAGCTACTCAGGAAGTGTGTGCGTCCATATTTCCGCCCACCAGAAAGAAGAGACAGGCCAGTGACTCCGTGGTGGAACAAATCCTTGTAACCCATATTATGGAAGCAAAACCCAGCCACCTCACCATGGACGATAACAGAGACCCATGGACCTACAAAATATGTGAGGAATCTCTTCAGTCCGGTGACGAATTTCTAATATTTTTCTATACTCTTTTTACACTTACTTGGTCCAGATTTTCGTCCGTTTGCAGCCTATTTCATGCAGCTCAGTGGCAATATAAGACAATAATGTGGCTTTACTCTCCTCCCACATCACTTCTTCATGACTTGCATCATACTTCAGCGTTAATTTCTTCTTGCAACTCATAGTTCAGTGTGGAGAGATAGCACTTTAAGGCCAAGTTAGAGTGAAACATGTGGATATGAACGCCTTCACGTGATGGCGATATGACACGACGGTGGAGCTCCCCGGTTGGATAAAAGTCCCTCAGTCCCCTCCCTGTCACCCACCGAGAGGATGATGGACTGTGGGCGATGGACAACTTCGGCCTGCAGTCTATCGGGTTCACGTTCAGATGAGCCTGGGATTGCAGGTGCTACTACTACTTCCGGTGGTGGTGGTGGTGTTGGTGGTGCTACTACTATTGCTACTATTACTGCTACTACTACTGCTCCAATTCTTGCCATCTTCACCAGTTTCATTCAGGTTAGGAGGGACTTTTCAAACTGAAGGAGTTAGATAAAGCATCCAATAACCCCTTCACCACTAAAGGTTCCCAAATTTAACAAAATCGTCAGCAGCAAATATAAACTAAAAAATGACATCACTCGGATGCAAGAGATTTTGAGAGAAAGGTAAAATTTCGATCTCATGCGGTCGGAGATAAAAGTTCGCCAAATATATACTTCATCTCCTTTTCTTCTCACCCTTTATCTCTGGTGGCTAATATTCCTAAGCTGCGAGAGGCTTGACATGTTCCTCTGCCCTCTGATAATTCCCATTGATTTGATGCATCAGGAGGGAAGATGACGTACGTGATCAAAATATGAAGTAGACGCGGTCGGGAAATAAGTGAGGCTTTTATCCCTCGCCATGTATTATTTCAAGGATAGGCTATGTTACTTTGGTTGGGTGGTATTGTATTGAAGAGATTATTTTTTTCACTACAATGGCGTCTTTGTATTTTTCTCTAGCCACCTTCAGACGATTTTCTTCAGCTTGGGAAAAATCTCTCAATGTAGATGGTAGAATATTTCCCCCTTAACTCCTTCCATTCAATGATGTCTTCTTTTAATTTATTCTCACTCCCTCCAGACGATTCTATTCATCTCAAGACAGGAAAAACTCTCATAGTGTTGATGTAAGAAACCATACTTTGTTCAGTTTACCTTGGCCCAAAATTGTCATCCCTCCATCTAGAATACTGAGTTATGTCAGTAGATTAACAATAGAATATGATGAAAGTCACGAAGAGGTGCTAAGGAAAAAATGTAAAGCCGCTACAGCATTATCTCTTCCTGCCACTGAGCAACGCGAAACTATGCTGCAAAAAGAATGAAAATTTGGGCCAAGTTAAGGTGAAAGAAGTATAGGATTAATTGATTCTGTCAGCCTCCACACGACTAAGTTTTGATTCCTTTCAGTGCAGTGCATGGAATTATCTTCAGGATCTTTTTGCTTTCAGTGTTATCTTTTTATCATTTAATTCAGCTGCTTACACGACATTTTATTCAGCTAAGGACAGACGCTTCGTGGTCAAAGGCTGCTCTCTCTCTCTCTCTCTCTCTCTCTCTCTCTCTCTCTCTCTCTCTCTCTCTCTCTCTCTCTCTCTCTCTCTCTCTCTCTCTCATAGTGAAACGAACCTAAAAAACTGTCACCCTTAACCCCTTCAGTACGGTGGTATAATTTTTATAATACTTATTTATTTTTTGTTTTTCATTTATTTATTTACCACCAGACAACTTCATTCAACTGAAAAGAAGCCTCTCGTAGTCAAGGAAGATCATCATTATAATCATCATCATCATCATCATCATCATCATCATCATCATCATCATTATAATCATCATCATCATCATCATCATCATCCCTACTTCTTTTCCCAGCTAAAGAAGACCCTCAGGTTAATAACCTGTTTTGAGAAATCTGTCATTATCAAAATATATGTTATTATTTCTTCAGCTATCGTACGAATATGAACTAAGCTGAATTTCTTCCATTAAGGTGCTGTGTAACGTTGCTTCATATTTTTGTTGGTTAATGGTTATCATGAGTCTAAACAAAGTTGACCTTTGCTATCAACAATATCCAAGACGACACCACAAATCTTAACAGTAGTAGTAGTAGCAGTAGTAGTAATAGTAGTATTAGTAGCTTGGTAGTAGTAGTAGTAGTAGTAGTAGCCTCAGGTTCATCCGAACTTGAAGCCGGTGGACTGCAGGTTGAAGATTCCCTTTTCTTATAGCCCAGTATCCTCCTTTCGGGGAGTAGGTAGGAAGCTGAGGGACGTTTGTACGAGTACAATCGGGTATATCCATTCCCTAGTTATGTCAGTGCCACCCCATATCGAAGGTGAGACTGATAAAATTAATATATCTTTTTCATGTTTGTTCACTCCTAAATTACATGAAAATTATTGATGATTCGCCACTGAACTTAATATTCTCACAGTCACAGAAAGAACCTATTGACAGATAGGCTAAAAATAAGCTGCTAAGTGAGAGACTCCTAAGACGAGATAACGAATGACCCCTTCCACTGATAACCCCTCTGGTCTCCTTATCCATCACTTTGAACTCATATCGCACAGTATCCGAGCATGTTACTAACAGCATGTTATTAAGTGATTATTTGCGCATATGATTATGTTTTCAGATACCCACACATAATATGCATACACGTGAGTTAGTATATATGGGAGTAGTGTACTGTACGAATGTGTGAAATTACGTAGTGTTCACTGGGTTCGGCATACAGTGTTCGCCGGATATCAGGCCAAGAACACTGCCTGTTTAAATGAATTCCGTATTGATTATATGAAAAGGTGGATCTGTGAACACGACTGAGCTTTTTCCATAAGTGATGTTAATGCGAGAGATTTTTTTTTTTTTCTAACTCTGAGCTTGGTATCGTCTTTGATTTTTTATCCTGCCTTCTCCAGGAAAATTATTCGTCATATGACAGTTTTTTTTTTTTTTTTACTGAAGAGGTGAGATAGAGCCTTAGCCCCTTCAGTACGAGAGGCTTTTCTGAATAAAATCGTCTGGTAATTGTATGAATACTGTAATTAGGACCTCGCTGGGATTTAAGGGTTTATTAAAGAAGTAAAAATAGTAAAACAATCAGAATATAAGATGCCATGAATTTATTGAGGTTATATAATGCCATACACTGAATACTTACGTGACTGTTAATACTAAGAATATTTATGCTTGAAGTATTGCCTTATGTTTTACACGCTTTACAATAGTCCCTGCTCTTCTTAGTGTTCCGAGGCAAAACTAACCTTCGATATTGAAGAGGTAATGAGATGCATCGAGAGATTTATTGTAATCAAGGCCACTCCGCTTCCATGATGCAGTGTCAGTCAGTTGATAGATTAAGACGTGGTGGTAGATAGATAGGTGGATAGATCGATACATGTATGGACAGATACTCGAACATGGATAGATAGATGGACAGTTCCTTTAAGCTTCATCGTAACTGAATGTTTTTACGTTTAGCCTAACGTATTTTTGCATATTTTATCATCTAATACTCTAAAGAAAATGTGTATATCTATTTACAGTTCGCTAAAAAATCTTTAGCTCTTTTTAAAGTTAGAAACTCTGCAGCTCTCCTAATAATCAGTAAAAAATCTCTCTCGTGAAGAAACTACAATCCTTTCTTATAATCAGTAAATATATGAATCTTTAAGTGAGTAAACATCTGTCTCTCTCATGAAAAAAAATATATAAATCTTTATATCAGTAAAACCTGTCTCTCTCCTAAAACATTTTGATCTTTCCTTATAGTTCGTAACCATTTGAATCTCTATATCAGTAAACATCTGTCTCTCCTCAAAAAATATAATAATAATAATAATAATAATAATAATAATAATAATAATCTCTAAATCAATAAACATGTCTCCTAGATTTTTTTTTCCCATCCTTCCTCAGAGTCCGTAAACATCTGAATCATTCGAAGTCATACGTTCGTAACAATCCGAATGTATCCGTCCTCTTCAGCCATCCAGTGCTTGAATTTCCCGCCTTATTTCCCGCAGTCTTCCCAGTCGTCGCCCTTGTACTCCGATTTTATGAGCTTCACAAGGTCCTTCTGAGCTGCTTCCAGGTTGGCGTCCGAGAATTCCTGTCCGGGAAGATGAAGAAAAGCGAGAGTAAGTGACAAGGAAATCACAGAAAATGTTGTTAAAAAGAGAGAGAGAGAGAGAGAGAGAGAGAAGGAGGAGGAGGAGGAGGCAGACTAACTCAATTCACCCAAGATGACCCAGAGCACGTAGTAAAAAGGGGGTTAAAGTGTGGTTTTGCGTCTCCTTCAACAAAATGGGAAGAAAACTCACTTAATTTCGTAAAGAATAAGCTGACAAATACAAACTCACATCCCCCACGATGATCCAGGGAACGTAGTGGAGAGGGGGATCCAGTGCCATTTGCTTCTCCCCTGTAATCTTGTGCAGTTCCAGGCCCTCCTTCGATGTGCGGCAGGTGTCGATCTCGCCGGATAGATCAATGCCAGCTTCGTCGGCGCACTGGGAATAAAAAAAAAATAATAAATGCAATAAAGGAAAAGAAATGCATATCCTCGTCGCGTAAGGAAGCTCCCTAGCACCTCTTCCTTAACGATTTATTTTCCAGTCTACCCATTAATATCTTCCTTTTTTTTTTCATTATCTATTTACTGTGGACATAGATTGCATCAATAACACACAAGAATACATTAACGGAGCAGAATCAGAAATAAACCGGTAAGGAAGAGGTGTTAGTAAGCGTCCTAATTGCACCAGAACACTGCCCTAGATCGTGCTGGATAATTTAAAGGGTTGAGATTAATTGAATTCACCTGAACTTGAGGTGGATTTGTCTTTTAGCTTTTAGAAACGTGACATGTTACAACAGTGTCCCTCCTCAGGAGCTCACATTTTGTTTTAAATCTGAAGTGCTTGATTAGTTTTCTTCCTAAAGCGTAAGAAAACGTGTGTGTGTGTGTGTGTGTGTGTGTGTGTGTGTGTGTGTGTGTGTGTGTGTGTGTCTGTGTGTCTGTATGTATGCGTGTACTGTATGTATGTATGTCCATTTTATTCAACGTACAGTACAGTTAGAATCAATAGTTCTCTATGCATTTTCGAAACTGTGCCAGAGAGCAAGTGAAAGCCTGAGACAGAGGGAAAACTACAAAAGCCTACCTAACTGGATGGGCCGTACATTCACTCACTCACCAATCAAGCTTCCGGAATCCCGACTAACCTCAGAAGCAGCCTCGGCAGCCACTCCATTGTCCATGATGCAGTAGGAGAAGGCCATGAACTTGTCCATATTAGTCACGTGCTTCTGGGCACAGTTGATGAGCAGGTTCCCTTCACATTCCCTGGGGCCGCTCTGGCACGAGAAGTTGTACTCGTCTCCGTCCCACGTGATCTGTAGGGCGTGGGTGAGGCTTTATAATGCAGCCTGAGTGGTAGATGTATGGATTATGGTGAGACTTGAGAGGCCAGGGTGAGACTAAAACGTAGACTTTATACTATGGCATGATTATCCAGGATGTGACTTTGTATTGCGATTCAAGTGTCAGGGCTTTACGTTGAGGGATTAGAATGAGGGTTTATTGTGTGATCTGCTTGGCAAGACTTTATGACAGGAACTGTATTGGATGGCTTAATTATCTTCATGGCAAAACTTGATAATATCTGTGTGATCTTACTAACACCCATGTGGTTTGAGTGACATGGCCCAGTAATGTGACCTGAGTGGCAAGATTTCATAGAGAGTTTGTAATGAGATCTAATATAGAAACGATTTTATAATATGATCTGAATGTCGAAGCTTAAGAGTGTTCTGAGTGGCAGACAGGTTCATAGTATGGTCTGTTCACTAAGGCTTTATCATGGAAGCTTGTAATGTGATCTGATTCCTAACTATTTATATGATCTGAATGACAAGGCTTTATAGACTGTTGTTTGTTGAATGGCAAGGTTTATAAAGTGATCTGAGAGTAGATGTCTTATAATTAACTACATATAACATGCTTTTATAATGTGATCTGGATGTTAAGGTGATCTGAGTGACAAGGCTTTATAGTATGGGTGTATACTGTGATGCAACTTGTGAGGCTTAATAGTTAGAATTTGTGATGGGGCAAGAACACTATCCCTAAGTATCCCTAATTTTCTCAGCCGTTTTGCAAGGGTTTAAAGTTGCTCCACACCACAATGTCCCGCTCCAGGGCCCGACTTACGTTAGCCTTGCCGTAAGTGTTGACGTCAAGGTCGATGAACTTCTTGTACTTGGACCAGGTGGGGTAGAGCTGAGTGGTCACGAATCTCATGCTATCAGGACACAGGGTCGAGTAGAACACCTGCAGCTTTACCGGATCCTTGGAGGAAATGAGAAAGAAACTGGCATTATCATCATCATCATCATCATCATCATCATCATCAACCTCAACAACAACATCAGTAACATCAACATCCTCCCCTGCTTATCATCATCAACACTGTCATCATTAACATCATCATCGTCATCATCATCCTGACTTTTTTAAAATCTGAAGTCGGAGTCAAGTTGGATGCAGATGGGAGACGAAAGCAGGTGAGAAAGCACAGACTACACATTTTTACAGACAAATATAATAGAAAAGCCTAAAAAAACTTAGTTACAGTTTTGTTGTTTTTCATCAAAGAAATGCTGTTCAATATATTTTTTTTTTTGTCACTCGATTGCAGCTGTCAGTGAAAGGAGTGCAGTTCATATTTTTTTTGTTTTTTCAATGATGCTGACTAGAAAAAGAAGTGCAATAAACATCTTTTGTAGCTTCTTGGTTGCTAGTGGAGAAGTTTGGGTGGAGGGCGAGGTAGGTGGAATATGTTCTGGTTTGGGAGGTGGAGGCGAAGACAGGTGGTGTGAAAGGTAACTCGAGGGATGTGTGTGTGTGTGTGTGTGTGTGTGTGTGTGTGTGTGTGTGTGTGTGTGTGTGTGTGAGTGGAGGACGAGGTAGTGGAATGAAAGTGTTAGAGAAGTGTGGGTGGAGGACGAGACGGGTGGAATATGAGGTGGTTAGGGAAGTATAGGTGGAGGGCAAGGCAGGTGGAATGAGAGACTGGGGGGTGACTGAGGAAGTGTGTGTGTGTGTGTGTGTGTGTGTGTGTGTGTGTGTGTGTGTGTGTGTGTGTGTGTAATTTGTACAGGGGGTGACAAATCAGAAATCAGACAGCAAACTCACAGCCGGCCAAACAGGGGCAGCAAGACCCAGAAGTACGAGGACAGTAGCAGCCGCGAACATGGTGGAAGGAATGGATAGGACGCTGCTGAGGCCTCCACATCCACATCCACCCTTATATACCCTCCACCTGGACACGCAAGCACACACACACGCAAGAACGGACAAAAAACAACTCATTATCAGATGCCGTGATGCCTGGAATCAACACAAAGGCTTGCAATGGGATAAAGAGTTACATGCGTAGTTCATATCTTGTTGCAATTGAGAAGGGAGGACAGTAGCTTACCTACCATCGTCATAGTTTTTATTGTTATTATTGTTATCATCACCATCATTATTAGTACTGTTGTTATTATTATTATTATTATTATTATTATTATTATATTCAGGTGAGAGTGAGTCATAGTCATCCTCTAATTTGAACTAAATTGTCTGGTACCGGCAAAAATAAATTACACACACACACACACACACACACACACACACACACACACACACACACACACACACACACACCAGTCGGTTGAGAGGTGGCCTGCTGTCCTAATGTACGTGGGCTCAAATCCAGGCTTGGGAAGGGAACAGTTTAAAGGACTTGAAATTTTAAAAAGTAGGACTTACTGATTTACCGAAGACCCGCTGACACGTCGTAATATCATCCCCGCACAGTCCTAGCATGTATTCAGTATAGACGGTGGGTGTCAGTGCCAAAACGATGACATGAGGAGGTGAATGGTATGTAGGAGGACTTCTGGGCCTCCAGGGATCGTGCTGTTCTGTTTATGACCAGAGATGAATTCATTAAAAGAGAGAGAGAGAGAGAGAGAGAGAGAGAGAAGAAAATATGACAAAGAAAAAGGGCCACGGGTTAATGGGTCACGTGACCAGCATCGCCTCTTCACGGGAAGGTACTCAGCAGGGAAGGCAGCCAGAGGATTCCTGGTGTAACTAATTGCTGTGTTCTTCTTCAAACAAGAATTTCTCTACTGAGCAGTCACACACTATTAGAAACCAAGGACACTGTAAATCTAGCTTTCTTAATCTCTTGTAAATCTGTCTTTTTAGTTAAACAAAAGCATTCGGGGGCCGAATGATGATCGCCCTTCAAGGTATGTTGTTGGCTAAGGTACAGGTTACTTACAAACCAAATATTAAGAAAATAAAAAACTCCAAGGAATTTAATCACTGCGTTTCAAAAAAAAAAAAAAAAAGAATGTATATATGGCTGCTGCCATCGGTCTTCTTTGACCCACCAGAAGTAATAGATTTCTGCACATCCACACAGTTGCTGTTTCCTGAATGTTTAGTGAAAATTCATCCACAATTTTTCAGGATATTTTGACGATAGGTAGGCTACATGCGCACACACACAGACATACATACAGACACATGCCGACAAAAACTATATCCCCTCGCCTTGCTAAAGATGGGTTATAAATAAATTTGTTTATACTCTGTCCTTGTAAATCTCTCTTGTAAATCTATCCTTTATATATATATATATATATATATATATATATATATATATATATATATATATAGATAGATAGATAGATAGATATATATAGATAGATATATATATATATATATATATATATATATATATATATATATATATATATGTAAATTTATGAAGGGTCTATGCGTGTATGAAGGGCTGAGGGGTAGGTGAATTTATGTGGATTTTGAGAGTAAAGAAATCAGTACAAACATATTCGGAATCACGGCGAAATGGAGCGAAGCGTGGATGTACTAGATAAAGTCAGGTCTTATTACACAATCTCTCTCTCTCTCTCTCTCTCTCTCTCTCTCTCTCTCTCTCTCTCTCTCTCTCTCTCTCTCTCTCTCTCTCTCTCTCTCTCTCTCTCTCTCTCTCTCTCTCTCTCCTTTATTTTTATAGTTACATTTATTTATTAATGGGTTTTCCCTGGACATGATCCACTCACTTTTGGGGATGATTCGTGAGGAATACCTGAGAGACGATGGTGGTGTGTATGGCAGGAGTGATCGTTGCTGAGTAGGGACATTAATACCTGGTGCATCTCTAGAAATGGCCACCCCCTAACAGTAAATAAATAACTAAAGATTTGTTGCCTCTTTAAATGCCTTCAGTCAATTAACATTTATTTGATCCTTAATTCTTGCTATCACTGGACAATTTATTTTTCTTTCGTCACTTTCTTTTTCTGTTTCCTTTTTCTTTTTTTCTTTTTACCTAGGAGAGATGTTTCAAATTAGAGGCGTTTGTTGTATCCTTCATTAACCGCTTCTCTAGGTGCTAAAGATTGACGCCTTCACGTGGTGGTGCTGGTGTAATTGGGTGGTGGACCTGTCCGGCGATACAAGGGTACCTCAACTCCCCCCTTGTCCCGCGAAAGGAAGATAGTGGACTGCTTAAGATTAGTCTGGAGTTACAGCTACTACTACTACTACTACTACTACTACTACTATTTCTACTTCTTCTTCTTCGCCTTCTTCCTCACTATTAGAAGTCCTTGCTAACTTTAGTAAAATTGTTTGATGTTAGACAGATAAAAAAAAAAGTAATCATAGTGAAAGTAGTAATAACTTCACCATGCTTTGAATAGATGGGTGAAACATTTATTGATTAGGAGAAGCCAAAACAGTTACCCTTTACTTACATACTTTATTTGTGCTTCGTTTACACATTGCAAATCATTTACTGTCACTATATTCTGTAATGATGTCCCGTACAGAGAAGAAAGCGTGGAATGTGAGGTGTGGTGTATGAGGAGGTGTGTAGTGTATAAAGGTAGGTGTATGGAGTATGATAGCTATAGGAGAGATTATTGTGGTGTGTGAAATATGTGTGAAGTGACAATGGATATTTGATGTGAGAAATGTGTGCGAATGAGAGGGGATGTGTGGTGTGTGAGAGGTGCTGGTGTGAGAGATGGTGTGTGGTGTGAGAGGTGGTGTATGGAGTGAGTGATGGAGTGGAAGAGTTTATGCGTGATGTGAGGTGGTGTGTTAGGGGACATGTTGTGTGGTGTGTGTTGTGTGTGGGGTGGTGTGTGTGGTGTAAGAGGTGGTGTGTGGTATGAGAAGTGGTGTGTGGTTGTGAGAGGTGGTGTGTGGTATGAAAGGTGGTGTGTGGTGTGTGAGGTGGTGTGGTGTGAGAGGTGGTGTATGACATGTAACTACGTTCTGCAACCAATAGGCTTGATTCCCTGGTAAGCATCACACACCACCTTCCTCAGATCTTCCTGGGCCTCATCCAGTTGCTCATCCGTGAAAACCTGCCGGAAGACACGACAATTAGCGATTTAACCGAGTGATTATACAGAGTGGTCCATATATAACATTCCTCTTTCACTGCGGGGGAAATTACTTGTGTGTTGATGAGACGGCTCACTCAATATTATCGATGTCTACCCTGCATCATTTATTCACTTCCTACACACCCACGCCCACACCAGCACACTGAGCCGTCTCCACAACTCATAAGGTACAAACAAGCGTATTTCTGGTGAAGTGCAATTTACAGACCATACTGTTTAGTAAAGATAACAGCACAAATACAGAATAAACACTAATGAGTCAGAAAATATCTCCCTTTCTTATCAGTACAGAGAAAACTAATTATTGATGCTAATAAATAACATCATGGCATTAAGTGCGAAGTTTATTTTGGTATACGGCCTCCTAGTCTCCCTATTTCCATGTCCTATTATCTCCTAAGAAAATCTTATTCTTAGCGGTCTTTCAAAATATGTGCTGTACACTTTTTTATTTGTTATTTTTATGCAAGAAAGAAGGAACCAAAGGCCAGGAGCCTGCAAATTGTTCCCTCCAAGAAAAACAAAAACAAGATAACAGAGAGCCAAATTCGAGAATGGATCATTTCGAGATGATAAGGTATAATAGTATGATATAAAAATTTAATAATAATATCACTGATAAGATACCTCATTTCCACGCCATAGCTTGCGATAATGGATACTGAACATGATTAATTATGTGCTCGAGTGTGTGTGTGTGTGTGTGTGTGTGTGTGTGTGTGTGCTGCCTCTAATCACCCAACAGTGGCCAGGAAATCTCCTATCGCAGTTGGCTACGTCCCTCATCCACTCACATCATTGATAAGGATCCAAGGAACATAGTAGAGAGCGGGGTCGAGGGCGTTCTGCTTCTCTCCCACCTTCTGCAGCAGCTGTTGGCCCTCCACCGACGTGTAGCAGCTCTCCACCTGACCATAGTCCACACCAGACTCTTCGGCGCACTGGAAATTAATTTAAAAAAATACTGATACCATCGAAATGTGTACCAGTATGAAACACGAGGGAAATACGTGAAAGCTTGATGCATTTCTGTGCAGTTATTATTTTTTGAAAGGCCTCCTCCACTTCTTTCAGTATAGTCACAATTCAGAACCTGCTGTCTTTAGTAGGACTTTCTTTTTAGTTGTGTGTAAAATAAAAAAGAATTTGAGGAATTAGAGCGTAAATGAAAATTGGAACATGTTATCTGAATATAATTCACAAACAGATGACAAAATTCCCGGCACAGATGGTCAAGTTCACACACTCGTCTCGGACTATCACAACGCCCACCTCTTGTTTATACTTCAGGGCGACCATGGATTTTCAATAATATTGGTGCAAGTGTTAAAGATATATATATGTAACGCAGATATATGGATGCTTAGTAAGTGGGCCCTCATTGAAAGCAGGTTGGCACTTCAAAATGTGTAGAATGAAACAACTGCACTTCGCGTTATTCTAGCCATGCAGTGTGTTGTTAGAAGCAGTAGATCGTGCACACAGTCTGAACCAGATAATGGCCAATAATAATTCCTTAATGCGTTTATATGTTTGAAAGAATATAATCACACACACACACACACACACACACACACACACACACACACACACACACACACACACACACATACACACACACACACACACACACACACACACACACATTTTATATATATATATATATATATATATATATATATATATATATATATATATATATATATAGGTTGTTTTTTGTTTTGTAAGCGCTTCATGTGGACTCAAACCATCCCTAGACTGTGATCTCTGAATTAATAACAGAAATCTCTACGTACTTCACTTCGTATTCCTATTCCAGGAATAATTTTTCTCAGGGCAACTATTTTTTCATTTTATTATTTATTTGCAGAAGATGAACAGAGGATGTAAAAACGAATAAAAAATATTCCATACACCAGATTACCTCACTGAGGCATGAACGAGTGTGAAATTGTCGTTCTTTCTTCTACTTCATCAAGGGAGGTGTAGGTCACAGATCCAACCATCCTCAAAATTTCGTATCACAGTTACCGTCCTAACCACTTATGTGCAATTGATAGGAATAACTCTGTTCCTAAAATTCTGGTTTGTTGAACTCTGAGGTCTCAAAGCTTTTCGATTGTGTGCGTTTGATTTCAGGGTTTTGAGAATGCTAGGTTCATGTTCGATTCGACTATCTAGGTCATCGATTTAAAGACATTTTGAAGTAAATTTATAGCGCATATTACTAACAGACTTTTCTTTCTTCTTCTTCTTCTTCTCTCTCTCTCTCTCTCTCTCTCTCTCTCTCTCTCTCTCTACACTTCTGATCCTCATACAACTAACTACAACATTAGTTTTGAGTGCCATCTCCCGCCCCCCTCCCCCCACACAGAGAAGGGGGTAGGCATTGTCACCTCAGGTCCCGCCTCGGTGCCCACAAAGCGCTCCATGATGCAGTTGGAGAAGGCCATAAACTTGTCCTCATCAGCGGTGTACTCCTTGGCGCAGGTCACCATCTTGTTGCCCTCACACTCCCCTGGCCCGTGTTGACATACAAAATCATACCCGTCCCCGTTAGCTGTGTACTGGAGGACATGGTGTCAAGTAATTAGTTTTTTTTGTAGTGATTTAAGTAGACTTCTATCTATCTATCTATCTGTCTTTCTATCAGTCAATCAGTCCATCTATCAATCTACCTATCTATATATGTAGACAAGGACTGTGGAAAGTATTAAGAATATAGGGAGTAGCTGGGAAGTTGTTGAATGCTGTGAAGAGTATGTATGAGGAAGCTATGGCTGCAGTGCGTGGGGATAGTGAACAAAGTGAATTTTTCTATTTGAAGGTTGGATTGAAACAGGGATATGTCATGTCTCCATGGTTGTTCAATCTGTATATGGATAGGGTTATAAAAGAGATACAAGGTAGGGCAGTGGTTGTTGGAGTGGCCCTAATGAGAGAGGGCAGTGTTTGGAGACACACACACACACACACACACACACACACACACACACACACACACACACACACACACACACACACACACACATTGAAAACAAGACCAACTTCGCTAACGAGGCCGGTAAAAATACACCTGAGAATCCCAGGGTACAATATGCAAAATAAATCGCTAAGGGAGCCTCCTAGAATACAGAATACAATATAAAATACAGAACAAAGACTGGGACCTCAAGTAACTACTCACATTAGCAATCCCGAAACAGTTGACGTCGAGGGTAATGATGTCCTTGAGGTCAGACCACACCGGGTACAGCTGCGTCGTCATGAACCGGGCACTGTCGGGGCAAAGGGTCTCGTAGTACACCGACACCTTCACTGGGTCCTGGTGAGAAAGCAATCAATCAGTCAGTCAGTCAATCAGTCAAGTAATTAATCAGTCAATCAGTCAAGTAATCAATCAGCCAATCAATCAATCAGTCAAGTAATCAATCAGTCGATCAGTCAAGTAATCAATCAGTCAATCAGTCAATCAAGCAATCAGTAATAATAATAATAATAATAATAATAATTATTATTATTATTATTATTATTATTATTATTATTATTATTATAATGATAATAATAATAATAATAATAATAATAATAATAATAATAATAATAATAATAATGGCCTATCGTCATTACTTCTTCAAAAGGACTCCATTAGCATTCAGAGCAAGTACGCATCATTACAATCATAAAAACCGTAAAATTATTCATCCATGATTCAGACTTTAATCGTGGAAGTGGAAAAAAAATAATGACCGTATACTTAAACCTTATATTTTAAAGTGGAATACACACTCTGAATTTTCTATGATAATTTTTAAGGCATTTGGCGATGATGGAACGTTTGTCCTTCCTGTATGCCTGCTGACTGCATTAAAGAGTATGGGATGCAGGCTAACCATATGTAATAACAGCAGGCGTTCCTTAAATGGCTGTCAAAAATAAGGGGTTTCGCACTTCACTCTGAGATTCATGAGTTAAGTATATGAGCATAAATCTGACATGTTATTTACTCACCGCAGATTGGACGGGCGTTGCCAGAGACCAGAGGATGGTGACAACGACTGTAGGCAACATAGTGGTGGGGTAAGGATGAGGTGGCGTGTGGAACAGTGGCTTCCTGTCACACACACTCATTATTATATACTGTATGCACACACACACACACACACACACACACACACACACACACACACACATGCTTACATATCTGTAATTCACACACTGTTATCTTATGTCTTCTACGTCTTCTCCGAGCCCTTCCACAAGCATGAGTTTCTTCTCACTCTTTCCTTTGATCTTTCGCATTACTTTCCTGTCTGGCCCTTTTTGTTGTCTGTCTACATGCCTATCTAAGTTTGTCAGTTCATCCATCCATCCATTCATCTGTCCATCCATCTATCTATCTCTCTGTCCATCTATCTATTTATCTATCTATCTATCTATTGTCAGGCGTGCAAGGACTGATCTTGCTAATGAGTCTCTCGAGTGTAAAGAAAAGTTTTGTTATTTGGGAGACATGTTCAGTGCTGGAGGTGGGGCTGGAGCTAGCTCCGTGGCTAGTGTAAGAGTGGTTGGAAAAAGTTCAGGGAGCTGTTGCCGTTCCTGACAATGAAAGGGCTCTCCCTCAGTGCTAAAGGGTTTTTGAATGCTACATGTGTTAAGAGTGTAATACTGTATGGTAGTGAGACCTGGGCAGTAAAGGAAGAGGATATTCGCTGGCTCAAACGTACAGAAATGACAATGACTAGGTGTACGTGCAGTGCGTCCCTCAGTGCAAGGCCAGGGGGGGCTAGGTTTACGATGGAAGAGTTGAGGGGTAGGATGGGACTGGAGTGTATTAGTGTTGTGTTGTGATAAGGAGAGGTAGATTGAGGTTGTTTGGGCATGTAGAGAGGATGGGGGATGATAATTGGGTGCAGAAAGTGAGAGGTGTTAATGTTGGGAATAGGGTTGCAAGAGGTAGACCTAAAAAGACCTGGGACGAGGTCACTGAGTGTGACCTCAGGGTTAAGAGACTGAATAGCGAAGCTGCCCGAGATCAAGCAGCATGGAGAGCTGCCATTACTCGTATGTGACCTAGGCCGACGCATACAAGGGTGCTGGAGTCTTTAAAAATGAAAACGAAAACGAAAGCTATCTGTCTATCTGTAACAGACGCCTCAGTCATATCAGTGAATGACCTCCACTTCACCCTATGCTTCACCATCGCGACGCCTCTTTCCAAATTACCCCACCCTCTCTCTCTCTCTCTCTCTCTCTCTCTCTCTCTCTCTCTCTCTCTCTCTCTCTCTCATGTATAGACCAGTTGCAATAACTTCCATTCTCTGTAAAGTTTTTGAGACGCTAATTAACAAACACATACTCAAGCATCTAGAAATCAATAAATTAATCAATGATCGGCAGTATGGATTTAGACAAGGACGTTCAACTGTAGACATTCTTTGCCTTCTTACCCATCAGCTTAACAAAACGAAAGACCAACATGGTGAAACACACACAATAGCACTAGATATATCAAAAGCATTTGACAGAGTATGGCACCGGGCCTTATTGTCTAAGATGTCACACTATGGCCTTGCATCACTGGTTCCTCTAATTTCTTCTTACCTTCTAATAGAAAAATACGGGTCATGGTAGATGGTATTTATTCTCAGTTTCATTCCATAAATGCTGGCGTACCTCAGGGATCAGTTTTGATGCCAACCCTCTTTCGCATTCATATAAATGACCTCCTATCTGTCACTCACAACTCAATACACTCTTATGCTGATGACTCGACCCTTCATAGCTCTTTCACATTTAGTACCCCCTTTACACAATTTGATATTATAAATTCCCAAATAAACACAGCAATTTCTCTGAACCAGGACCTTTCTAAAATTAATCAATGAGGACAAACAAATCTGGTCTCATTTAATGCTCAGAAAACTAAATACATTAATTTCTCCAACAGAAAGAATCCCTCTGACTCTCACATAATTTTAAATGATGTCAGTATTCCCATATCCACTACAATTGATATCCTAGGTGTTACTATAAACCCCAACCTAGCTGGACAGCTTATGTTAAATCCTTTGCTAAAAATGCTTCCAAAAAATTGAGACTTATGTACAGAGTTCGTGAGTTCTTCACTGACGAGCAGATGGCCACAATATACAAAAGTCATGTGCGTTCTCAGCTCGAATACTGTTCACCACTGTGGAGTGGATGTGGAGCGGTTGCATTGAGGCAGTTGGACAAAATTCAAAATAAAGCCATTAGATTAATCAATAATCCTGCCATCACGCAAAACCTTCCTCCATTATCAGTACGTAGAGATGTTTCATCTTTAGCATTATTTTATAGATATTTTTACCGTAAGTGTTCAGACGAACTGGCTTCAATTGTTCCTCCCCTTAATAATTTCACCCGAAATACTCAGGCAGCTGGGAGCGCCCATGAATTCACACTCTCTCCCCCGCAATGTAGAACGTCTGCTTATCAAAATTCATTAATCCTCAGAACTGCTGCTCTCTGGAATTCACTTCCTGGGAGTTGTTTCCCACAAACATTTAATCCACTTCAATTCAAATCCAGTTGTTATAAATATTTTATGAATGGAGGATGCCTTTAGGCACATGACTTATTTTTTTTCCCCTTTGTTTTCCTTCCTCCATTCATTGTCTATAAAAAAAAAATTGCTTCTTTTATACATTGCAAATTATGCAATGTCACTATTCTATTTGTAGTGATGTCTAGTACAGAAAAGAAACCTCGGAATGTAGTGTGTGGAGTATGGGGAAGCATGTAGTGTACAAAGATAGGTGTATGGTGTATGAGAGGTGTATAAGAGAAAATCTGTGGTGTGGTGTGTAGAAGGGGATGTGTGATGTGGGAAATGCGTGTGAAATGAGAGGTGATGTGTGGTGTGAGAGGTGGTGTGTGGTGCGTGAGGTGGTGCGTGGTATGAGAGGTGGTGTGTGGTGTGTGAGGTGGTATGTGGTGTGAAAGGTGGTGTGTGGTGTGAAAGGTGGTGTGTGGTGTTAGAGGTGGTGTATGACACGTGACTACGTTCTGCAACCAATAGGCTTGATTCCTTGGTAGGCATCACACACCACCTTCCTCAGATCAGCCTGGGCCTCATCCAGTTGCTCCTCCGAGAAAACCTGCCGGAAGACACGACAATAAGAGATTTAACAGAGTGATTATACAGAGTGGTCCATATATAACATTCCTCTTTCACTGCAGCACATAAACAAAAATAAATACTAGCAAGTACTCGTAAAAACAAATCTCGCTTTCTCATTCATACGAAAACTGATAATCGATGCTATTAAATAACGTGATAACATTAAGTGTGAAGTTTATCTGATGGTATATTGCCTCCTAGTCTCGCTGTCTCCATGTCCTTTTGTCTCCTAAGAAAATCTTATGCTTAGCGGTCTTTCAAAGTATGTGCTGTACACTGATAAGGTATATTAATTCTATGCCATAGCTTGCAGTAATGGATATCGAACATTATTATATATGTGCTCGATATATGTGCTCGAGTATGTGTGTGTGTGTGTGTGTGTGTGTGTGTGTGTGTTTTGCCTCTGATCACCCTAGAGTGATCAGTAATCATCCTGTCGCAGTTAACTACGTCCCTCAGCCACTCACATCATTGATAAGGATCCAAGGAACATAGTAGAGAGCGGGGTCGAGGGCGTTCTGCTTCTCCCCCACCTTCTGTAGCAGCTGCTGACCCTCCACCGACGTGTAGCAGCTCTCCACCTGACTATAGTCCACACCAGACTCTTCGGCGCACTGGAAATTAATAAAAAATAATAATAAATAAATAAAATATACCAAGAGTCTGAGACCATCGAAGTGTGTACCAGTATGAAACACTAAGGAAATAAGTGAAAGCTTTGTGTATATTTATGTGTCCATCAGTAAGTACTGAAAGACCTCCTCCAAATCTTTAAAAGTGTATCACCAGTTCTTAACCTTTGTGTTTAGTAGGCATCTGTTTCTTAGTTGTGTGTAGAATAAGAGAGAATATTAGTGATTAAATTGTAAATAAAAATAATGGAACATGTTATCGTTATAAGACTCACAAGCAGGTGATAGAATTCCCGACACAGAATGTTCTGATTATCACAACACCCACCTCCTGCTTAGACCTCAGCACGACCATAAATTTCCACTTTCGTCACAAGAAGGTGATCTGTAAATTAATGACTGAAATCTCTACTCTCTCCATTTTTTTCTAATTCAACAGTTGATTTCTCTCAAAGCGACTATTTTATAATTATTTGTTTACTGAAGATGAACACGAAAAGGAAACACAAATAAAAAATATATTCCCTACATCAAATTACCTCACTGACGCATGAACGTGTGTGAAATTGGCGTCCTTTCTTCTGCGTCGTCAAGGGAGGTGCAGGTCACAGATCCAATCATCCTCAATATTTCAAATCATAGTTATCGTCCTAAATCACTTATGTGCAGGTGATAGGAACAAGTCTGTCTCTAAAATTCTTCTTTGTCGAATTCCGAGATTTCAAGACTTTTTAACTGTTCTAATTTACAGGGTTTCAAAAATGTTAGGGTCATGGTTGATTCGACTACTTTGGTCAATGATTTCAAGACGTTTGAGGTAAATTTAGATTGTAAATTACTAAAAGATTTTTCATTTATTTTTTATTCTCCCTCTCCCTCTCTCTCTCTCTCTCTCTCTCTCTCTCTCTCTCTCTCTCTCTCTCTCTCTCTTTACATTTTTATTCCCCCATACTCGCAGCTCATCACAGCATTAGTTTTGAGCACCATCAACACACACACACACACACACACACACACACACACACACACACACACACACACACACACACATTCCCACCTCTGGTCCCGCCTCGGTGCCCACAAAGCGCTCCATGATGCAGTTGGAGAAGGCCATAAACTTGTCCTCATCAGCGGTGTACTCCTTGGCGCAGGTCACCATCTTGTTGCCCTCACACTCCCCTGGCCCGTGTTGACATACAAAATCATACCCGTCCCCGTTAGCTGTGTACTGGAGGACATGGTGTCAAGTAATTAGGTTTTGCACACACACTCACACACACACACACACAAATACATACATACACATGGAGGTATATAGATATATAGATGGACAGACAAACAGACAGACGTATAGACAGACAGATAGACAGATAGATAGATAGACACAGACAAACAGACAGACAGACAGACAGCTAGATAGATAGATAGATAGATAGATAGACAGACAGATAAATAGACAGATTGAATGACAGATGGACAGTCAGATAGATGAACAAAATGAGCCATCCAAATACTCAAGACGGTCGCATTGCAAGTGTAATTGGGGATGTCGTTGCAAGCCTTCTTTAGCGATTTATTCAACACATTACATCCTAACATCTTCCTTTATGCTATTGATACAGGCAGTACCAATATTAAACATAGGCAACGCTACGCTGTTGCAACCCTCCATCTGACCAAGCACATACCCCCACCTCCCAGCACACCTAACCATGCGCATAATGGCCCTCACTCCCCTCCCACTCTGTACAACCCAGAGACATTAAAACTTAAAAATTTCAGTAGATTACCCATGGTAATAATGAGGTTATGAGCATATATGATGAAATTATGACGTGATTTTTTTCATTTAGGCAGCCATTTCTATACTTACATAATAGGCACAGTCTTGAAACTTCATACATAATTAGATGTTCATATTATCACTTATCATGTACAATTTCTGCCTCATAGGTGTAGTAGTTGCAAAGTTTTAACTGAAAAATGCATTAAACCCTTGAGATTCCTTGCGCAGGTCGAATTGAAATCTGAGATTTTTTAAAATGCTTCATTAATAAAAAACAAAAAAACTACTTATGACACAGCATTCTACCTATCAAAAGGCACCAGGTCACTATACGACACATCAACTACGTGAAATTTCATGACTTTACAGTGAATACTTTCTGAGCTCTGGCCCGGAAACAAAATCCCTATGCCACCTATTCTTGTTGATCCCAGTGATAACAATGCCCTACTCTGACTTCCTCAGGTGGAGAGTAAAAAGACAGAAAATAAAATACACATGAGAATGCTAAGGTACAATATGCAAAATGAGTTGCTAAGGGAGTGATGCTACGAAACCTAGAATACATACCTGAGGCAGCAGACAATGTCGATATTAAAACGACAGAAAATAAAACACACAAGAATGCTAGGGCACAATATATGCAAAATAAACCGCTAAGGGAATGACACTAAGAAGCCTCCTTGAATACAGAATGCAATACAAAATAAATAATACAGAATACAATACAAAACTGATAATACAGAATACAATAGAGAATACAGACTAAAAGCAACTGCTCACATTAGCCTTTCCGAAGCAGTTGACATCGAGGGTAATGATGTTCTTGAGGTCAGACCACACCGGGTACAGCTGAGTAGTGACGAACCGGG
Organism: Coenobita brevimanus; assembly: GCF_032717465.1. Taxonomy (NCBI): domain Eukaryota; kingdom Metazoa; phylum Arthropoda; class Malacostraca; order Decapoda; family Coenobitidae; genus Coenobita; species Coenobita brevimanus. The sequence continues at coordinate 36,181,760 of NC_136998.1, forward strand.
CGCTGTCGGGGCAAAGGGTCTCGTAGTACACAGACACCTTCACTGGGTCCTGGTGAGAAATCAATCAATCAATCACTCAATCAGTCAGTCAATCAATCAATCAGTCAGTCAGTCAGTCAGTCAGTCAAGCAGTCAATCAATCAATCAATCAATTCTGTCGGGACAAAGAGTCTCTAAGTACACCGACACCTTCAGTGGGTCCTGGTGAGAAATAAATGAATAAATGAATGAATAAAGAAGGACAGACAGACAGAAAGGAAGAAAATAAATAAAAAATAAGAAAAAAATGAAGTATAGATCTGTAGCTCAAAATGGAAAAGTACAACCGTGGGCACAAATTTGTCAGCACAAATAATAAATAAAAAAATAAAAGTGAAATATAGGTCTGTAGCACAAAAACTAAATTGTAAAAACCGTGAGGAAAAGTTCACTGAAATTTCTCTACATGAACTATTATTATCAACTGTTGTTATGATCTATTATTATTTAATAACAATATGAAGCACTTAACAAACGAGTATGAGAAGGAAGGATATTCACTTTCGCTGGGGAGAAATGGGGGAGAAATGGGAGAAATTGGGAAGAATTGGAGAGAAATGGAGGAGAAATGTAGAGAAATGGGAGAGATGGGAAAAGACATGGAAAGAAATCGGAAAAAAACTGGGAGAAATGGAGAGAAATGGGATGAAATGAGAAGTATGGAAGGAGGGAAACAAGAGCTGGATTGTCGGCGAAATATTATCTTATGGCTAAACATATTTCCACTTCTAGGCGTATATTTCCACCAGACGTAATAGCCTCAGGCGTTCCTTAAATGAGTCAGAAATAAGTGGTTTTGCACTTCACTCAGAGATTCGTGGTTTAAGTATATGAGCATAAATCTTACATGTTATTTTACTCACCGCAGACTGGACGGGCGATGTCAGAGCCCAGAGGATGTAGACAACGGCTGTAGAGAACATTGTGGTGGGGTAAGAATGAGGTGGTGTGTGCAAGAGTGGCTCCGCTTCACACACTCTCATTATATAAACACACACACACACACACACACACACACACACACACACACACACACACACACACACACACACACACACACACATGCCGACACAGATTTAATTCATACACTATGTTTTCTCATGTATTCCACGTCCTCTCCGACCCCGTCCACAAGCACGAGTTACTTCTCAATTCCTTTGATCTTTCTCATTACTTTCATGTATGGTCCTTTTTGCTGTCTGTGTACCTATCTGTCTTTTTTGTTTTTCTCTATCCATCCATCCATCTATTCATCTATCCATCCATCTATCTGTCTATCTGTCTATCTGTTTATCTATCTATCTATCATTCTGTAGCAGACGCCTCAGTCCCATAAACGAATCACCTCCATGTCACCCTACCCTCCGTCATCGGCCCCACCCCTCTTTCTCTCCCTCCCTCCCTCCCTCTCTCTCTCTCTCTCTCTCTCTCTGGTTCTCATGCACCTCCCCACCCTATCCCTCCATCTTCCCCCTCCCTCTCCACCAACCACCTCACTCACGCTCTCCTGGTCAGTCTCTAATTTTAACTTGTGAGTGTAATATCTAAGACGTTCCAGCAAAAATGGTACATACTGGAGGTAGTAATTTTTGGACAGTTTTGAGTAATAAGTGTTATATCATCACTGTTCTAATATACAGTCATTCATCATCATCATCATCTTTTTCTTCTTCATCATCATCGCCATCAATCAGATCTTTTTTCCAGCTAAGGGTCCAGGGAGAGAGAGAGAGAGAGAGAGAGAGAGAGAGAGAGAGAGAGAGAGAGAGAGAGAGAAACCGACCGACACACAAACAGACAGATCGTGGAGTGATTGCCGCAACCTATTTCTCACTACAAGTCACTTACCTGTGCACACCTGACCAGTTCCCACACCCGCCTCTTCCCTCACCCAAGTAGGTATCACATGGAGGACAGCGTGAGCGTAGGAGGCTCAGTGATCTCTCTCTCTCTCTCTCTCTCTCTCTCTCTCTCTCTCTCTCTCTCTCCCTGAATACCACCTTCAGATGCATAAAGGTAAATTAAAAGGACATTATTTCAATTACGTTTTATTGCTATTAATTTTCCTACTGAGAGAGAGATGCACTTCTAAGCAAAAATAAAGCATAATTTCTTTTTAGGATCTTCTACTGATTGCAGAATTTCTAGATTATGTTAAGAACTAGACGCTATAGGTGATTTGAGAGAGAGAGAGAGAGAGAGAGAGAGAGACTGTGTGTGTGTGTGTGTGTGTGTGTGTGTGTGTGTGTGTCTGCGATTACATTAGTCCTCCACTGACCCCATATCCAAAGAATTTACGTCACGATAGACTGAGCAAAAATATGCATCTGCTTATTTCTCAGCGCCTTATTTAAAAACTGCGTGTGTTATTAACCCTGCATACTTGTGTTTTTACAGTTACCTACCCAGAGAGGTCATTATATTACTCTCCGTATACTGTACTTAATTTGCGTAATATCTGTCTACCTTCCATGTCTACTGTATATAACTGATTTATTTTTCTTTCTATTCATCTACCCATGCCATCATATATAACTCTCCTTATACTCTACTTGATTTGCATAGTACCTGTCTACCATGGTTATATTATTTACCTTCATTTAATTGTCTTTCTCTAAATGTCTTTCTGCCCGCCCATATCAATCGTACTTATCTATTTACTTTGCCTTTCTAAGCATGACAGTCTTTATGCATGACTGTCTTTGAAAATATCTCCTGTATCTAACTAAACCTCATCCATCCCTTTAACCCCTCACTCTTCCCCTCCTAGAAACACCAATCTCCATCTAACCCTACCCTTCCTCTCCTAGCTCCACACAGCCCCACCTAACTCCACCCTTCCCCTTCTAGTTACACCCAGCCCACCTAACCCCACCCTTCCCCTTCTAGCCCCGCCCTGCCTCTCTTAGACCCACCCTACCGCTACAAGTCCCCTCCTTGCCCCATTCAGCACTTCCTACCCCCCCCCACCCAATAATCTCTGCCTATCCTAGCCCATGCCCAGCTCACCTAGCCCTCATCTAACCTTCCTGCCTCCCCTATAACCCACTCAGCCCCTGCCACAGTCGACAGGCAAAGCTCTAACCCCAGTCCATCCCCTCAGCTCTCTCTGTCTCTGGATCTGTCTGACGCGAGGGCCAGCTTGAGCAGAGGAATGACCTTGATGGCTGTGATGTCCGCCAGAACCGCCTGTGACGATAGAAGGAACGGTTAGATACGATTGGATGCTGTTGGATATCATTAGACACTTAGATGACACTAAATTAGATATCATTAAGCAAAGTTAGGTACGATTCAACACCATTAAGCACCATTAGTTTAACCAGACCTAAAACTACCATCTCTCCGCCTTAAATACTGAGTTGTAACAATAGATTAACACTAGTCTAAGATACCAGTCACGAAGAAGTACAATGGAAAGGATGTAGAGCCTAAGTATTATATTTTCCTACCACTGAGCTACGTGAAACAAAGCTGAAAAAAGGACGAGAAGTCTCAGGCAATTTAAGGGAATGGACTATAGAACCCTACACCCCAAACCCTTCCCTAGTCACCTACCTCGGCAGCCTGCTGCGAGGTCACATCCATGAGGTTCTCGCGCCTGAAGCTGACAACTGCGAGAGCGAGGACAGGCAGGACCTCGAGGCTCTCCCAGGCCAGTATGACATCCCAAAGGTGGAACAGCTGATCAGGCACCAGATAACCGCTGAACCCACGCACCAGCCACTTGAACACGATTGACAGCCTGGGGAGGAGAGTTGGATCCCATTTAGTTTGATTCTCTCTCTCTCTCTCTCTCTCTCTCTCTCTCTCACACACACACACACACACACACACACACACACACACACAAAATAAGCAATTTTATCCAGGCTAATAATGAACTATTGATGGAAAAGAAGAGGAACGATACTTTTGCAGGCGACTGTACATGGATACGTGTAACCAGAGGCGCGATTCTCAGCCCTATTTACAACCTATTCCCCTCTGTAAATTGTATATGATTTTACAGGAAGAACTAGACAAGGGAAGATTTTATAGTCCTTCCCCTGATCATCCTGCAGAAAAAAGTTATAACCTGCTGTAATTATCGTCCCGTAACTAAGATCTATTTAGGAAGATGCAAGAGGGGATAGGGGTAGATCCGACAGCCTCCTTGTCTTTCCTGCAAAGAAAAGAATACTGTGTTTACGACTGAGAATACTGTGTTTGCGACTGAGAATACTGTGTTTATGACTAAGAATAGTGTGTTTACGACTGAGAATACTGTTTATGACTGAGAATATTGTTTACAACTGAGAATACTGTTTGCGACTGAGAATTCTGTTTGCCACTGAGAAAACTGTGTTTGCGACTGAGGATACTGTGTTTAAGACTGAGAATAATGTGTTTAAGACTGAGAATACTGTGTTTGCCACTGAGAATACTGTGTTTGCCACTGAGAATACTGTGTTGACGACTGAGAATACTGATAATCCACGTCGTCAGTGTTGCCAAGTGACTCACAGCTGTATGTTCATCGTGGTGCAGTGTTGCCAAAGGCGGGTCTCACAGCTCTGCAACAACAACTCGAACTGAAGGGCCAAAGCAACGGCACCCTAAAAAAAAAAAAAAAAAGTTAGTTTCTATACTATCAGCACTAGAGAGAGAGAGAGAGAGAGAGAGAGAGAGAGAGAGAGACGAGTGAGTGTGACGGGAATATAAAAGAGGAAGATTAGCAAGTATAACCAATGGAAAATTGTTATAATACAACAACACGAAGAAAGCTAGGCAGACATGGTTATACGATATTATTTTTGAACTGTTCTGTATGACTTCTGTAAGTGTGTGTGTGTGTGTGTGTGTGTGTGTGTGTGTGTGTGTGTGTGTGTGTGTTAGTGAACCAGCATATATCTATAGTGCAGTGTATATGTCTGTTTGTCTGTCTAAGCATGTACTCGTATTCTGAGTCTACGTTTAATAATTTTACTTAATAATATAATCACCGTATTATTATTATTAATATTATTATTATTATTATTATTATTATTATTATTATTATTATTATTATTATTATTATCATTATCATTATTATTATTATTATTAACACTCATCTTAAATTAATGTCAGGACCAACTTGCCTAGCCCCGGGCTTCTACACTCATCATGGGGCAACGTTAGATTGGATGATGGATGGATGGATTATTATTATTATTATTATTAGTAGTAGTAGTAGTAGTAGTAGTCAATCAATCAAACTTTTATTTCGTAATATCTATTACAGAAAACAACTGGTAAACATCATCATCATCATCATTACTAGTAGTAGCAGTAGTAGTAGTGGTAGTAGCAGAATTACCTGTGAGTGACTGGTAATAATATGCAGGCGGTACCAGTATCTGCAGTACATCTCTCTGAAGGTGAAGTACAGGTGAACGGGGTCCTCGTACAGGCAGCTTAGGGGAGCAGCTGAGAGAGAGAGAGAGAGAGAGAGAGAGAGAGAGAGAGAGAGAGAGAGAGAGAGAGAGAGAGAGAGATCACCAAATCATTTCATTCAGTTTACAAAGTTACCTCTCACAATTCATGACTTAAAACCAGTATCCGCTGTCCCTGTCAGATCAGTAATTTTTTTCATCATTTATTTTTGCTCCTGGCAGACAATTTTATTAAGAATTTTAAGACAGCCTTATTAAATCGTTCAGTATTGTGTCGCCGTCCAGGTTTTATACTTTTTTAACATCAAACTGTTTCATGTGGATTAGAAAGGGCCTCTAAGAAATCATTATCATCATTGTCAACATCGTGAACATTATCATCATCATCATCATCATCAGTCTCATTTTACCTCCATAAAAAGGTGAGTAGGGTTGCAGTCTGGGGAGAAACTAATCTGGGGAGGCGAATTTCAAAGAGAAATTGTTTGGGAAAATTAGTTCTTAATCAGGGCAGCGAATCCAACCCCAAATAGATGAACCGTACCGTAAATAGTTAAAACTGAATCCAAAATAGCTGAACCGTACCGTTCAACGTGAAAATCGAACCCCAAACAGCTGAAAAGAACCAAGAATAGCTGAACCGAACCGTACCGTACATAGTGAATCCGTGGAACGGTATGATGCCGCATGGAGGATAGGCCACCAGGTTCTCGGGCGTAGGTGTGTTTCCTCGGGCCACCGCTAGGGGAGGCGAGGCGCTGCTGTGTTCGAAATGGCTGAGAACCTCGGTGTCGCGGAAGAAGCACAGAAGCACCTGAGGGAACAAATTGGTTTCATTATTATTATTATTATTATTATTATTATAATTATTATTATTATTATTATTATTATCATCATCTTATTTTTCGTTACTGAGGCTTACCTGAAACAATATGTCCTCAAACACGAAGTACTGATCATCGTTGGAGGCGGTCAGTTGAATGTCCTGCAGGGGTTAAAATAAATAAATAAATAAAATAAATAAATAAATTCCTGTCAGTTAAGGAAGCTCCATAACACCTTTTCCTAAGAGATTTATTGTGCTTATTACACCTTACAGTCCTCTTCTCCGTTGTAATAAAATCCTTCTAATATCGCCACACTACCATATTTGGCCTGGTCCTCCCAAAGGGAGGAAAATCTAAAACAACAACGCCATACTGTTCATAAATCAACATACAAGAGTGTAGTAAAGTGTAACAGGCAGAGTAAATCACTAAGGACCAGGTGCTACGGAGCTTCCTTGACGAGAATACGGCTCTTGAAGTCAGCACTCTGTTTTTGTCACTTAACATCTGAATTACAAGTTAAAGTGAACGGACTATAGGCGAAATTTCTCACCTTCATAATTAACTTGTCAACGAGCAATTCATGGTGGTTGACAGCCTTTACCAGCTCGTCGAAGTACTTGTAATGCTGGAGAGAGAGAGAGAGAGAGAGAGAGAGAGAGAGAGAGAACAGTTAGCAGTTATTATAGTCGGCCTTGCGCCCGTAAGCGCCTGTGGTGTGGCTCGCACCTGTTTACAATGGTGCCACGTTTCCTCAACTTGCGATGTGAAACGGAAGCTATTTATGTACAAGGCATCACAAATTCGATAAATTCAGATGAATAAAACTTACACTTGTGTATTTTGATGGATGAATCAACAGTAATCTAATTATGCATAAAATATTTATACAGTAACACAGAAACATGGCATACATATTGTACAGTGTTGCTAAAAGAAATAGCAGTCACTTTTAATGTTTTTTAGCGTAGTTTTAGGGTGGTTAATAATATTACAGTTATGGATATAATAGAATGAGCCTGAAAAAAGAAGAAATATGCCAATATCCAAAGTAAAAGAAATAATTCATATAATTCTTGTGAGTGGCAGCACTGACAGATAGCTTCCCTACAGAGAGAGAGAGAGAGAGAGAGAGAGAGAGAGAGAGGCAGGAGAGGGGCATGCATTGAATGCATTGTCGGCATCACTAAATATAACAAAACCAAATTAACAAATGAAAGCACAATTATAAATAACTTATAAAAGAATCAAAAGTACTCAGGGTGGCTCACATTTCCCGCCAGGAGAGAGAGAGAGAGAGAGAGAGAGAGAGAGAGAGAGAGATAACGGTATAGAAAACGTAGCAACACTGTACACAGGTGCGGACCACACCACAGCCGCAAACGTGCGCGAGTCCTACTATAGTTAATCTGTAGTTATTAGTTATTATACAGTTATCAGTTATTAATTATCAGACACTGAGTAGATAACATTTATAACACAGTGTGTGGTTATTATTTATCACACATACGGTAGCTAGATTTTACCATTTATGTAGATATATATTTATCATACATTCAGTAGTTATAATATATCAAGTTTTATCATACATTCAGTAGATATATATTTATCATACATTCAGACATACATATATCATTCATTCAGTACTTATCATTTATCAAACATTCAGATATACATTTCTCACATATATTCAGTACTTATAATCTATCATACATTCAGACATAATGTACAGTTATCATATATTAAGTAGTTACTATTTATTATACAGACATGCCTTTATCATACATTCAGACACGCAGTTATCGTACACTTCTCTCTCTCTCTCTCTCTCTCTCTCTCTCTCTCTCTCACACCTTCTCCGTCAGTTCCAGGCCCAACACTTGATGCCACAGCGTTCCTCTTAGACTGGTAGGACAGCCGCTTTTTATTAATTCTCGGCTCAGGGGACCGTGATTCCTCTCCACCACTACGCCAGTCCCATCGGATGAAAAAAGAAAGAGAGAGAGGCAGGTTAGGTGTTTCTTTGAATTAAGGGGTGCTGAGTTTGTTAGCTGATGTGTAGATGTGTGGATGGGTGGATGGATAGACAGAGAGAAAAAGACACAGATAGACAGGTAGATATAAATGGATGGATGGATGAATGGATGGATGGATTGATAGACAGATTGATGGATGAATTGATGGATGGATGGATGAATGGATAGACAGGTAGATAAACAGATAGATAATTATATAGATGGCCAGATAGATAGATAGCCTGTTCTTGATCACCTCTCGACGCACCCACACCACCAGAGTGTAAAGGTAAGAAAAAATCAATGATATATATTTAGGCTAAGAAAGGTTACACTAATTTTAACCCCCTTCGTTATACCAGGGTTTTTGGAAGGCGGAGTCAAAATAAAAAAAGAAAGGTGGCTATAGACTCAAGCTAGAAATGTGTTTGTCATCATCATCATCATCATTATCGTGCAGTGTCTTCGTCATCGTCATCATCATCACACTAACCCTATTTTCCACCAGCATAGAGGTAAACAGAGATCACACTAACCCTTTTGCCCCAGTATGAGCCTCTCCTCTGCTAGGGTGAGATTAGGCTTGTACTCTCCCACCACAGTCTCGTCCAGTCCAGTGTGTTTACAGCAGCATGCCAGCTCTCCGTACAAGTCAATCTGCCCAGGGAGGTTTTTCATCATCATCATTATCATTATTATTATTATTATTATTATTATTATCCTCTTCCTCTTCCTCCTCCTCCTTCTCCTCCTCTTCCTCATCCTCATCCTCATCATCATTATCATTATCCTCCTCCTCCTCCTCCTCTTCCTATTCCTCCTCCTCATCATCATCATCATTATCATCATCGTTGCAACCCTATTCCATTTAACGGAAAGCAGTATTAATTCAGGTTATTTGGTTACATTAGGTTAGGTTAGAAATTTTCCCTTTGTGGTTAGCTAGCAAAAAATCTCACAGTAATTTCTAGCTCTGACTTAAACACACTAAAATATTACTTTTGACTAATCAGATATTTTCACACTTTCTCATCATCAAATCTCTTATGAGGATGATCCATTACGACAAGTGGAAATGTTGGGTGGGAGAGAGACACAGGTTAGAGCTTGATTTCTTTATTTTCTCTAAAGTTTAGGGTCACACAGACTCTCTGAAGTAGGGTTCTGTGCAGCCCGAAGCGTTAGATAATGAAGTCAAGCCCTGTGTCTCTCTATCACCTCCCCAAACTCTCTTATTTTTCCCACACAATGCCACTTACCAAACCCTTGAGGTCGTTCATTTTAAGAGGTAGTTGTATGCTGCCCCACAAATTCTCTTCACTGAAGAAGAAGAAAGTATAAGTTACTTATTCTGAAGACAGATACACAAGCGAAAACGTTGGTCAGATTTTCGTATACACAATAGTATATGCTGTGATGATGCTTGCTATTTTCTTTTATTCGATACTGGATTACCACTAAGAAACTTGAATAACAATATCTTTGTGTGCATTTAGGTAATGTAGTTATATATTATTTAAGTTTACGTAGGTACTGCTTACGGATACACTCGTCTACCTGCGCTCACACTGGTCTACTTGCAAAGACACAAACATACCTAGGGCCACACAGACGGTTTACCTATCTGACACACACACACACACACACACACACACACACACACACACACACACGAATGTCCACTTACGGTGTCAGGGAAGTAGGCTACTTACACTGCCTCGTCGTAGTTGGGGTTTCTGAGGCTGGCCAGCACCTCGAGGAAGTCCTTTGGCGCATACACGGGTCTTATCATGGTCAGGTCTGGTGGAGAGATAAGGAAATAAATCAAGATAAAGATATGCAGAATTAGACCATGGGAGATTATGCTGTCCGTCGAAAATAAGGAAACGTTCAACAGTTCCTTCTTGGCCCTAATTTAACTAACCTAACATAACCAAAACTAACCTGACCTAACCCACCCCTAACCTAATCATACCCCTCTCATCAGTGAATAGGTCAACCCATCGCTCTGCAGTCCTCCCTCTCAAGCTTGGTCCTAACTTATACTAGCCTAACCCAACCTAGCCTAGTCTAACCTAACCAACCTAACCCAACCTAGCCTAATCTAACCTAACCAAACCTAACCTAACCTAACCTAACCTAGCCTAACCGTACCTGTCTCATCAGTGGATAGGTCAGCCCATCTCTCGGCAAAGTCCTCTCTCTCCTGTTTGGTCCTTCGTCTGGCAAGTGGTAGACTCAGCTCCGCCGCCATGCTGTTCACGCACTTTACCAAACGACGCTCCCACGAACTCTGACCAAGTGAGTGTGGATGAGAGATTTATTCTGACCAAACGGGTGTGGAATGGGCAGTCTACTCTTTGCTCTAATTAAATGAACGTAGGAGTGGTAAATTACTCTGACCAAATTAATAACAAATAGATGGTTTACTCTTTGTTCAGACTAAACGAGTGTGGAGTGTATAGTATTACCAGCATCAGCTTTGAATGTCCACCACTGGTAAATGCAGACCTACGGCACACTAAATGATCACTCACGTTGGTTCCATGTAACATATAAGTTAATAATAATAATAGTAATAATAATGATAATAATAATAATAATAATAATAATAATAATATTAATACAGGCGCAGGGGTATGACAAGCCCATCGTCCACCAGTTATGTTGCAAATGGCTCCGTAACTCATTATTATTGTTGTTGTTGTCATTATTATTATTATTATTAGCATCATCATCATTATTATCATTATTATTATTATTATTATTATTTAGAAGGAAATGAGATCATCACCCACCTGTGCTTTCCTGATATAGGTGAGAGGCTCCTTGAGAACCTGCCTAGGTGTGTCCGGGTTGGCTAGGAGTGTGGGTTGGACGTGCATGAGGTGGTAGAGTGCGTTGCGTAGGCGGGTGTCGAGTGATGTGCCCTGTGCCCACTCATAGCACTCAGCACCAAAACGCTCCTTGCTGAAGTTCTGTGTCGCCATTGTTGTCTGTAGCATTGGGGGAGACACTGGTAATGCTTAATAGTAATGGCTGCATGGTTAGACAGACAGGCGGGGAAGTGGTAGATAATAGTTGCTGAATAAGTAGATAGATAAAGTGGCTGATAGTTGTAGATGAATAGACAGATAGACGGTACTCGCCTCCAAATCACACTTTGCTGGAAAAAAAAAAAATCTTACATCATAATTCTCGAACTTGAAGATTTCTGTGGAATGTCTGAAAATACACCATCCACCCATCCATTGCCAGACACCATAATCCCGTACGGGGTGGCCATTTGACTCCGAGTTATTTGTTTTACAGGGAGGGGCACTAACCCTCTACCAACCCACTTGACACGTAGGGACACTTATTAAAATAATTATTCATTCACAATACCTTTATGCGTAGATCGTATGCTGTATACAGTATCCACACGTACATGAAAGCCCCATCTTTGAATGTCTAGATTTTAATTCAAATTTATCATTCTTCATACCACTGTGCATGTTATTCCATCGTCTAACCCTTTGGAAGCTGTTAGCTTAAAATAAATCGTGTGACTATAGCCATGACATATGGAGAGAATGGATAATGAGCGATTGGTGAAAAAGATAACTAGATCTGATGTGAGAGGTGTAAGGCTGAGAGGAAGACCACGAATAGGATGGATGGACAGTGTGAAGAGAGCGCTGGATGCGAGAGGGATGTCTGTTGAGCAAGGAAGAGTGGCTGTGCGTGACAGAAATAAATGGAGAGAAATTGTGAATGAATAAGTGATGACGCAGCCCTGAGGGGATATTCTCCCGCATTTGGTCTGATCAGCTAGTCAGGTCAGGTGCGGGTAAGGGGATGGGTCTGTTATGATGTGGCAGGGGTAAACCAGTTCTGCTGTCGGGCCCTGCTGCGGATGTCACTGATTGCATTGCCCAGTTGACCCTGGTGCGGTGTGGTGCGGTGAGGATCTGTCCGTTCTCCCCTTTGGGGCTAAGATGCAAATGAATGTGTTTGAATGGATGAGTAAATGGAGAGTGAGTCGTCCTGTCTCGGCTACCTCCCTTTCCTTGGGGGAAGCAGCCTAGGTATATAGATAGATAGATAGCCATGATAGTCCTCAAGAATATTCAAAGGTTACGATTTTAAGTTAATCCCAAAACATTCATCATTTAAAGGTTTACAGTAAAGATTGTAAACAACATGGATTGGAAACAACTGCGAGGCCCGGACAGAGCTTGACCCGACCTGCACATCAGCGAGGAAGTCTGGATAGAAGGGTGTGTTCTGTAGCTCTGAGGCCAGTCTGTTGACGATGGCAGTGATGTTGGTGCCTAGCTCGTGACGCAACATCTTTACACCCCTCCTGTATCACAGCTCCTGGACACACACACAAATATCACCTGGAATAATATGTACAGATTGTAGACTAACATTTTCCTCCATAAATTTCTACGTATATATATGATGTATGATATGAACAAGTGCGCACAAGGCAGATTCTTCACTTCAATCAAGTTTTTTTTTCTTTTTTTTTTTTAGCCAATAGATTACCAGGCACACTGACCTCATGGTAGCCAGACTTTACGTAGAATCCGTTTATTCAATTTAATTGAAGGCAAAAAGCTTATTGCTCCTGTTTTCTAGAGCATGATGATTAAATTAGCACATGGGAGACATTTGCAGTGAAGGTGGTAATGAAGGTTAAATCTGACTTTCCCAGTCCGAAAAGTCGACTCTAAACTGAGTAAAATCGTCTGACAGTAAAGAAAATAAGGCAATAAAAGTATCTCGCATCCAATAATTCATTCACCTTAACATGGCCCAGAGGTGAGTCTTTTTGTAATTTATTTTGCTTAGGTCAGTGGCAAAAAGGTCAGTGCTACGATTCCACACGCTTTCTGCAACACTTCTTCATGACCAGTATCATATTCTATATCTCATGCTATAGCTCAGCATTTAGAACGAAGAGATTGCGATTTTTGGCCAAGTAAAAGTGAACAGGGTATAAGAATGGCTAGACTTTATGGTCATATGTCAGAACCATCACCGCCAATCTACCATCTCTTTCCTCAGCTTCAACGATACAACTCCCTCCAATTTAACACCGAAATTTTTTCTGAATTTAATCGAACTTGTCGAGGTAGTGAAAGAAACATTTTTATTACTTTAATTTATAGAAGTATGATATCATGTTTACCCTTAGCTACAGAGTTGACGTGGAATAATTGTATGCGGCCACAGGATTTAGGTTTCATCACGTCCACTTGCTGTGTGTGTGTGTGTGTGTGTGTATGTGTGTGTGTGTGTGTGTGTGTGATTGTCAGTAGGCTAAGTTAATGTGTACAGTTTCACTCCTTGTTTAACAAAGTATATTCAGTTTTGAATAAATTCCTCAACCTTCTCATTTGCAATTGGAGATCTTCCCTCAAACTGTTTTCTCAAGCGCTAAATAGGCTTTAAGTAACTGCCATTTAACTGCAACATTTCCCGTGATTACTACATTACGTGGTGCTGGAGAGGGATGCCTTCACGTGATGGTACTGATCTGACCGGGCGAAGGAGCTGTGGAGGTTGTACAGAGTACGTCCCTCAATCCCCCGCCCCCCATCCCAAGAAAGGAGGATGGTGGACTGGGAAGTAGGGTCTGGAGTCCACTGGCTTCACATTCATATAAGCCTTTGGTTTGCAGCTACTACTTAAAATTACTACTGCCGTTACTCTTACTACCATTATTATTACTACTACTATTGCTACTACTACTGCTACTTTCAGCACCGTTCTTAGGGGTAAAGTGGCGATAATATATATATATATATATATATATATATATATATATATATATATATATATATATATATATATATATATATATATAAATTGCTCAGACGGATAACACGCTATTAGAGTTTTAGCCAGCGTACACAAAGATATCAAGACAACAATTATTATCCTTCCTGAAAATAAAGCGTATATGATGTGATGCTAGTGAAGAGCTGTAGGAATGTGATGAGAACTCAAACACATGGAACAGACTTCCTTGTACTGTAGGTTCTAGTATTAACCTGGAGTTGTTTACAGGCGTTGCTTAGCAACGTTGCTGCTATATTTATTTTTATAGTGTGATGATGATATATACCACCATTCATAATGCATTTGTTGATTTGATTTAGCTTTATTTAATTTTGTAACAAGGCACTAATATTGGGCAAATGTAAATGTCATCATGATAATTGGGATTGACCTTGTCCTCTCTACACTATCAGCTGATGGCTATCTCTTTGGGGGTGGTGGTAGAGTGTGGCTGTCAGTGGGGTCTTGTTTGTCTAATTGGCACATCTCTTGGTAGAAAGGATGATATCTCTTGATTTTCTGCCGAAAGAAACTGTAATATATGAAAATATAAGGCAGGCGTCGTCTGTCATAAAGGACTATGCAGAGAATCGTAAGGAGGTAGTGTACGGAGGACTGGGTATTGCTGTTGGTGTACTCATCACTGCCAAGTATGGAACGGGTTTAAGGAAGAGGTGTGTATAATCTAGCATCATTTACCATTCCTTCCAATTTATGTATCCCCCAGAGGTGTAATTTAAGGCCAGATGACGGTATCTGTAATGCTGGCTAGATCATCTATTGCACAACTTTCTGCAGATTATATATCTGGGAATTAAGATTTGACCAAGATCACAGTATAATCTATAGTCCCATGTAGTCAGTGTTCATATTCACTATTTCTTTCATGTTCAGAATTAATTATTGTTCGAATTTTAAAAATTTCATTTTCAGGGTAATTTTAGCAATCTTCATTAGAGAAAATTATAATTTAGTTTTTGAGGGAACAAAGAAAATTCTTTCTGATATAGGTGCCAGTTTTATTAATTATTTATGAAACGGGTGCGGCCTTTCCGTATTTTCCGTTGAAATTGGTATTTCACAGGTTACTTGTTATTATGCCTCTTTTTACCATAGCTACTGGGGATATTTATAAGCTCACCTCTGAAAGCTAGAAATAAGGAATGGGTAAAGATTCTGCCAACGTCAGCCAGTAGCCAGTTTGGTGAATAATTATGCCTGTTTTATGTAGATATCTAACATTAAATAGATACCAGGATCAAAGGACTTTCTTTTTGACTGCTGTAGAGAACCCATATCCTGCTCATTATGAGTTCTGTGTACCGGTATTTTATTCCAGCTTCTTTGCAGTGATTAGCTATACTGTATTCAGATGAAAGTGAATCATAAGAGTCTGGGAGTGTTAATACTGTATAGTTTTATTTCATATTGGTTGCCTTGGTGATATGTTTTTTTGTTGTCAGAATAATTTCTTTTTTGTCAGAATAATATTTGGTTAACAAGAAAATCATCATCATCATCATCATCATCATCATCATCCAGAGCTCCTGTCCTACTCTAGGGCAGGGTGAGTATGTTAAAGTTATAGTATCAGCCAAATACAAAATTGCGAGATTTTGATCCATTTTTTCGGTATTGTAGACAGTTCTAAGACACTTTTCTCCTGTGGCATTTTTGTCACACATTATTTTTATTTTACTCTTGAAGATAACATATCCTAACGTTCGAGAGTAAAATAGAAATAATTTGTGACAAAAATGGCATAGAAGAATAGTGTCTCAGAATTGTCTAAAATACCCCCAAAACAGATCAAAATCTTGTAATTCTGTTTTGGCTGAAACTATAGTAATACCAAAAAAAAAAATTGTTAAAGTGAGAGAAGGGAGACAGAGAGTGGGTGATACTTAGAACTAATGGAAATTGAGGGAGAGAGGAAAGGTTAAGTAATAGAGTATAAGAGAGGAAAAGAGATGTAAGGATGAGGGAAAGAGGATAAGTGAGGTAAGATGAGGGAATAAGGAGAGAAGATAGCCAAGTGAAGTAAAGAGAGAGAGAGAGAGAGAGAGAAGTGAGGTAAAGGTAGGGAATAAGAATGGGAGAGAGGAAAAGTGAGATGTGTGAGAGTAAGGGTGGGTGAGAGGAAAAATGAGATAAAGATGAGTGAGTAAGGGAGGGAGAGAGATAAAGTTGGGTAATGATGAGAGGGGGAGAGAATAGCAAGCAGTTAACTCCATGCATCTAATTCATAAATGGTCTTAACTTATTTTTACAATATATAAATATCCATGCCAGTTAAATACTAGCTATAAGGAATAATATTGTTTTTTTTTTAAATTATTTTTCATGATACTGTACCTGTATTATAAGATGACATATTTTCTGATTCATTGTTAGTACGGTAGTAGTAGTTGTTGCCCCAGGGTCATCTGAAATGTGAGCCGAGTGGTCTACAGACTGAAGATGCATTCTTCCTGCAGTCCACCATAGGAAATAGAGAGGGAACTGAGGTTCATTTGCTTAACCAGACAGTGACACCGCATGGCTATATCAGTGCCACCACATGAAGGCATCCCTGTTCAGTGCCATTGTTATAATCTCGATACAAGGTTATTCAGTTTGTGTGAGGCTCTTCAAACCGAGGGGATTTGATACAGCGTTCATTAAGCTCCTTCCCTACAGGAGGTCGTCCTTAAGCCAAATATTGTAATAGCATCTGGTCACAGCAAGAATAGCCTGGAGTAAAAGTGATTTCAACCAAAGGATGTTAGTTCACTTTAGTTTGGTTGTAAAAATGTTTGGTAGCTCAAGAAAGTTTAAAAATACAGACTTGTATGTCTCAAGGTCACTAAATACAGTAGGCAACAATGAGAGGCAGAGGATGGAGGGAATAATGCCTGTTGAATGTGCTTGTTCTTCTGGTCACAGTCATGCATATACATACCGTGCTGCTTGCATTGCTTGTAGCTTCTGTGACCAAGACCCTTTTATGGCCTTAATTAGTGGATGAATAACATTCTGTACATGTGGAATCCCACATACTCTGGCCACCATTTATTTATTTATTTATTTACTTTTTGTACTGAATATGGAAACCTACATACTATACTTTTTTTTTTATAGCTATTTCATATGTAGGGTTTATTCTGTTGTATATTTAACATGTGAAGTAAACAGTTAAGATCAGTGAATGCAGTAGGCTACCCATCTGTATGAAACTTACTGATGTCCAAATAATATGACAAACTTTTTAAAACAGTTTGATACAATGAGTACCGGTATGTTTGATTATTGGCACCATTTAATTATATTAGTTAGGAGAGACTTTTCAAACTGGAAGAGTTAGATGTCATCATCATTAACTCTTTTAGCTAATGCAAGTAGGCTTTTCTAAGCAGAATACAGTAAATCCTCTTTAACCCGTTAACTGCTCTATACAGCCTGGGCTGTTCTGAGTGCAACTGCTCAATACAGCCCCGGCTGCGCAGATGAATTTCGAATATAGTGCCATGATGACCAAGGCTGACCCATGTAAGCTTGTTTGAGCCTTCAAAACCGAAACCGGAAAAAAAAAAAAAAAAAAAAAATATGGTACATTCCAATTGGGAATCAGACACTTTGATGTTCATCCATGGCTTTACCAAGGTAAATATTGAGCTAATATTTCGTTACTATATACTTTGGCATGTGTTCTCCCAATTCCTAAGACAAAATTTGGCCTTTGGGAAATTTCATTTTTACCCACATGTCTGCGCATCATGGACACCTCCAAAAAACTGCCATGCGCAGTTAACGGGTTAAACAAACCCCTATTACAAAATTTTGACTTCAGAAATTTTTTTGAGCCAACCAAACAAACTTCTTATATACTGGAAAGATTTAGTTATTAAAGTGGATGCAGCCCACCAACTGAGTGACAATGTGATGGCTTAGATTGAGTTTGTACAGTACAGTACTGTATTGACCTCATGAGATTAAAACATGATTGTGTACTGTACAGTATACAGTACTGTATCATACTGAATGACTGCAGTAAATTATGACAGTTTCAGAGCTTGTCAGTTGTGAGTACTGGTCTTGTGGTGAATCTCATGCAGGCTGATACAGATTCTAATATACAGCCAGAGGATATATTTTTTTTTTTAATGACAAAGAAAGAAGAAAAACCTTGTCCCAAGGGCTTATTGTAAATTACAACACTTCACTATGAGGAACATTGTATGCTAGGCTGAATTGTCTTGCTGTAGTGTTAATAAACAAGAAAAAAGAGAGAATTATACTGATTAGCTAAGCTTCAGTGTGTTAGCTTTATAAACGTAGCTGGATAAAGTTTCCATTTCAGATATCATGCATCATTTCTCTTGTTTCCAGATTCTTTGCTTGGTTGAATAGTAAAGCAGTACAGATGAAAAAAGAGGATTATGAACAGCTAAGGAAAGAGTTGTTTGTTCCTCTTGCAGAAGTTAAATCACATGACCCTGAGCTGCTGAAAGAAAATTCAATCAGAATTCTAGAAATTGGTGTTGGTGTTGGTAAGTGAATCTCTCTTCTCATTTATACCTTCAGTACACATTATTTTTAGTGTGATATCATGCCCCCATTGCTGTATTTTGCTCCTTAAAAAAAAAAAAAAAAAAAAAAAAAAAAAATGCCATTGTGAAATTTATCAGTATCTTGGACAACGTCTCTATCTATCTATCTATAGCCCGACGCCCTAATCCCGCAAAGGGTGGCCGCAGACAAAACGCCTCCAAGTCACTCTGTCACCCACCATTTGACTCCCCTCCCCCCAACTCACTCCCCCCTCCCTCATATACGTAATATACGTAATGTTTTATATATTCATCCGTGTTCCCAGCTTGTAGCTAATGGTACGGTAATTTCTGACTACACTATATCAAACTCAGTTCATTGTAACTAGTATAGTACCGTAGTTAGTGCTTAACTAGTGTTTTGGGCTGTAATATGTAAGACCCTTTAGCAGTAACATGCATATAAACTCACACAAAACAGTCTTCACAGCAGCACTAGTGTATATGGTGGTCTCCATATAATTTAAACACCATCCAAGGTCCAGCAGGAAATTTAACTTCTTCAGTCTGATGAGGTAGTGTTTGTTTATTTTTTTCTGTGCTATCTACAGACCATTTTATTCAGCTTTGGAGAAACTTTCTAAACTGGAGAGGTTAGGTAAAGCATTTGGTTATGCCCTGACTGCAATACATTGTTCAAAAGCTGAATAAATCCATGAGGAGGCAGGAAAAATAAGTCAGTAAAATTCATCACCAGACTGAAGATTTTAAATATGAAGCCAGAGGGTTTTAGCTCATTTATATGCATTCACATACCAATATCATTCTGCATTATTTGTGGTATGTTGGTGTCTGTAGTTGCTGTGCAATAACTTGACCCAGATTTTCATTCTTTTGTAGCTAATATCACAAACTAAGGTGCAGATAAGGGCAGCATTACATCTTGCCATCCTTTCCATGGTACTTCTTCATGACTAGCATCATATTCTAGTGTTACTCATTCATTACGACACAGTGTTCAAGATGGAGAGATTGCAATTTTAGGGCAAGTTAAAGTAAAAAAGAGTATACAGTAGTTAATCTCTAGCCGGATGGCCATTACCTGGACCCTGTGATCTGGTTGTTTGAAACCATTCTTTGTACATTTTTTCGTAATATCCGGACAAAATGCATGTGTGTAGGTGGAAATTATAGCCGTATGAACATTTTCCGCGCCTGGCTGGGCAAGAATAGCCCTGTGGCACTGCCCTGTCTGGCTGGGTAGCTCATCCAGCATCCGCTAGAAACCCCCTCGGTTGTTCCCAGTTTCCGCCCAGCAACAGTGTTAGTAAACAGCTCCTTTCAGACTGTTGTTATAGTGGTACATGTGGTGGTTTTTATGGTTATTCCCTACAGTCTTGAGGCCTTGCTATTCCTTGCATGCCTCTTCCTAGGGTGTGATGATGGCCTCTCCTCCAGGGAGAAGAAAGAGGGTAGTGCTGACACTTTAGAAGCAGCAGATCCTAGGTAAGATTGATGCAGGATGATTGAATCATGAGTGTTGATGTTGCTTTTATTCTAGCTTACTGAACCATATCGTGATTTTATTCTGTTTTTCCATGATTTTATTCCATTTTACCAGTATGTTTTCTGTACCCACTGCATTTTTCTTTTGTAGCCTTTTTTTTTTTTTTTTTTTTTTTTTTTTTTTTCACTGCAGGGTATGGCCCTGAGTGGTGATTGCTTGTCTGTCGTTGATGGGTCTGCTTGACCATGGTAATTGCTTGGGTGTGCTTTATAGGCCTGCTTGACCAGTTAGTAGTGTTAGACAGCAGGAACAAGTGTCATACAGTGTACTGTACTGGCCTTTTACACTGGCTTTCAAAGTTAGGTTATGTATGAATGGGGGCCAGGGGTGAAGCCCATTATCCATACAGAATCATTACCTGGACGTGCCTTTGGCTCTGTTACGTTGGATAATCGAGGGATTACTGTAATACTGTGTTTCCATGCATGTGTTAGGAGTGTAATGCTGTATGGTAGTAAGACCTAGGCAGTAAAGAAAGAGGATATTCGCAGGCTTAGACATACAGAAATGGCAATGATTTGGTGGATGTGTAACGTGTCCCTGAGTGCAAGACCCGGGGGGCTAGGTTCATGATGGAAGAGTTGAGAAGTAGGATGGAACAAGAGTGTATTGGTGTTTTTGATGAGGGGTAGATTGAGATGGTTTAGGCATGTAGAGAGGATTGGGGGATGATAATTGGGTGCAGAAAGTGAGAAGTGGTAGTGTTAGGGGTAGGGTAACATGAGGGAGAACGAAAATTACCTGGGATGAGGTCATTGAGTGTGACCTCAGGGATAAGGGACTACATAGGGAAGCTGCCAGAGATCAAGCAGCATGGAGAGCCGCCATTACGTGACCAAGGCCGACGCATGCAAGCATGTTGGAGCCTTCAAAAACAAAATGAAATGAACTCTCCTGGGCTTTATAATCTCAGTCTCATATGGTTGCACTGTACTTTACTTTTTCCTTGTGTATTGAGCAGTAGTCTTCACCATCTCATAGTCATATTTTGTTTCAGCTGATGGCTGATGATTTCATTTAAATAAGTTAGTTATAGTAGGCTGAGAATGTTAATACTATCACAATTAACCCTCTCATGGTCAGCACAACTTTGGTATTCCACTCCAGCTAATGTTAGATAGTTTTATTCAGCTGAGAGTGAGACATATGCTTGGGAGAGTAACAGGTGTCCTGTCTGGAAAAATTATGATACAGTAAAAGTTTGCCTGTTCTCGCTTTTATCAGATTGGGTCATTCCGCATTTAGTCTGGTTTAGTGATGGTTTGCTCTACTGTATTTTCCCATGTGAAATGTGTATTAACACGATACCGGTAATGTATTGTATGCGACTGCAGTACAGTAGCTATTTTTTTTTTAAGGTTCTGCATTTTATGCTGCTTCACATGTTAGACACACATGGACCATATTTTGGGTATAATAGGTTTAAAATTAAACACACACAATGATAAATGGGGGAAAAGTGTTAAGTTCAGTAACTTGTCATAAAGCTAGAACAACAAGTCTTAAATGACTTAGGATCCCAAGGCAGGAATGAGCTCAGATTATTCTTTTATCACCTTCGGTAAGATGACATAATAGTTCAATCTTGCTACCTTCAGACAGTGTTATTCAGCTTTGGGGAGTACCCAAGTAGGGAAGAAGTAAATTAATGCTAAACTTAATCCTTCCAGTAGAAAGATCTCACCAGAGCTCAATAAAAATCATCTGGAGATAGCAAGAATAAACCAGTGAAATGCATTATTAGATTCAAGGGATTAACATGCATTTGTGCATGAGGGTGTGTTAGAATGTATCAGTGTTAGGCCATTAACATGCATTTGTGCATGATGGTGTGTTATTAGAATGTATCAGCGTCATTCCTTGGAATGGTATTAGTATTTAAATTAAAAGTGAGAGCATTGCAGGTGGAAATATTATCCCCTTTATTACATTCAGTTGACATTATTGATAGTTCTCCCACTTTTATACTGTCTCATGCCTTGTTTTTGGATCCTACTTCACCTCATCTCTAGGGGGGAAGAAAGATCAGAATGATAATGATGTTGGAGTACTATAAACTGTTGCCATAATTCCAGGATCAAACTTGACCCATTACCCTGATGGCTCTCATCTGATTGTGGTGGACCCCAACCCTTACTTTGAGAAGTACTACAATGAAAACCGTGCAAACTTTCCAAATATCAAGAGTGAGTCCGTCATTGTAGCTACAGGTATGATTAAGTTCTCATATGTTCTAGAAACACTGGTCTAGGCAGGTAGCTTAATATTTATGACCAAAAGATGGTTTGTTTTTGCAATGTGTGTGATCGTGTAGTTTTTTACGGGGGTGGTGAATGCCATTTAGTCGTTTTTTTAACCACTTCGGTCTATTCTTGCAATCTCAAGACAGTTTCACTGAACATACGAATTGCATCTTGTATTGAAGGGGTTATTGAAAGGTGTGTCTCATTCTTCCATTGTGAAAAAGCTTTCCTGAACCAGCTGAAATCATCTGTAGATAATATAACGAGAGTATAATATACAATATAAGAAGTCCTTGAATTGAAGGGGTTAATATCACAATTGTTGTGGCTGTTGTTGTTATTGGTATTATTATTGTTGTTGTTGTGTAACTCCAGGATGATCTGAACGTGAACTGTAGGCTGAAGTTGCCCTTCGACCAGCCACTCATGGGATATAGAGGGAGGTAAGGGATATTTGTACAGTATCGGTATAGCCAGTGAGTGAAGTCAGCTGGTAATATGGGGGCCACCACGGGAAGTTGTTCCGCTTCACTACTTGTTTCTTTTTTAACCTTCATATTCAGTGCTGTTGGTAGGATGCAGCTTTGCAGCCATATGGAAACAGTGCTGTTTTGTTGCTGCCCATCATGGCCATGCAAAGCTGGAGTTGGGTTAATCACATAATGGGTAAAATTAGAACTGTATGAAAAAGACAGATTTATAAATGTTGTGATAGGTATGGTGTGTTTGTGTATTGACGTTACATGAACCGTAGTGTAATGGAGAAATTAAACAGGTTCATTATTTGTGTTATGACAGAACATTGGTCTGATAGAGTTGCCTTCGCTGCATTTTGTGAAGGTACCATACATTATATACCAAGTTATAATTGCAGTATTTTGATTATACTACAAACTGTTATGTAGCCAAGACTGTGTTGTGGTCTACCCACATCTGTTTTCAGGATACATTGAGAGATGAATACTAAATTTGTACAGTACCAGTATATTAATCTCTCTTGATTTCTTTGGCAGGTGAAGACATGGACATGGTGAAGAGTGAGAGTGTTGATGTGGTGGTGACAACAGCTGTTCTTTGCAGTGTGAAAGATATGGCTAAGGTTATTAGTCAGATCAAGAGGGTTCTTGCACCTGTGAGTATGATCAAGTTTGGTATAGACTTCTTATATGTGCATTTTTTTTATCATTGTTTGAAAGGATTAGAATTGTGACCATGTGACTGTTTGAATACCAGCTTGTTATTGTTGTACTGCTTTATATTCTACATTGCTTCATAAATTGCAGCCTGTCTTCCAGTTAAGATGCACTGTATTTTTTTTTTTTTTTTTTTTTTTGTAAATCACAAAAGCTGGGCAGTTTAAAATTTTTGCGCTAATGCAGATGAATTGGGAGTTTCTGTATATCTGTCTGTTGCCAGATTCCTGAATCCTGTAAGGGATAGCTACAAGCAAATTCCCATCACTTCTCCCTGCCCTCTGCCAATTGGCTACCCTCCATCCAACTTGCACTCCTCTCTCTCACATATCTCTCCTCTCATCCTTTTTTGTTGTATTGCTTTTCTTGTGTTTGGGCAGAACTCCCCCTGTCCTCTTGATATAGGGAATTGTGATGGAGTTGAATCATTAAAAGGTACTGTAATTAACTTACACCTAAATAACCATTTATTCAAATTAGATTTCAGTCATTTCAGTCTTCTGGCAAACTGTGTTTATATTAGCCTTGTACAATCCATTATTTATGATACTAGTAGCTGTAAATTTATCATTAACTACTGTACTATATTTATGATTTACTTAATTCATTATTTTTCTTGTGTTTTCATAGGGTGGCAAATACTTCTTCATGGAGCACATTCGTGAGTGGGACCAAGAAAAGCATGGCATGCGGTTGTTCTTCCAGCGTGCTCTGTCCTTGTTTTTTTGGCCATTTATGTTTGATGGTTGTCACGTCAACAGAGACCCTCTGCCAGCCATCAATGCTGTGGGTTTCTCTGATGTGAAAGCTGAACATCTCTATGCACCCATGCCATTTGCTGTACTCCAGGTTTGCTCTCCTCATCTGAGGGGGGTTGTTACCAAATAGACCTAAATAGGCTTCAGGAATCATATGCTAAGGCTCATATTGTTGTTAGCTTAAAAGACTTTAGCACCTGTTCTTTATGAATGTTTCTGCATTCATGTTAATATTCTTATGTACCTGTATGTAATATTGTTTCATTCATCCATTCATCATCTAATTCTGTGTTGCCCCATGAGGAGCGTAAGAGCCGGGGACTAGGCTAGTTGATCCTGACATTTAAGATGACAGTGACCAGCCTCACTAATCCCAGAGTGGCATTACGTGAGTAGTACGGTAAACCCCAACCACCCTTTGAATATAAACCTTCCCAAGCTCAATCCAACTGTAGCGCCTTACGGTACTTACCTACAAAACCACCATGTGCCATAATTGGGTTATATGGTTACCACCCATCGTAGTAAATGGTTTCCTGATGAACAGGAACTGTTTGGCTTGTCACTCAGTGTAGAGTCACTTGTACACAGAAGGAAGAGGAAAGAGTAAAGGTAAGAATGACAGAAGAAGAAGGAAGAAAGAGAGCAAAGGGAATTTGCCTGAGAGCAGCCCTGCATCGAGTGAGTGGATGGCGAGCATGTTGGTATTAAAGAGATATTGATTTGTCCATCTGTTGTCAGATGCTTTAATTCTGTAGGGGGTGGCCGCAAGCAAATTGTCTCTGTATCACCCCGTCCTTTGCCATTTGGTTATCCTCTCTCCACCTCACAACCCCTCTTTTCTGTACTGGTATGGTATCTCTCCCATCCATCCATCCATAAATAACATTAAAGACAATATTGTGCTGAGATGTAATATGTAAGATAAATCACTGACAAAGAGGTGTTAAAGAGTTTCCTAAGTTAATGACAGTGTAAGCCTAAGTCTTTTATGTATGTTAGAAGAGTATTCCTAAACGTCATAACTTATACAACTAGTACTGTATATTGGGGGGGGGGGAATTGATAATTTAGGTTTATAGGTAGCAATGGAACTTTGAACATGTGATCGGTTTGTATTTCACTATGGAATTACTGGAAAAAAGGGCATTAATAGGGCAACATACTCTGTAATAAGGACTTCCTGTACACTACAACATTCATAAAACATACTGAGTTTTAAGTTTCATATAAGATTGTTTAAGCTTTCATTTGAACTCAGTATAGTTACCAAACACTTCAGAGATGAACTTGAGAAAAATAATTATAGTGTGAAAGTATGACTGTAAAAAAAATTATTTCTGACTGTCATCAACTGACTTTGGGATTATTATCAGTTAAGGAGGCTCACTAGCACCTCTTCCTTTCGCAGTTTATTTTTTGATATGGCTGGTTGATTTCCTTTTGTACAGTATTGGTGATGAGTATGGTGATATTAGAAGGACTCATATAATGCAGAAGAACAGTGTGAGGTCACTTATAAATCACTTAGGAAGATGTGTTAGAAAGCTTTTTTAATTGAAGGGAATATGGGCCTTTGAAATTGTTTAACATAGGAATCTGCTAATATATTTTGTGAGTACAGGCCCAAGTCAACAACTGTATATCAGGTGCAGGGGTATTCATAATGTTATGAAAATTGAATTGAACTTTGTTTCAAGATAGCAGTGTTGCATCTGCATCTGGTTTATGTATTTGTTGAATGGCAAAGAATGCACTTTAAATTTTCCTTGCAATCTTTTAAACATAACAGTTGACTAAATAGTTTTGTCTCACAGTTAGTTCTGAAGTGATATACTGAATGCTGTGGTTTGTGGGATAGTGCAGAGAACCGTGAATGTGTGAATTATTATTGGATTAAAGTATGATCCATTTCCCTGGGTGCTCTGTTAATAGTTTTCCCTGCTGTCTTTTAAAATTTTCTTTTAATCCCCTTCACTCATTTGGGATAGGATGAGGATGAAACTTGTTTAATTTCAGTCCCAGTGGTACACTTAGTAAGGCTGGGTTATGATCATTTTTCCTGCTCTCTAATTTTCCCTTTCTTTTAAGTCCTGCTCACTCCTTTAGGCATTTTAAATAAGATAAGGATGATGTTTGTTTAATTTCATTCCTGATGTTACTGTTGAATTGTTTGGGGCTGGGGTGCTTCCCTCAACTGCACAAAATTTTCTGGCAGTAGAAAGAAAAAAAATCTACATTTTAGGTTATCCTTTAAGGTTAAAAATGATGTTAATCATTGGTGCTTAAGTGCATCCCTCGTCTAAAAGAAATCATTTGACAGTTCCTTAATGAGAATCCTGAATTATCTGAGCCTGTTTCCAGAGGTAAAGTAAAAATATGTCAGTAATCATAATCATCATCCCAGCCCTATATCCAACTTGAATTGTGTAAAGGAAAGGTGTTATTATCTCAAGACTTAGTTCTCTCTTTGTAGAAGTGGAACCTACTCCCCATTTTCCCATATCACTCCCTCATGCATAGAGGTAACAAAACAACTGTATTTCAAGTGTTTTAGCTGCTAATAGTTATATTGAGCGTGCACACCGTATGTGCACCAGTCTATTGAGCAAGATTTATTTTTTAAAGAAACAAGTTATATTGAACAGAATGAACTGGTACAGTGCACATATGCCAAACTGATGGACAGTATTGTGTTGTTTATTTAACTTTTTGAGTATGATGACACCTTATTTTATTGTATTCATTTATTTATTTAAGTAATTGATTGCTCATTTTAATTTTTAAGAAAGTCATGCCATTCCATATAAGTTTCTTCAGATGAAGTGAGACATTTAATTGTAGGGGGTTGAATTATACCCTTCATTAACCTATTGACTTCTACAGTGCTCTCCTAAGTTTAATAGAATCTTCTGTCAGAAGACATTAATGTATTGAAGGGTTAAGTATATTGTATTACTTGGAGCTCTTCATACTGTATAACTATATTCAGCCACTGTTTAGCCATGTTTTAGGATACTGTATTTTGTTCATTATTTGTTATAGACAAAGTACTTTAGAGTGATTTTGTGTGTATTTGGAGAAGCAGTTCTGTTATCATAACAGTTTCATTTATGCTAATAAAATAGAGAAGTCAGTCAGAGTTACCCAAGAGAATTATGAGTACAGTAGTTTATTCGTGTTTTTAAATGAGCCTACAGGCATGACCAGGTTGTTGTGAGATGCACAGCATTTACCAAAGACCTATTTATGGTCAGGCCTCAAAGCATTAACAGAATATATACACAGGCCTATGAAGATAGTTGTTATTGGAAGGTGTTCAGTAGGATTCATAATTACTCTATGTTTTTCTTTTATTCATTTATTCTTGCTACCTCCAGGATGTTTTGTTCAGCTGTAGGAAGGTCTGTCTCCCAAGCTAAGTAAAATTGCTTGGTGGTATCAATAAGAAAGTATAAAAGCTTAAAGAGGCCCTCCGATTAAAGAGGCTTATGCAGACATTTTGTTTGTAATTATAGTAGAGGTTCTTCAAGATGTATGCCTGTATTCATGGCATAGTTTTGTCCCCCCTCCCCCCCCCCTCCACTAACATTGTATCAGTACCTAGAGGCTCATTGTGGTCTGAGCTGACATCAGTGACACTTTTTGTTTATGCCAAAGCTTTGTCAATATTTTCAGGCCCAGGAAGTTGTATATCAACTCATATGAAGCAGTGTTAGTACATGCTGATCGTTAAGAACTATCTCTGATTACTACCATTTCATTTTACACTTACAGAGATAACCTGTACTGTTTAATAGCATTTTTGTGTCATTGTCAGGAGATATTGGTGCTTGGGGTTTGTTACTTAAGTCCCGTCCAGACGATCGAGCAATGCCCGCGGGCACAAGCGAGCAGTTTGCCTGTTGACAGGCTCACCGCTTGTGCCCGCGGGCAAATGTGTAAATTGCCACGGGCAATTTACGCATTTGCCCGCGGGCACAAGCGGTGAGCCCGTCAACAGGCAAACTGCTCGCTTGTGCCCGCGGGCATTGCTCGATCGTCTGGACGGGCCTTTAGAATGGTGGTAGGGTGCAGGGGGGGGGATGGGACAGTTATGGTATTGTTGCAGTTAAAACCCAAAATTAGTAAGAACTGGTTTAAACTAGTCAAAACCAATGTACTAGTGTACAACTAGTATTACCAAGGCATAACTAGTTGCACCTAAGGATGTTGGGGAAAACCCGAAATGTCAAGATTAAAAAGGTTAAACCTAGTTTTAGCTGAACATTTTAGTCAAAACTAGTTTCAGCAACAGCTTTGGATGACAAAACTAGATGTAGCAAATCACCACAGTGAATAGAGGTAAAAAATAGACAAAGATATTTAAATTTTGCAAACCTTTAATAACATGCGTAAAAATAATATACACTGCCAGGATTCTTTACTGTATTAAAACCAATCGGCACTGGAGTCAAGAGCAGAATGTTATCCTCCTGACGGCTCACGATCACCTAACTGACAGCGAACAAGCCACCCCACACAACAGCCACGGTGACTGAGTCGGCCAACCATATGACCAAACCACATGAACCAAACATGACCCGACTGTTACTACTGTTAATGACAGCTACACTTGTCGTCAAGTACCTTAATAGGCATGACACTTTTTTCACACTACACTGAAGTGGATTAAACATACAATCAAGATACTGCTAATCTTATCATGTGGATAAGATAAACATAATTTATAGCACCAAGTTTTCACTGAGGTGTCTGGCAGGTAAATACCAGAACACCTTGTTCTCTCAGACAGAGCAGTTGTTGAAACTAGTTTTGACTGGTGTTTAGATAAAACTAGGTGTAAAATCACTCCAGTCCTTCATTTTTGTTTTACCCAGCCCCCTTTGATGCAACTAGTTCTGCCTAGGTAATTTCATCATTCATTCATTGCCAGACGCCATGTATCCCAGACAGGGTGGCCAAGGGCTTAGAGTTAATTGTTTTACAGGGAGGGGCACTAATCCTCCACCAACCCCACTTGACGTAAGGATGCCAACAGCATCTGGTGTTCCCAGGCGGTCACCCATCCAAGTACTAACCAGACCCAACGTTGCTTAATACTAGTTGTTAAGTACAACAAATGTGACTTCTGGTTCTTACTAGTTTAAACCAGTTCTGACTGATATCGGGTTTTAACTGCAACAGTAAAAAAAAAAAAAAAAAAAAAAAAAAAAATCATAATTACTGCATAATGTTGTTTCTAGTTAATTTCAGTAGTGCAAATGAGAGACTGGCTGCAGTTCTTCTCTTCATAATGTAGTAAAATGCTCTTTTTTCATCTACTAATCAGTAGTTAGTGTACAATTCCATCCACATCATGTC
This sequence comes from Coenobita brevimanus, assembly GCF_032717465.1. Lineage (NCBI taxonomy): Eukaryota > Metazoa > Arthropoda > Malacostraca > Decapoda > Coenobitidae > Coenobita > Coenobita brevimanus. The sequence goes on from NC_136998.1 coordinate 36,211,544, forward strand.
CGTTCCAGTGCTAGTACAATTAGCAGCATTATGAAGCAGAACCAAACACTGCCATTTAAGTCTGCGTGAGTGTTGAAGAAAAGTTTTTTAGGGTCTGGTAAATGGAATGCTTATAACTGTCATGTCAAAAGAAGGGGATCAAAGTTGACATATATGGCATGCACTCATTGTGATGTAGCTTTGATTCGAAGACATCCGGTATATGCCATTGTCATCATTTAGTGATACTCAAGTCCTGTTTTGCTCTCTCAGACTCCTGTGACTCAGTAAGCTAAGTAAAATCATCTGACATAAACTGTGATAGGGCACTAAAAATTTCCCATTAATTAGAGGCTTAAAAATGACCGTATTGACAGTCTCAGACTCCCATGCTCACTCTTAGCTGAATGCAATCATCTTCTGTTAGCTGGAATAGAATTTAGTACTCGAATTGCTCTGGCTATGAGATGGTTAACATTATTTGATGTTTTTAGCCTCATGTTGGATTAAGGTGTAGTATTCTATAAGTGATATATTATTATTCCTCTAATTCTAAAAATTGGCCAGTTGCTGGTACATTTATAGATCTCAGCATCTCAGGATAACGTGGATATCAGATGTTTATCACTGTGAATTATGTTCTCTTATCATAGCCTAACCATGTGGAAATGATAATCACAGTATTCCTCACTTCCCAACCTCACTTCCCAATTTCAGGTACCACTATTGACACAAAAAGCATATATGATAATTTAAAAAACATACATTTACACACACAACCACTAACACTGCTTAACCCATGAAACCCAAGGAAATTTTTTATGCACAAATTTTATTGCTGTTTCCTGATGTTTTCATTTAATGTTGGGGGAGATTTTTTTAACTGGAAGGGTTAGATGTTGCATTTAATAATAATCCCTTTCAGCAGAAGGTGTTCCCTAAATTGTATCAAATCGTCTATTTGGTAACCATAATACAGCTTAAAAGATATTCTTGTATTGAAGGGGTTAAGTATGAAGCAGATACAGTCAGCTATAAAGATTTGCTCCAGCTTTCCCTGTATCATTTGAACCTGTGACATAGTAACCCTGTTTAGCAAAGAGTAAATGGACATGCACTGTGTAGCCAAATATAATTGGTACTTATTGACTGTCTTACAATAAATTTCTTGCATTTTACAGACTGGAAAGCTAGTATCATTCAGGGATGCGTGAAGTGAATTTCTGCAGTCGACATAGTTTCAGGTTGCTCTCTAATTCTACACCAGGATGGAGGAACATTGTAGCCATGATTTCTAACCAAATGAGAAATTGTTGTCGTCAGTAAAGATAATGGTTCAAAGCATTTCTAGACTATAGAATGAAGAGTTGGCAACAATGCTGTTAGTTATGAAGTTTAGAAAAGTTTCAGACCACCATCAACAGGTTTTCATTTGTGAAACTGTGCTTATGATTTCCCTTCATGTAGAAATAAGAGATGGAAGGTTTTGTGGAGATTTGCATGGAAAATATTGAACAGTGTCTAGTCAATTTTCAAATGGCTTATCTTGTCAGGTACCACTACATCCTGCTACCTCAGGCTTCTACCTCAAACTCTTTCTTTTGACAGTTAACCTTTTTTACCCGAGTTGTGTTTTGTTGTCTGATGTCATACTGTTTCATTCAGCCATGGAGACCCCATATAGTGAACTTAAGAATGTGGAGAAAGAGAATACTGTAATTTCAATAATCTGTCCCAAGTTGAATGAAATTCTCCGATGGTAGTAAGAAGAAAAAGAGGCATCATCATCATCATTATTGAGGAATTAGTCATTTTCTACATGTCAGCCTTGCTGTACTGTCGGGTTATGTTCATGAAAAACTTATCAGAAAATGATTGATCATATATCGAATGTAGGGACTATAGCAGTTGTTACACAGTTGTTTGGTATAGGATCATTTCCTAATGAGCAGTAAGAAATTTGTACCTCTTGTCGATACACGATCACATTTTCACACATGAATCATAATGATCGTGTACAAAGCCTTACTTGAAACAGACAGCTTTATTTTTAGCTTATGTAACATTTTTTTGTTCATTTTAGTTTATTTTCAGTCATCTGACCTTGTTATGTTTGTGAATAATGGTTACATTTGATAACTTCCCTAGAATCACCTTGTATTGGTTTCACATGCACTGTATTATTTTTTGCAGCATCAGTATAATAAATGTTAATTGATGTGCATTATTGAGGTTTACAGAAATATTGTACATGTTGTTTGTACTGTTCAGTTTTTTATTGTTTTTTAAACCAGTATATACTTTGATACACTTTTATAGTGATGAATGGGAAGACAGTGTTAAAAGAATGTGTTATAACACTCTTGAGGAGTCTGAATTTATGTACTACAATTAAATGTAATGGGAGAGTGAAAATTACTGTATGTCACAAGTTTAAGAACTAAAAGCAGAAAAGATTTTGGAAAGACAGTGATTACTAGAGTGGTCAGTCCTTGTATTTTGAATACTGTAGCAGATACCATGTTGATGACATGAATGATTCAATAAATAATTCTTAATTAAGAATTTGAGTATAATGAATTGCACATACTGTAGAATAGGAGCATAAGAGAAAGTACTTATTAACGAATTTAACAGTGTATAAATAGTAATGATGCTGGAAAAGGACACCTTCATTCATTGACAGCTAAATGTCTTGTAGTTTCCTCACTGTTCCAAAAAGGAGGTTGGTGGACTGCTGGAGAAGGGCACCTTCACCTGGCAGTCCATTACTCAGTTTTCTTTACTGAGGCAGAGATGCACTTGACAGGTTGGTGATGATTGGCTGAATGCAGTATGTCCGAATAACATTTACTAACCCAAATTTCCCCCTCAGATATATGTTGTCAGTTAAAAATGCTAACAAGTAAAGAGATTATAAGTAATGTTGCATTCAGCCAATCATCACCAACCTGTCAAGCACATCCTTGCCTTAATAAAAAAAAATCTGACTTATAGGTTCACATTTGATGAGTCTGGGACTATAACAGTACTTTCAGTAGACAAGCAGTGTCTGTTACCATGTGTTTCCCCAAGGTTTTAATTGACAGAATTAATATATGTTGGAGTGGCCCTGGTGAGAGAGGATAGTGTTTGGAAACTCCCTGTGCTGTTGTTTGCAGATGATACTGTGTTGTTGAGTGAAGACGAAGGGGAGCTGCAAGGCTTGGTGGATGAGTTTGGGAGAGTGTGTAAGAAACAGAATCTAAAGGTGAATGTAGGGAAGAGTAAAGTGATGGTCTTTGAGAGAGGTGAAGTCAGTGAATGTACAGCGAGGTTGGATGGTGAGGAATTGGAAAATGTGAGTACGTTTAAGTACTTGGGTAGTGTGATGAGTAAGGATGGAGGTTTGGAGGGTGAAGTGCTTGAAAGGGTACAGCAGGGAAGAAAGGTTGCTGGTTCTTTGAAAGCAGTGATAAGAAACAGGGAAGTGAGCATGGAAGTGAAAAAGTTACTACATGACAGTATTGTGATACCAACTCTAACGTACGGAAGTGAAGCTTGGACGTTGTTGGAAGGACACAAGTCAAGAGTGAGAGCAGTGGAAATGAGTTATTTAAGAGGAGCCTGTGGAGTCACATGGAGAGACAGGCTGACGAATGAGGATATAAAGGAGCGTTGTGGTGTTGATGTGGATGTGACAGGAAGCGTTATGAGGAACACACTGAGGTGGTTTGGCCATGTGGAGAGGATGGAGGGTGAAAGACTGACGAAGAGAGTGTATGTGAGTGAGGTGGAGGGGGAAAGAGGGAGGGGGAGGCCGAGGATGAGATGGAGGGATGGGGTGGAGAGGTATATGAGAGAGGGGGGTGTGAGTTGGGAGCAGGGCAGTGAAATGGCGGGGGACAGGGCGACTTGGAGGCGATTTGTTTGTGGCCACCCCAAACGGGACTGAGGCGTCTGGCAATAGATAGATAGATAGAATATTTACTTGTCCCAGCAAATAATGAGTGGAGTGGTATCATTGGGACTGAAAATGGCTGATTATTCTCATGTACAAAAGTCAAATAGAGGTTGCAAGAGGACTGCTTGAGGTCGTATTGATACTGTAATTTCGTATAACAATATGTGTGAAAGATGTTCGTATGACATGAGACTGGAAAGTCAAGAGTGAGAATATTAGGAGTGAAATAGTTCATGTATGTAAAAATGGGTTACATAGTTAAGATAGGAAACAAAGTATAGAGAATAAAAGGAGAGAGAAAAAAATGAACAGTGTGACTAGAGTTCAAAATGGGGTATATGACTTAATGCAGTATGCTTAGACCTTAGATATCAAAGTGAAATGTGCACTACCAGTTCCTTGCAATAATTTCTGAGGTAGATGATGGAGATGGAACATTTTTGGCCATCCTCTATGGCTGCTGACTGCATTATATAGCATGGGATGGAGGCTGACCGTATGTAATTACCACAGGCGTTCCATACATGGTTGCCAATAATGAAATTGAGGGGTTTGCACTTCACTTTATGATTTAAGGTTTAAGCTTTCAACCATTATGTACAGTGTAGGGTATCAGAGGAAGTGTGAATAGCGAAAGAGCTCCTGATTGTTAATACTCTGGAAAAAGAATAATGTTGGAATACCTCTGAATAGAATTGCACACAATCACCTACGCCAACAACACAACATACATTCTTTGAGAGCTCTGTGGGAATGCCCGGTCTCGGCCATGGCCTTCCTAAGGGACTTGGGGCTGTTCGGCCAGTCTGCCTAGGGAACAACTACTACTACTACTGCTACTACCTCTGAATAGAAAGTGATGCTTTCTTTGGTCCTGGATGGGTTTGTATGTAGAAAATCATGATTAAACTAAGATCTTAAATGATTGTTCTCTTTCACATTTTCTCCATTACTGTGCACTTCATCACTGCACACTCCGTTATTACCCACTCCATTACCACGCACTGCCACTGCTCACTCTGTCGCTGAAAACTCCTTCACCACTCACTCACTGCCCACTCCCTCACCACTCACTTTTTCACTACCCACCCTCACCACTCACTGTATCACCTCCCACTCCCTCACCACTCACCTTATCACTGCCCACTCCCTCACCACGCACTTTTTCACTACCCACCCTCACCACTCACTATTATTGCCCACTTCCTCACAACTCTCACTTCACTATATCCTTCACTATCCACTCTCACCTCATTCTGTTACTACTAACTCTCTCACCGCTCGCTGTCACTGCTTCCTCCCTCACCATTCACTCTCCTTGCACACTCCTTCACCACTCACTCTCATGGAAACTCCCTTGCCACTTGCTCTCACTGCAAACTCCCCCACCACTCACTCTGTCACTGCCCAGTCCCTCATCACGTACTCAGACACTGTCCACTCTCTCACCACTCACTGCCACTATCCACTTCTGCACCATCTTCGGTCACTGCCCATATCCTCACCATTTGCCCTGCCACTATCCACCACCTCCTCACTCATTGCCACTGCCCACATCCTCATCACTCACTGTCACCACCCACTCCCTCACTGCTCACTCCACCATCAGTCACTCTGGTGCTACCCGCCCCTTCATCACTCATTCTGATACTGCCCTCTCTCTTACCAGTCACTCACACTTCCCATTCCTCACCTCTCAGTCACTGCCCACTCGATCTGTCACTGTCCATTTCCTCACCACTCACTCTGCCATTGCACACTCCCTTACCACCCCTTCTGTCAATACCCTTTCACACATCACTCACTCTGTCGTTGTCCACTCTGTCACCACCCACTCACCCCCCCTCCCTTCTGTGTGTGTGTGTGTGTGTGTGTGTGTGTGTGTGTGTGTGTGGATCATACCTCCCCATGCACCTAGGTAGGAGTAAGGGTTGACGTGATGATGATGATGATGATGAGAGAGTTCTAATCAAAGATTGTCTTAGGGAGCAATACAGAGGGCAGTACTGTGAGAGAAAACTCAAATGCAGTAGAAGAGAACGAAGGTGAGAGAGAACCAAGAGGAAGGGGTGCGACAGGGTGAAAAAAGCACTGGTGTACAGGTAAAGGAATTGAAATTTGGAAGACAGAAAACAATCCTCCCAGAGGACTATAGGCGAAGTTTTTTTCGTGGCTGTTCAAAATATCGTGAGAGAGAGGGAGAGCAAATAACCTGATAGCTGTTCTGCCACGACCATCACAGTTGAAAGGGGATTTCAGGGAGAGGGAGAGAAAGATTCGCTGGGACATGATAACGAAATATCCTGACGAGAGTGTGATAGGCACGAGTCGTGCAGGGTTCGTATTCACAAACGGACTTACTATAAACTGCCTCCTGTAGCATCAGCCAGCCTTCCTCAGCTACAAGGTTAGATTCGAGTTGGGTGAAATTACAGGTGATGTTTGCCCCCCTTGTAGAGTAGGCCCACATAACATGACCCATAATGGAGCACTGAACATCACATATCATACGTAGATGCAGAAACATCAACAGTGTAAGGAACCTATGGGACGAATCCATAAGGGCAGTTGCTTACCTGCGGTCGACGGGTCCACTCTGCCAGGCAGACTGGGGTTAAGCAACAGCAACAACAACCTAACATTTCTTTTTTGCTGGAAGAACAAGCGACGTGGAATTTATTTGCACCCTTCTTTCCTTGATCTTCAAAGTAAAATAAGCCTTAGTAACGACAGGGACAAGTAGTAGTAATAGGAGGAGGAGGAGGAGGAGTAGTGGCTGCAACTCCAAGATCATTTGGATATGGACTCGGTGGGCAGCCGGCTTAAGTTGCCCTTCGGCAGTCCATTATGCTCCTTTCGGGGGGATAGGGAGGGACCTGAGAGACGTTTTTATAAGCAGGCAGAGAAGCCTTCCAGTCAAATTGCTACCCCCACGTGACAGCATCCCTCTGCAAGAACGACAGGGAGTTATTAAGTGTGTTTAGTGAATCTCGCCTGTGGGTCCTGTGGGACCCTTGAGTTCTAGGTCAGTGGGCCAAGAAGGTGGGCCAGTGTCATACCTCGTCCAGCCGTCTTAGGGTTCACACGTCTGCTCTCACTACCCCGTTTGTTGCCCAGGAATACGTAGACGAGACTTTGCTGTGCCTTATATGGAGATAGCGGGAGAAATATGGCGTAATTGGTTGTTTGTGTCCAGAAGAAAGCTGTGCTCCCTCACACGCAGATCAATCGCCAAAAACAAGACCGAATTATTTTGATTTGTTTTGCCTCATGAGCTGATACACTTGCCTAAAATATAGCTTAGTTGTTTGCTGCCTCTCCTATATGCCATTAATTTACCAGAAACACGAAACTGAGTTGTGTATCTACGCCTCATAAACATAATTTGAGACATCGTGGCTTCAGCACTGTCCTGTTATCGTCTTACTGCAGAATCTTGACGCACCATTTTTTGCTGTCAACTCCTACTATCCTGTCGTCCCTGCTCCCTCACGTTACTGCTGCGAATCTTCTGTGGACATATATCGTGTCCATTATCACTTGCTTCCCATATCCAGGCCTGAGGACGAGAAATGAAACCGACTAGAAGGTAAGAAAGTGCACAGCTTGATGTAGTGTTTCAGTCCGCTGGCAGTTTAGGTTTGGTAGTACATGAAGCAGTGAGAAGTAACTTTATAGCAGAGTTTCGCATATATATATATATATATATATATATATATATATATATATATATATATATATATATATATATATATATATATATATATATATATATATGGTAGGGAATTATCTACGCAAAGAATGGCATGTGTTCTCTGAAAACTGTGTTGCCTAATAAATAACAAATGAACAAAAGGAAGAAAGCAACAAAAAAAAATCACTTCCAAAGACAGTCGAAAAAAAAGAAAGCCAAAATCAATACAGTTTTAGTTCAAGATAGCCTACATTGCATTTGAAAGACTGATGGTAGCAGGCAAAGGAAAAAATCACAGATGGAGACTATTTCAGAGATGACAAATGTGTGCATGAAGAACTGAGAATATCAGTTAACTTTTGCATTAGAGAATTGGACAGAAAAGGGGTGAGTGTGTGAGACAGGTGGGTGTTGCGTGTCCGCCAAGATATGGGAGGAATGTAAGAAATGTCTAGAAAAATAGCGCCCTATGTAAGAACGATAGTAAGAGGAGAGTGATGCAGCAGTACAGCTAACAGAAGGAGACTGAAGAAATTCGACGAGAGATGGGGGGACAATAAGACGAAAACCCTATTTAATGGAGCTATGTGGTGAACCCCTGTGCACGAGACCGCATCACACACACACACACACACACACACACACACACGAGAGAGAGCAAGGCCCGGTTTCCTTGTAAAAAAAAAGTCAGCAAGTAAGTAGACTTAAAGAAAACGCGCCTAACTTGTAAGATTTTGTAAGATTCTGCTGTAATGTGATCTTCCCAAAATGATAACAAGAAAGTGACTCAGACGATAGGCTACTGACAGAAGATGATTCTGTCTTATATAAATCTTTCTATTTTCGCCATACCCTGCATAAATAAAGTACAAAACGATATTACCCAGCTATATCGAAAAACAAATAGCTTAGGAAGAGGTGTTAGGGAGCTTCCTTAACCGACGAGAATACGAGCGCCAGAAGTCCATCGTAAGCGAAATCAAACTTTCTAGCGGTGACCTAGATTAACACTTACCTTACATATCAATAAGTTTTGATGGTTTACCTATCATGTGCGTATTACTATGCACATGAGTAAAGTGCAGTAGTGTTCTCTCTCCCTCCCCCCCCCCCCCTCTCTCTCTCTCTCGTTTCCGATGAGGTGAAAGGTCAATGTTCTAGATCTCCCTACTGCATGTGAACGAGGGAAATTAGGTTGTGATGATGATGGTGGTGATGATGGTGGAGGAGATGATGATAATGATGATGATGGCAACAACGACTTTGATAACTTACACGACGTTATACTTGTGTACAATAACAGAAAATGGAGAGAGAGAGAGAGAGAGAGAGAGAGAGAGAGAGAGAAGGGGTCAGTGGGTGGGGCAAACAATGAAAAAATCCAAGCAAGGCAGTGACATGTAAATAGAGTGGAAAGGAACGGGTTTTGTTGTGAAGATTGCATGCTTGGATGTGGCATAAAGCAGATTGACACATAAAGAATCCAAACACGATAATCCAGTCTCCGAATTCACAGACAGACTTACAACCAACTTCTCGTAACTTCTATACAGGAATGGAAATAACTTTGGAAAAATGATAGGTAAAGGAATTCAAAGTAAAAAAAAAAAAAATCACCTCAGAATGGATCCAGACTTCAAACATTAAGAGACCACAGTTATTTATGGCTTTTTTTTTTCATAAAGTAACAAACTCATTTCGTTTTTTATTGCTCAGTTAAACCAGCTCTCTCTCTCTCTCTCTCTCTCTCTCTCTCTCTCTCTCTCTCTGAGTTTCGAGGAAATGTAAAGGAAGTACTGATCATGACTACATATTTCTCACACTCCCTTTGCTCAGGGAACGTGTGAGGTGGTCCGGGGGATGGTGGGGACTGGGAAGGAGTGGAGGAAGGGAGGTTGGTGAAGGGGAAGGGGAGAGGGCGGGTTACTGGATGTGGGAAAGGGGGAGGAGGGATAGGGGAAGTAGGAGTGGTTGCTGAGATAAGACAAGGAAGAGAGAGTGGTTACAGGAAGGTGGGAGAAAGGGAAGGGGAAGGTATTTAGGGTAAGAGGAGGGAGGTGTGAGAGAGGAGGGAGAGGGGTGAGGCAAGGACGGGGAGGGAGGGATGGGGGTCAGGTGAGGAAGGGGAGAGTGGATGTAAGTAAGGGAGGATAGGAGTAAGGGGAGAGAAGAGTAGTAGGTGTACGAAAGAGGGCAGGGGTAGGGGAAGGAGAGAAGAATGGGAGTAGGGAGAGTGGTTGGAGGGAGAGAGAGTGAGGCCAGGGAGTGTGGACGAGGGAGGAGATAGGGGAGGGTGGGAGACAAGGAGAGGGAGAGGATAGAGTGGGTGAGGGTTGGGGAGTGGACGAAAGGGTAGAGAGGATAAGGGAAGGGGGAGGGAGGGTAGCAGAACAGGATATGTAGGTGGTCGCGTGGTGTAGGAAGGGAAAGCAGGATGGCGAGAAAGTGGTATGGTAAGATGGGTGATACTAGGTCACCCTGTTTTGACATACAGTATATGCCCCCTTTATATATATATATATATATATATATATATATATATATATATAAAATCACTCAGATTTCTTATTCACTTGAGGAATGAAATAAGGTAGAATCCTACTTCATCTCATACCAGAAATACTGGTATAATATTAAAATCATTGCCGCCATCATCATCATCATCATCATCATCATCATCATCATCATCATGGCCATTAATCATAACCAAGTTTTTCTATTACTTCAGAAATAGTCAGAACAACGTTTGACATCGTATGCCTACCCACCCCCTTCCCACCCCCACCCCCAACTCCCATCCACCCACCCTCCACCACCCACCTCCCACCAGACAGCCCCCATCCGCCCACCACCCGCAACCCACCTACCACCCACCCACCTCCCACCAGCCAGCCTCCATCCACCCACCACCCACCTACCACCCACCCACCTCCCACCAGTCAGCCCCCACCCACCCACCACCCATCCATCCCACCCCTGCCACGGTTCGATCACAGGCTGAATTCTTAACCTCCCTTTTTTCTGTGTGGATCTGACCTTTTGGTTGGCGACTGACAATGGAGGCGGCCAGTTGAATGGGTCAACTTCTTCTTTTCCTTCTTTTCTTCTTCTTCTCGTTCTTCTTCTTATTCTACCTCTTCTTCTTCTTTCTTTCTTTCTTCATCAGATTCTATTATTATTTATTATTATTATCATCGACATCATTATCATCATCATTACCATTTTACTCATTATTATTGAAAAATGTGACTGTCTCTAAGTAGATAGATAGATAAATAGACAGATAGATAAATAAACACTACATACATCTCAAATTAAATGGTTAAGATGATTTCATATAGAACAGCTGGCTTTTTAACATTCAAGTCTTTCGCCTTTCACCCACTACCATCCTCTTCCGCAGGTGACAACAGCAAGATGGCGGCTTCAATGACGTGCTTGTTGTGGGCGTTGGCTGGTCTCTGGGGCGTCTCTGTTTCCCATCCCGCCCACCAAAACCCCGCCAACCTAGATCCTATCCACCAAAATCCCGCCAACCTAGATCCTATTGTCGAAAATCCCGCTCATCAAATTCTCGACAACAAAGATCATATTCTACAAAATCTTACCTCCAAAGATCCTATATACCAAAATCCCACCCGTGAGGATCCTAATGAGCAAAATATCACCCACACCGAGCTAGATCCCGCCCAGCAAATTCCCATCCATCAAAATCTCGCCTTACAAGATCCAGCCCATGAAAATCTCGCGCACCAGGATCCCGCCCACGTCGACCCAGCTCCCGCCCAACAGCATCCTGGCAATACACATGTAGAGGCAAGAGAACTAATGGAGAAAGTAGACGACAAACTTGCACAGGTTAAGAAGCAGGCTGGATACCTTGCTGGGCTGGACGTTTCCTACAAGAAGGAGTTCTGGATGACGAAATTAGTGGACAAAAAATGGGTCCCGGAGATTCAAAAGTTCTTTAAGATGTTTTACCCTCTTGTGGATTACAAATATTCGGATGAGCAGGAAATTATGCATCCCAAAGACGAACTTAACTACCTCTGGGCCAAGATTCTGGGACTGGTGATGAAGGCTAAGAATGTGGAAGTTTTGGATGTTCAAGAGGAAGAAGAAGAGCAGGAAGAGGAGTGTGAAGAGGTGATGCAAGAGGAAGAGCCTGACAGGCAGACAAGAATAAAAACGCCGAGCACGGTGATCAAGTTCGACCCCCTAGGCCAACTCGTCAGAAAGTTCTGGGACATTTTCGACTCGGTTTACGATTACGAATCATTCTGGGCTTGGCTGGAGGCGGCAAAACTTTCCTTAAAAACATACTCAGTCTTCCAGCTGGACACGGAATACGACGTCCAGGATAAACAAGAAGATCCGGGTTTGTTTGGTTTTGGCCTCGTCGAGCTGCCACCCGGGTTCCTGTGGTTCGGAGAGGGTGACTTGATTCGGCTGGCACTCAACTGGCTGGCTGGCTTCGGCATTCAGGCACTTACCCGTGAGTCAAATCGGTGTCGCACGATCAGTTCATTTGGCAATTATTGTATGGGATGTCTGTCTTGCTGTAACACGAGTCTTTGAAGATACAGCGTCCATATAAAAAATCTCAAACATCCCCTAGCAAATCCGCGCCTAGAGAGAGTTGCTAGAAAAAGTGTCAGGTAAACTGTTGGTGTGATACCGCTATAGACCTACACGACAGTGTGTGAGAATGGGTGATGACGTGCGTGGTGAGGGGTTGAGTGATGAGGGAAGATATATACTGTGTGTGTGTGTGTATATATATATATATATATATATATATATATATATATATATATATATATATATATATATATATATATATATATATATATATATATATATATTACTGCCAATCGATCTTGATTTTTTTTTTTTTAAGTTCATGATGAAGAGATATTATTTCCTTAGAAAATATGTAGGTTAAGACAGTCTGGAATACGTCAGTGCAATGCTTAAGCCGAACATTACTTTGACATTAATGTTTTTTATATATAAGTGACATTTTTTTTTTCTAGCACATGCATGTTATCTTTATCAGGAATTTATGGAACGAGCAGTAAGCGAATTATTCTCAGCAAAGTTAGAATATTCGATTTGCTGCAGACTCTTTGGTGGCTAGAAGTTATCGATAAATAAATTGCCGACAGAAATGTTGCTGGTATCAAAAGTTCTCGATTTCAAAAGATGCCGATGATGAAAGGTGCCGTTAAGTGACATTATATTATCATTTTCAGTGCGAGGTTACTACGATGAGTATGACTATAACGACGAATATGACTCTGCTGGTGACGTGGAAGGAGAAGAATCAGAAGGAGATGAAGAAGAGGGGGAGGACGGCGAAGACGAAGGAGGGGAGGAGGAGGAGGAGGAGGATATGATGGATAACACAGATGACGAGGAGACAGAAGGCGAAGGTTACGAGCAGGAGGAAGATCAGGTGAAATATTTATTTATTTATTTAGCTCGTTGTCCCCGACCAAGTTAAGGAAAAGGGCAATAAAGAAAATTATGTTTGATTTAAAAAAAAAAAAAAGTCACGTTTGCCTAGCCTTGTTCATCCTAAAAGCTGGCTAAGATTATTTATTTATTTATTTATTTATTTATTTATTTATTTTTTTTAAGGATGAAGATCAGGATGTGGATGACGGTGAGGGCGAAGATGACGGACAGGGAGATGGCGATGATGATGGCTCTGATCAGCAATATGGCGATCAAGAGGAAGAAAGTCAGGGGGAGGGGCAAACTTCAAGTCATTTTCGTGTAATCTACCAAGACGAAGGTGATACTCAAGACGAAGATGATACTCAAGATGATGGTACTCAAGATGGAGATGATACTCAAGATGGAGATGATACTCAAGATCAATATGACAGTCAGTATCAAGAGGTCCATCAAGGTCAAGAACCCAATCAAGGTCAAAGTGTCAACCAAGGTCAGAGTCAAGAACAAACATTCTATCAAGGTCAAAGCTTCACTCAAGGTCAGGTAGCCAATCTGGGTCAAAATTCTTTCAGTGGAGGTTACTTTCCCAATCAAGGTCAAACTAATCAAAGTCAAACTTTTAATGAAGGTCAAGGTGCCAATCAAGGTCAAACTTTCAATCAAGGTCAAGGTCCCAATCAAGGTCAAAATTTCAATCAAGGTCACGGAGCCAATCGAGGTCAAGTTTCCAATCAAGGACAAGGTGCCAATCAGGAGACCAGGCTTATCAACTCCACCCAGCCACTCACCTCCTCCTACTCCGAAAATTATCATGTACGTAAGAGCAGGTACGGACAGGAACGCCAACATGGCCACTTCCCACGTACACATGACGTACCCGGAAGCCACAGACGCACGTACCAGAACCATGGACGAGGCCAGAGCAACCACAGACTCACGGGAAGTGTGTACGGACGGACCCAACGGACGCACGGACAATGACACGAAGGAAACAGTTGCGGAAGTACGAGGAGGAAATTATCTAAGGAAAATCAAGAGTCTGGGTGGAGTCTGTGGGATGTTTTTGGATGGTGTGAGAGAGAGAGAGAGAGAGAGAGAGAGAGAGAGAGAGAGACTTTAGTATTATCTTTCTCATGACCATCTATTATGCAACGTATTGAAGATATATTTGATTTATTCTTTGCCTGATTCTGGACATAGACTAAAGAATCCGTTCCTTGATGCCCATTTCACATGTCACCGTTTCAGCACTAATACCCACCATCCATATTGAATACTGTCTCATTCAGGGCTAGCTTGACAGTGACTTTTATTGTTAGTTATGTAGTTTCTTTTTATGTATTTATTTATCTAAGTTTCTACTACTTCTACTACTACTACTACTACTACTACTACTACCACCACTACTACTACTACTACCACTGCAACTACTAAAATTATTATTATTATTATTATTATTATTATTATCATCAGTCATGTGTCTTGCTGTTGTTATTACTAGAACTTCTTGTTATTATTGCTGTTGTTGTTGTTATTGTTGTTGTTGCTGTTGCTCTTCTTCTTCTTCTTTTTCTTCCTCTCATTATTATTATTATTATTATTATTATTATTATCATTATTATTATTATGCTCCTCCTCGTAAAACAAATAACTCAAAGTCAAATGGCCACCCTTACGGGATTATGACGTCTGGCAGTAGATAGAATATATTATTATTATTATTATTATTATTATTATTATTACTACTACTACTATTACTACTACTACTACTATTACTATTATTATTACCACTACTACTAAAACATGATCTCCATAGTCTTAGTTATTTCTTTACTGTTATTTTGGTACCTAGATATGCTTACCTGAGAATGTTACCTGTGATAGTCTTAATTACTTTTTTAATACGTGTTACCTATGTATTAATTTATTTATCTTATTTATTTTAATTTAGTCTCAGATATTTATGTGTATTATTGAACCTGAACACTAATTTATGGATTCCTTTAACTCCTTTACGGCCATTATTTGTGTTTCTTTATCTTATTACTTTTTTCAGATTATTTCATTTTTATTTTGGGAGACTTTTCGTGCTGGAGTGAAGAGATGGAGAGATTTTTCTAACTAATCAAATATATTCTCTCTCTCTCTCTCTCTCTCTCTCTCTCTCTCTCTCTCAAACTCCTCCCTTCCCCCTCCATCCCTCAAACTCCTCCCTTCCCCCTCCATCCCTCACTTTCACTGTCTCATCACTCACTTCGTCATCACTCTATCTTTCATCACTCTTAAGATTCATTTCCTAACCAGCCATCTCCTCACCACTTCCTTATCACTCCCTAACTTTTACTGATTTCCTCATCACTTATTCCTTCATCTCTATATCTTTCATTTTCGACCCTCCCATTAACGTGCTCATTTCCTGACGACTCATTTCCTCACCATTTTATCAGTCATTACTTACTCTCTCACCTTCACTGCTCATTTTATACTCATCTCCCCACCACCCTGTCCATTATTACTCTCTCCCTCATCATTCTCCCTCACCACTCCCTCCCTCATTATTCATTTCCTCACAATTCATTTCTACTTTTTCCTTCACTGCTCACTCCCTTACCCATCATGTTTTCACGAATCCGTTCATTTTCTGTGATGATTTGCGACAATATTTCAGTTTTTCGGCCTTGCAAATGAAGGAATAAGTATTTTCTTCCGACTATTTGCTCCAAGTATATGTAATTGTTTGAAAAGCGAGTGAACATTAAGATTTAAACATATATGGGCAGCGATAGAATGCGACACAGTATCTAAAAAATGGGAAATTCAAGTCTTACGTTAATTGAATATTAAAGTTTCTTATCGTTCAGGATCAAGTGACTGGCTTAGAATCATTTTTACCATATGCTTCTGAAATCAAGACACCGAAGAAAATGTTCGTATAAATAATTTTCAACAAATGAACAATAAATCTAACACAGACAGCAGAAAGTAGACTATAATAAGAGCAGTACTAACAACATTTTCAAAATGCTGCAGTTACCCGTTTAAATTTAAAGTTTTCTTTGATGCATTACTTCCGTTTTCTATCCCATATATTATTTTTTGAGTTAACTTCAGTATTTATTTTGCTGAATAACTACAAATAATAATTCTCTTTTTGTAGTCTAGGTTTCTGGTCTGACTTATTAGGCATGTACAGCTGTTATTATGAATTCTAGAAGTTTCCTGCAATACCCGTTTTCTACGACTGAAGTTTAGGCGGGAAACGGGAACGAGAGACGGTGACGCACGGACGTAGGCCTCCCTAGCTCCCGGGGCCAAGGCTTATTTCTTCTGATTTTCAAGAGGTTAGTACTTTTTATAGTGTTCATTAAGAAATACACACTCATTTACGGCCTTCAATATGGCCGGAGATTGGATGACCGACTATTTAAGAAGTTATTCGTGTTTGAAATATCGGCTCCGTGCGGAACTGTGATATATAGGCATTCGCTTCCATTTTATCGGTTAAAGGATGACTTTTACAACCTAAACTATATGGAAAACGCTGCATCTGCATTTTGAGCATCGATAGAGCATTATTATTGTAATTTTCTGCGACTGGGCTACGGGAAATAGCTGTAATGTCACGAAAATCTCCTCTGAGTTAAGGTGAGCGAACTAAAGCTACGGAAAGAATAAACTATGTCTTATTATTTACAAGGTTTATACGAGCTAGGAAACACAGCAAAAAGAAGGATGAAAAGATGAAGGAGAAGAAAAGAAAATCCTGGTATTATTTGACTTTGTGACTCGTGCTGGAAGTTTGCGATTCAGCGCGGTTGTGTGAGCCGTAGTGCGCATGCGCAGTAGCAGGAAAATACTCGTATCTTGCATATTTCCCAGCCTGAAACTCTCTCTAGATACTGTTATCAAATTTATAACACACGGGACCTGACTACATCGATTATAATTATGTGGTAGGAAGTGAGTTGGATGTCTTGTTTTTAACTGGGCAACAAATTCGAGGCAGGTAGGTAGAAATGGGTAAATATGTTTCTTTGAAGTGACGTGTGTGTGTGTGTGTGTGTGTGTGTGTGTGTTTTCGATTTCCATACACACGTACCGCGGTCATCCTCACACTTGGTCCATGTGACGGTCTTATTATGCAAGGGTGCAAAATGCTGAAGGTTCGCGTGTGCACTGTTTTTAATGGCTACTTCTTGCATGGAGAACTTTGTGCATGGGGTATCCATATTCAGAGTAAAGGACAGACAGAAGGGGAGGCGATCTGTTTGTGGCACAGATAGATAGATAGACAGAGGTAGATAGATAAATAGATTAATGGATAGGTAGATAGACAGATAAATAGATGGGTGGATAGATAGACAGGTAGATATATAGATAGCCAGACAGACACAGGTAAATAGATAGGTAGATAGACTGATATTAATAAAACAACTGAAATGTTTACATTTTTATTAACAATGCTATAACAGATGCCAAATAATAACGATAATGATTTTAACTTAAACTGGACTAGATTTGGGAATTACTGCGTCTGTTTTGTGTCTGAACTGATAGACTTACCCTTGATGTGTGTGTGTGTGTGTGTGTGTGTGTGTGTGTGTGTGTGTGTGTGTGTGTGTGTGTGTGTGTCGCCAGGGTGGTTTTGTGTGTAAATTGATTATGTGCCTGTGTTTAGGGTGGATTATATGTGTGTGTATGTGTGCCCAAGGAGTGTGTGTGTGTGTGTGTGTGTGTGTGTATGTGTGCCCAAGGAGTGTGTGTGTGTGTGTGTGTGTGTGTGTGTGTGTGTGTGTGTGTGTGTGTGTGTATTAGGTGTTTGTATACATGTCTAGGGTGATGGTGTGTAGTGGTGGCGTTTGTGATGCTTTGATATAATTATGAACTTGTAGATGGAGGTTGGGGGGGGGGGCAGACTGAGGGTGCATGTGGAGATTGGGATGAGGTGCCAGTAGTCTCATTCAGTGATACCCGTAGCCACAATTAACACACACGGGGTGATCGGAGTACCAACCAAACGCCCCGTAGCCCCCTGTGTAGGCCCCGTAGTCCACATGGTCATTACCCCCGTAGCCCCCTGCCTGACGTTCGTAGCGATCAGAGGCACGAGATTCCGGGCCCTGAAGTTCCAGCACGGGGGGAAGGACTTGCTGGTAGGCGGTGGAACGTGCCTGTGCCTGGGGGTATGCTTGGAGGGAGCGCACGTGTCTCACCAGGTGTATGTCCTCCACAGGTACGGCTATGTAGCGTGGTCGTGCCTCACATAGCGTTACCAGCACTCCTATAGTACCTGCACGTGCTCATCATATATTAATGTTTAGTTATCATATTTTCCCATATATTCAGCACTTGCATGTATAACCTCTTGGGTTCATATGACTCACCTGAATATAATTTCTTGAGGTTAACTGAAATAAGATGCTAGTGTCATCTCGATAAGGAGAAGGGCAGAAATAACACACACACACACACACACACACACACACACACACACACACACACACACACACACACACACACACACACACACACACACACACAGTTTACAACAAATAATCAAAAGCACAAAATTGCGACATCTTAGGTCATTCATTAACCCTTATAGCCTATATCGTGAGGCTTTCCTGAGGCGAGTAAAATTGCCTCACGCATAGCTGGACTGTATTATGACGTTAGCCGAGGTTCAAGGTATTAAGCAAAATAGCATACCGGTAGCATCAGCCTCAACTGCTATTCTTTTTTTATGCAAGGAAGAAGGAACCAAAGGCCTAGTATCAGCCTCAATTGTTATTCTTTTTTTTAATGCAAGGAAGAAGGAACCAAAGCCAAAAGCACACAAGAGTGTTCCCTCCAAGAAAACACAATATCAAGATAACAGAGAGCCAAATACAAGAGCCGTTCACTCCGAGATCCCCGGACACTAACCAGTATGATCAGATATACGGAAATACGAGTAAAAGCATTGCCCATATCCACTTTCATCGAGTCTGTGGGTAATTATTGGCTATACATGTAGTAAGCTTGAACAGTAATACACTCAGCTCCTTAGTCTTCTCATACTGAAAGCTGTCACTCACCAATTTGAGGTCCATATTGGCTCTGCGTGTGATGGTTCAGGATCAAGTGACTGGCTTAGAATCATTTTTACCATACGCTTCTGATATTAAGGCACTGGAAAAAATGTTCTTATTAATCATTTTCAAAAACTGAACAGTTAATCTAACACAAACTGCGAGAAATAGGTTATAATAAGAGCAATATTACTAACATTTTCAAGATGCTACAGTTACCCGTTTAAAATTAAAGTTTTCTTTGATACATTAGTTTCGTTTTCTATCCCATATATTATTTATTTTTGGGTTAACTTTGGTATTAATTTGCAGACTTACCACAAATAGTCATTCTCTTTTTATAGTCTGGGTTTCTGCTCTGACGTATTAGGCATATATAGCTTTTATTGTGAATTCTCGAAATTTCCAACAATGCCCGTTTCCTACGACTGAAGTTTAGGCGGGAAACGGGAACGAGAGACGGTGACGCTCGGATATAGGAGTTCCCAGCTCCCGGGGCCAAGGCTTATTTCATCGAATTTTCAAGAGGTTAGTACTTTTTATAGTGTTCATAAAGAAATATGCACTCATTTACAGCCTTCAATGTGGCCGCAAATTGGACGACCGACTATTAAAGAAGTTATTCGTGTTTGAAATATCGGCTAAGTGCAATACTCTGCCCTACGCGAAACTGATATCTAGGCATTCGCTTCCATTTTATCGGTTAAAAGATGAATTTTACAACCTAAACTATATAAAAAACGCTGCATCTGCATTTAGAGTATCGATAGAGTATTTGTATTGTCATTTTCTGTAACTGGACTACGGAAAATAATATGCTGTAATGTGACGAAAATTTCCTCTAAGTTAAGGTGAGCGAACTTAAGCTACGGAAAGAGTAAGTTATGTCTTATTATTCACAAGGTTTATACGAGCTAGGAAACACAGCAAAAAGAAGAGGAAGAGAAGAAGGAGGAAAGGACGAAGGAGAAGAAGAAAAGAAAATCCCGGTGTTATATGACTTGGTGATTCGTGTTGAAAGTTTGCGATTCAGTGCATGGTAGCAGGAAAATACTCGTATCTTGCATATTTCTTACCGTTAAAGTCTCACTAGATGCTATTATCAAATTTATAACACGGAACCTGAAGACACCGCTTATAATTATGTGGTAGGAATAGAGTTGGATGTCTTATCTTTAACTGGGCGACCAATTCGAGGCAGGTAGGTAGAGATGGGTAAATATGTTTCTTTGAAGTGACGTGTGTGTTCTCGAGTTCCATTCACACGCCTACCGCGGTCGTCCTCACACTTGGTGCATGTGAAGGTCTTATTATTGAAGGGTGAAAAATGCTGGAGGATTGCGTGTGCACTTTTTTTTAATGGCTACTTCTTGCATGGAGATCGTGGTGCATGAGGTATCCATATTCAGAGTCGAGGACAGAGCGAAGGGGAGGCGATCTGTTTGTGACATAGATAGATAGATAGATAGATAAAAATAGATGGATAGATAGATAGGTATATAGACTGATACTAATACTAATAAAACTACTGAAACGGTTACATTTTTATTAACAATGCTATAACACATGCCAAATAATAACGATAATGATTTTAACTTAAATTGGACTAGATTTGGGAATTACTGCGTTTGTCTTGTGTCTGACGTGCTAGACTTACCCTTCATGTGTGTGTGTGTGTGTGTGTGTGTGTGTGTGTGTGTGTGTGTGTGTGTGTGTGTGTGTGTGTGTGTGGACAGGGTGGTTTTGCGTGTAAATTGATTATGTGCCTGTGTTTAGGGTGGATCATATATGTGTGTATGTGTGCCCAAGGTGTGTGTGTGTGTGTGTGTGTGTGTGTGTGTGTGTGTGTATTAGGTGTTTGTATACATGTCTAGGGTGATGGTGTGTAGTGGTGGCGTTTGTGATGCTTTGATATAATTATGAACTTGTAGATGGAGGTTGGGGGGGGGCAGACTGAGGGTGCATGTGGGGGTTGGGATGAGGTGCCAGTAGTCTCATTCAGTGATACCCGTAGCCACAATTAACACACACGGGGTGATCGGAGTACCAACCAAACGCCCCGTAGCCCCCTGTGTAGGCCCCGTAGTCCACATGGTCATTACCCCCGTAGCCCCCTGCCTGACGTTCGTAGCGATCAGAGGCACGAGATTCCGGGCCCTGAAGTTCCAGCACGGGGGGAAGGACTTGCTGGTAGGCGGTGGAACGTGCCTGTGCCTGGGGGTATGCTTGGAGGGAGCGCACGTGTCTCACCAGGTGTATGTCCTCCAAAGGTACGGCTATGTAGCGTGGTCGTGCCTCACCTAGCGTCACCAGCACTGCCAGAGATAGCACCTGCGCGTGCACACCATATATTAGTGTTATCATACCTTCACATACAATCAGCACTCGCACATATTACCTCTTTGGCTCATATGATTCTTTCAACTGAATATAAATGAATGGGGTTAACTGAAATAGGATGCTACTGTTATCTCGATCAGGAGAAAGGCAGAAATAACACACACACACACACACACACACACACACACACACACACACACACACACACACACACACACACACACACACACACACACACACACACACACACACGCTTACTTTACAACAAATAATCAAAAGCACGAAATCGTGACTGCTTATGTCACTCATTAACCCTTGTACGAGTATTCAGTGAAGTTTTCCTGAGGCGAATAAATTGCCTCACGTTAGTTGGCTTGAATTATGAGTTAGCCGAGGTTCAAGGTGTTAAGCATAATACCAGCATCAACCTCAATCGCTTTGCTTTATTTTTTTTTTTTTTAATGCATGGAAGAAGGAACCAAAGGCCAGGAGCCAGCAAGATTGCTCCCTCCATGAAAACACAAAGATTACAGAGAGCCAAATACAAGATCCTTTCACTCCGAGATGCCTAGACACATTAACCAGTATCATCAGATATACAGAAATACGAATCGAACAGTGCCCATGTCCATTTTCATCGAGTCTGTGGGTATTTAGTACTTTTTGTTGGCTATACATAATAAACCTTTCCTTTGGCCTTCTCGTATTGAAAGCTGTCACTCACCAGTTTGAGGTCCATGATGGCTGTGGGTGTGGTGGATGTTGATGATGTGGCTGCCTCTCAGAAAGTAATGGACGCCAGGTGGCCGGGGTGTTTATATATATACAGGTGAGTGAAACCGACACTCTGGTGACGTCACGCAGTTTCCCTACCGGAGGGGGAGTGCGTTGGTGGGGGTGGCAGTAGCACTTTCGCTTGTGTTACCTGTAAATATTTAACCGTTTCGTAATTTACATGCACTTTTTCGTAGTTTAAATGCCTCGTGGGTGTTCGAGTATGGCTTGTGTTTCATAACCTCTTAGCTAAATAGCAGAGTTTAACCACGTAAAACTAGAATGCATTCAGAGAACGCATAACGCCGCCAACGCCATAAGTTTTATAAAAATCTTAAAAATCCTTAAATTACCCTATCTCGCAATGTTAAAAAAAAAATAAAATAAAATAAAATTGGTTCCGCATCTAGATCCGGATCCGCCTCAAAATCGAATTATCTTTTCCTTGGCCAATGGGCTACTCCCCCAGAAAATTTAATCGAAATTCGACTGTGACTTTTTGGGATATTTTGAGTACAGACAAACAGGCAGACATGAATGATCACATAGCCTCCGCCCAATTTCGTTGACGGAGGTAATAATCTAGTGGTAGCCGTATTCTCGTCACCATGGGAGGCTTGCTAGCTCCTCTTTCTTATCGGTTTCTTTCTCCATATTATACGACACTTTTATCATTGCACTCTATATAAGACAGATAAACATAATACTATTAAGATGTGAAAAAAAAATCGGATGCTAACTCCTTATTATCCGTCTCGGGGTGTAGGTGTCCAGGACAAGGCTACCGTAAACCTGTATGTTAATCCGTAGAAGACTGATTTATGTCCATAGCAGCATTTTATATGGTGGAAATCCCTCCTGCCACCACTACGAGATTAAACCCTTTTTAGACCACCAGGCGTCTAATGTTTACCATGCTGCATAAATCGCTTAGAAAAAGGCGATAGAAAGCCACGCAAGCACATGAGAATACGAGTATAGCTTAGAAAGAGACAGCATTCGGCTACTCCAGATGAAAGTGTGATTTTTTGCCCTGGCCAGTTGCATTGCGGATGAACTGGAGTGACTAAAAATAAATAGATAGATAAATATACAGATAAATAAAAAATGCTGTATACCTGGCAATATTTAATTTCTTCAGTACGTTGACATCGCCTCAAGACAATTTTATTCAGTTTTGAGCAGATCTCTTGTGTTGAAACGATTTATGGAGATTTTTTTTTTACTGCCTTCATGATTTAGGTCTCTCTCTCTCTCTCTCTCTCTCTCTCTCTCTCTCTCTCTCTCTCTCTCCAGCTGAACAAAATCATCTGATGGCAACAAGAACGGAATATACATCATACTGAAGTGGTTCTGTGGCTGGGTTGGGCTTTTCTTCAGCTGGGTAAAATCGTCTGGCATTAAATGGAATAAACCACGGACCGTCATTCTAAGACCAAGTAAGAAAGGCATAGTGTTGGGATTAATTCTCTAGGTTCCTGTGACTCCATCTCAGCCAGACAGTTGCGTCGTCGGGTGCAATGAAAGGCTAGACTCCGAATACAGTACTTCATAATGAAGGGCCCTTGGATATGGCCTTTTTTTTTAATTTTTTTATTTAACTCTCTTCAGAATAGACAAATTTAGTACACAGCTTTATTATTTATTTACTTACTTCTTTATTTATTCATATATTTATTTTGCATATTAGTCTCCTCTGTCGCCATCT
The DNA here is from genome assembly GCF_032717465.1 of Coenobita brevimanus. Taxonomy (NCBI): domain Eukaryota; kingdom Metazoa; phylum Arthropoda; class Malacostraca; order Decapoda; family Coenobitidae; genus Coenobita; species Coenobita brevimanus. The sequence goes on from NC_136998.1 coordinate 36,235,516, forward strand.
CTGTCCACACCGTTCTCCCAAGGCAAGATGCTCGCCTTCAACTGTCCCTCCACTTCATTTTTTTCGCATTGCTTTCGCCCATGAGATTTAAATGAGCAACATAACTCGGGGAAGTATGCACAACCCCTCTGAACGAAGTCGACAAACTATATTATTTGGCAGCGCTTGGATCTGGTGGGTCGGTTTGCACACGTCTGGCAGATTAATCTATATATGTGCAAGTAATGTTAAACAGGCCATAAAAGGCAATCATTTCCGATCAGGCAAAGACTTCTTGTTTTTGTCCCAGTCGGGGTTGGCAGCTCTTGCGCATCTCCATTTTTCTCTGTCTGCCGTGTCCTCCCCACTTCCCCCCACCCCTACCCCCTCACATACTCTGTTCTCACATATTTCACTCCACTCCATTTCTCCATCTGATTCGCTGTTTCCTCTGAACCCTCACACCCCCTCCCAGTCTCTCTCGATGTCTTCGTAATTGCTTCGTTCATTCTCGCCACATTTCCGTAATGGAGCAATCTTGCCTCTCCCACCTTCTCAGTACCGATAATAGAGAAAGGAATAAATACACGTCTACCATCCCATTACCTGCATCGTGAATCAATGTCTTTCCCCTGAGAGTAAAGTCAATAAAAAATTATATGGTTCTTCTGCCTTTACTAAAAACTTCGAATACCATACTAAGTCGTCTGAAATGTGTCAATATCTAGTTTCCCTTGCTATGGTTCTCATGTTGAAACAAACGAGTGTTTTGGAAAGCGGGATAGAGTTTGGCCTATTTCATTAATCTTGTAGTTCAGATCTCGTTAAACATGTAATATATTCATCATCCTGATTATTTAGGGAACCAAAAATGAATACATCCATAAGCAAATGGAGAAACATTGCTATACATAAAGTAAGGTAAAGAACATGACTGAGGTTATTTCAGTAATCACATATCTTTTACACGCATTCCCTAGTTTCTAGTCAATCATTAATGTAAACTAATACGGCATCAGCGTGAACTTATACCCACTCAGAATCACGAAACATACTGAAACATACGGAGTGAGTGGCATCTATACCAGAAAAACTGAAGCACTACTGAGCTGTTCCGATCCTGCGATCCAAACCCTCGAGTCGAGCAGGGTGAGCTTCGTATCTTGTCCGGGTATTGCTCAGTCCCGTCTCACTCCTCAGTGGTTACGATCGTTCGAACAGTGAAGAGAAGCTGGACATGCCCGAAAGCCCAACAAAGTTCCGAATTTCCTAGTCGACACCTTGATTTTACGAGAGAAGGTAAGGTAAACAGGCACGAGTGCCGTTAGAGGTGTATTTGAGTCTTGAAGCTGCTAAGTTAAAGACTGAAATGCTGGAACGAGACTTGAGGCGAGCCAGGTGGTTAGGCTCGGGATGGTCTCATCATGCCCATGCGCACACGGGCCATCATGAGTCGGGCTGGGGTAGTATTCTGATCCGTAACACTCCTTTCTTAGTGATTTACGAACACATCATATCTCAGTCTCCTCATTTTTTATATTGATGCATTGTGATTATTTAGGCGAAATAAGTAGCATACAGAAGAATGATAAGGAAGATGTACAGCAAGCCTCATGTACCGACAAGAGTCCGTGAAAGTGCCCGCAGGACACACATACCAGCAAGTGCGCGCGCATACGCACACAATCACATACAGTACGTATACACATACACAAACACACTCACATACACATACATACAAATGTAAATACATACACACATACACTAGCACACATACACACACATATACATGCACATGCACATAAATAAGCACACACACACACACACACACACACACACACACACACACTTTCCTTTAACGTTTGTACACCTCCTTTTATACGCATTAGTCCCTCGGTCAAGCCTGCAGATGCGTCATACGAGTTTGTTTCCTCGTGGGTTTTAGGAAGTTTCAGTGTAGGAGAGATCTCGTATGGACGTTTAAAGTTCCCCATTAATTTTTTAAAGATCCTTTTTTAAAGATCTCTCCCTTTTTTCAGTTCGATGACGTTTAAACCCCCTTGAATCTGCCTTTTCTGTTTTATTCTTGCTGCCTCCAGACGATTTTATTCAGCTTAGGAGAGTGTTCTAGTACTGAAGAGTTAAGAAAGACTATATCTAACCCGTGCAGATTAGAAAGCGAACCCTAAGGTGAATAAAAATCGTCCGGAGAAAGCAAGAATACAAAGTAAAATGCGCGTCATAGGGCTGGAGAGATTGGCTTCATTCTTTACTGCTACCAGACGATTTTATTCAGCCTAGATGTTGGAGATAGTCGTTGTAATGAGGATGTTAGTCTCCGTTAGAGCCTTCAGATGGGTGATTTCCTTTTATGTCCTTTTTATTTTATTCTTGCTACTGCCAGACGATTTTATTCAGTGTGTGTGTGTGTGTGTGTGTGTGTGTGTGTGTGTGTGTGTGTGTGTGTGCGTGTGTGTGTGTGTGTGTGTGTGTGTGTGTGAGAGAGAGAGAGAGAGAGAATTTTCTAATGGCCATAAATAACTTCAGCTTTACCTTCTCTCTCCCATTTGTCTCAGTATTTTCTCAACAATTTTCTCTCTCTGAGTGAGGCGGTGGCTCAGTCGGTAGAGAGGTGGCCTGCGGTATTACCGGACCCAGGTTCAAATCCCAGCTGGGGCAGGGAACAGTTTAAGTATTTGAATTTCATATAATCAGACTTTACTGATCTGCCAGAAGACCCGCCGACATGTCGTAAAAATACCCCCGCTAATACCAGTACACCAGTCCTGTATGAGACAGCCCTAGCATGTATTCAATACGGACGGTGGGTGTTAGCGCCGAAGTGGTGACATGTAGAGGTGTATGGTATGTAAGAGGACTACTGGGCCTTGGGAGCAGGCTGTGAAGCCTATGCCCAGAATCGGACACACATACAAACACATACACACACAAAAAAATGTGTTGCAAATGCTTTAGTGACAGATTTGGAGCATTCATCACCATCATCATCAATTCTTTACAACAATCCACTGCTAAAAGAGTCAAAGCTATTTCTTAGGAGTAGAAATAAAGAGTAATAGAGAAGGACTGCGCCGCTCTCATATAGGTAACGTCATGTGATATGTACAAGTAAAATGGCTCTTCAGATCTCACCACACTCCTGTCAGTAAGATGCTAAAATTAATACTAACCTGACTGATTTAGCGAGTTTTTTTTTTTTTCTGCCTTTCACCTTCACTGCGATATCGTCCTCTGTGAGTTTATTCTCGCTAGTTTCCAGAAATTTTACACAGCTCTTTAAAATAGAGAAAGTTGTTGTAGTCTTATTAACCTGTTTATAATTAGAGTTCTTTCTCAAGTTGCGAAAAATCGTCTGTTCCGTGGCTAGAATGAATGAAAAAGGATGTGGTGAAGAGATTATGCATTTAAAGGATTATGTGTCTTCACTATACCCCCTCTCTCTCTCTCTCTCTCTCTCTCTCTCTCTCTCTCTCTCTCTCAAAAAAAAAAAAAAAAAAAAAAAGGAGCTCAGACACAGAAGTTGGTGGTTCTGTGTGGGTGGGAAAAGTTGTGAAGAGTTATGAAAGAATTGGTGTGTGTGTGTGTGTGTGTGTGTGTGTGTGTGTGTGTGTGTGTGTGAGGCTGATTGATTACCTGGCTACGCTACGCTACGGTAAATGCGACACACCTGAGCTACTGACCACCTTACCGTGACAATGGCGACGCGGCTATGACAATCAAAAATAGACTGCATGCTCCCTAGCTTTCTTTAATCAGATGTCGTCTATTTTCAGTTTATTTTTCCTCTCTCAAGATTATTTTAATTATCTTTGAAATCGCATCAATAATTCTCTGTGCTAGGATTTACAAACAGACGTACGATCAGCTGGTTCCTGTAAAGTGATATTTTAAAGAGGAAATAATTTTTTTTTTTTTTTTTTTTTTTACCTTGGGGGTTATCCAGCACTTCAGCGTCTCTCCTAAGATTTTTATTTTTTTTATTATTTTTGGCTGTGACCCATATTTTGGATATGAGGGCAATCTCGGTAACCTATGACGTCAGATAAATTATTTACACTGGCAATATACCCAGGTTAATACAGATAATGATGAAATAATTGAATGACAGTAAGATGTACTTATTTGACAGCCCTAAAAACTCAAAATATACACTAAACACTTCACGTAACACCTTTTCATAACTTCGTGGTTGTCAGTTTATTTACGTTAATTGTTAGTTACATGCAATATTGGTCAGTGCATCAAGTCTACATGTGTGTGTGTGTGTGTGTGTGTGTGTGTGTGTGTGTGTGTGTGTGTGTGTGTGTGTGTGTGTGTGTGTGCAGCACGTCTTAGAAAGCCGCTCTAATTCTAAAATCAGTTTGCTTCGCCCTTTGCGCCATTTGTTGTCGCTGGCTACTATAGAAAGAAAACAATGGAGTTCACTGAAAGTTTGTTGTGTTCGGCCAGTCACATGTCGTACAGTCTGCGTCAATAATCCATATACATGTTTAGGACCGTGGTGGAGAGGGATGCCTTCACGTGGTGGCGCCGATATGAACAGAAAGTGGAGCTGCCCGGTTGTACAAACGTCCCTCAGTTTCCTCCCCATCCTTAAAAGGGTGGACTGTGGTTCACGTTTAGATGAGCCTAGGGTTGCAACTACTACTACTGCTACTACTACTACTACTACTACTACTACTGTTAGGGAATTGAACTCGCTCTTTCATCCAATGGGGATCCTGTTCCATTTTATTCCTTCTACAGCCAGACGATTTTATTCAGCTCTCGGGAGACCTCCGGTAGTGGAGGGATGAGTACAGCAGAGCGAGATTAGACGCCGCTTGATTACTATTAATTCAGCCTCTCATGGTCAGAACTACTCTAGTAATGTATTCCAGCTGGTTCCCGCAATGTGTGTGTGTGTGTGTGTGTGTGTGTGTGTGTGTGTGTGTGTGTGTGTGTGTGTGTGTGTGTGTGTGTAATTTCGCCAACGCCATACAGTTTTATTAAGCGGAGGAAAATCTCTGTCGTGTAAATGAATTAAACGTGTCAGCCCGAGGACGTCTATGCTATTTTATTCTCGCTATCCCTAGACAATAATAAACAAGGATATATATTGGCGAGGGGGGGAAATTGGGGTATAATCTAACCCTCCATTTTCATAACTCTATCCTAAGCTGAATAAAATCGTCTGAAGGTAGCAAGAATACAAATACGTCATCGGAGTGAAGGGGTTAATTAGGTCAGCTACTGGAACACTTTAGCCACTTACACTCTTTTCATCTTAACTTTGCCCAGATTTTCGTCCATTTGCACCTTGTTTCACGTAATCCTACAGCCTTACATCCTTTCCATAGCACGTCTTCGTTACTGTAGTTCATTCACTTTAACTTGGCTCAGTTTTTCATCCCCTTGCAGCATATTTCACGCATCACGGTTGCAGAAAAAGCTCTGTATCCCTTCTGTGGTATTTCTTCGTGACCAGCATCATATTCTAGTGTTTATCTCTTGTTATAACTAAAGTCAAGATAGAGGAATGGCAGTTTTAGGCCAGGGTAAAGTGAACAGACTATAGCACCATATTCTAGTGTTAATCTTTTATTCCCAACTCATCACTGAAGATGGAGAGAGGACAGTGTTTGGCTAAGTTCGAGTAAAAGGAGTATAGTTATGTTTTTTCAGACTTTTGACCATATTTACATTTGCCAACGAAGTTAGAGGAGGTTATGTATTCACCTATGTTGTCTGTCTGTTTGTTTGTTTGTCCACACGATGTCTCCAAAAGTTATCAATGAATTTCAATGAAATTTTGTGGAAGGGTGAGCCATGGGCCAAGAAAGAGTTGATTAAATTTGGTGGCGGATTCGGATCCGGATCCGGAGTATCCCGCACAATATCTCCAAAAGTTCTCAATGAATTTCAATGAAATTTTGTGGGAAAATGGGCCATGGATCGAGGAACAGTTTATTAAATTTGGGGGAAGGTCCGAATCCTATGTATTCCACACAAAATCTCCACGGATCTGGATCCGGATCCTTCTTAATGGCCACGGCATTCGCGGAGGTATGCGCTGTCGGAGTGTTCTAGTTATGACACTGTAAACATTTAGTGGCTCCTTTATGGACCTGTTAAGCTTTCATGGCCTCGTTCATTTAATAGCAGGGGGATGGCTAGAGTGCTGTGCCCCTTTTACTCAGACTTGGCCTAAAATCGACACATGTCCACTCTGAATATTGAAGTACAACACGAGATTAACACAAGAACATAGCGACAGTCGCAAAGTGGCATGGGAAGGATATAGAGACATTGTCTTTTTCTGCCATTGAGATAGGCGATATAAGCAACAAAAGGACAAATATCCTGTCCAACTTAAAGTAAAAGAAGTATTATAATATGGCGTCATTTTCTCAAAGAATATATGGCTTAGGACGTAGTTTTGTTCCCTTAGATTCCGTGACACCCCTTGCTCAACGACTGATTTTGCACTTTGCATTTTAACGTCCTCCCTTATGGTACTGATTTAGTCTGAGTCGATGAAAAAAAAAATATATATAATGGCATACAAGAGAATATTAAGGAGCAGAAAGAAAGTAAATGCTAAGTAAGGGGTGTAATGAGGTGTAGACATTATCACAGACACTTGCAAATGTTTCCGCAGATGTGTGTGTGTGTGTGTGTGTGTGTGTGTGTGTGTGTGTGTGTGTGTGCTATGACTTTCACTTCCAGAGTACCGGTACGCTGCGTAGTGCGTCACCGATACTCAAGACACACGTACGTAAACATGACGCTGCGTTCACATTAAATATTATGTCACATCTGTACATTAGCAGCAAGAAATAAACCGTTTCACCTAATTATCCTTTGCATTACTTTGACGTCATTTTTAAAAATCCATTTCTGCCACCTCAAAACAATTATATGCTTGAACGACACTGCAAAATACATTAATAAATTCGCAGCTCAAAGCTATTTACTCTACTAGGTTATTCTTTTCACTAGGGTGGCGACAGTTTGTTTCCTTATTGTTATCACTAGACGATTATACTGTATAGTTTTCTGTGAGGATACCTTGCCACGTTTGTTTTCATATGACGGAACTAGGTCACTCCCACAACTCAGAATATTAAGCTGTGGTTGCGTGGAGTCTGATAAGTCTTTGTTATGTAGTATTAATGAGTGTCCTTGAGTACTATAGATCTTTCACTCTCACTCGGCCCAGATTTGTGTTCTTCTATAGCTTATTTCACGTAGGTCGCTGGAGACAATAATACATCTCTTAATCCTCTCCATAGCATTTCTTCGTGACTAGCATCATATTCTAGTGTCAATCTATTGTAACAGCTCAGAATTCAAGATGAAGAGATGTCAATTTTAGGTCAAGAAGAAAAACAAATATAGTTAAATTAATCCTCCAGTCGGACAACATCTGGCTATCAGCTAAGCAGAAATGGGGTTAGGTATCTTTGCCAGGTGTGAAAAAAAAGTACTATTGTAATTCCTTTGATGGAGTGGCTCCGCAAGGCTACGATGAGACAAACGCAGGTATGCCAATGAAGAGAATGATAATGGAAAGTTTACTGGATGTTGTTCCATGCCCCCCCCCCCTCTCTCTCTCTCTCTCTGTATCTGTATCATTCTGTATTACGAGGTTCACTGCGGGACCGAACCTCATCATCGGGGGGAGAGTGATAGCCAAAATTAACCCTTTCCCATGCTAGCAAAGTACAAAATATGAGGATGGGTGTCTAGGAAGAGTGGTACATGTAAAAATCGAAATGTTGGAACTGCTCTGTGTGTGTGTGTGTGTGTGTGTGTGTGTGTGTGTGTGTGTGTGTGTGTGTGTGTGTGTGTGTGTGTGTGTGTGTGTGTGTGTGTGTGTGTGTGTGTGTGTGTGTGTGTGTGTGTGTGTGTGTGTGTGTGTGTGTGTGTGTGTGTGCGTCTGATCAGTAGAACCAACAGTGTGTGAATATATGGAAGTATATGAGATGACATACTACAGACACCAACTTTAAATGCTATCACGACGGATGAAATGATTATACAATATCAAGAAATAGTGTATGGTTCTGACAGTCACATTATAATTGAGCGCCAAAATTTGTGTATGAAAACCTGCAAATCACAGGCCATCTGGTGCCAAGTACAGTCGGTCACAAGAAAAAAAAAGGAAAAAAAAAGGAAAAAGTATACATCTATCGTCCTTGTTTGAGATTTTTTTTTTATAACATTACCCTGAACAGCACCGAGGTATAAAGAATGAATAACGAGCATCCTGAGCTGTTTCCCTTCAGTTATGTTAGAAAAAGCATTTGTCGTGAATATATCTTACTTTTGTGTGTGTTTATATATCTGACACTCCGAATTTCTTCCTGTGGCCGACTCTCCCATCATAACATTCAGTGTATCAGCACATAAGATGACGTATTCTGTTATTTACTCATAGAATTTTAACACGTATTCAAGTCAGTGTAAAGGAAGATTTCATTACCGTACGTACTTAATACTTCGGGAAAAAGAATTGCTATTATTCATATCGAGTGCAATAGGGTCAGTAAGGCAGAGTATATATATATTTTTTACTAAGTCCTAAACTTCACCTAGAATAATGGTTGCAACTATATATGGTAGAGGCGTGGGAATACTAAACAATATATCAGCAAAGTAAAGCGAATAGTAACGTGAAAAGAAAGTATAGTTAAATTTATATTAATTAATCCCTTCAACCGGTGAGGTCTTGTATCAAGTTCATGGTATTCTACTGAACTTTGAAGGCCTTTCCCCCCTCCCCCCCAAGTGAAGGGGTTAATGAAGACTTGATAACCCTAGAGTTCAGATAGTCTTTCTGAATATTAACAAAATCGTCTGGAAATAGATAGATAGATAGATAGACAGATAGACAGATTGATAGAGAGAGAGAGAGAGAGAGAGAGAGAGAGAGAGAATTGGAGAAATGAATTCTCCGAGTAAGACCTTGATCAATCATAAAACCCTGCTAGGTGACAGGAGAGAGCTATCCCTCTCGGCAGGGCAGCTACCCGGGAGGGGACACAAACGCTCGACCCTTCGGTCTCGAGTCAGGCGCTCTACCACTAAGTCACCTTGCACCCAGAGAGAGAGAGAGAGAGAGAGAGAGAGAGAGAGAGGGAGGGAGGGAGAGAGAAGAATCGTGGTGAAAAAATAAAGATCTAACACGATTTCTTGACGGTTTTGGCACCAGTACGAGATGGTGTTGGGAAACTATTGATCACAGATGTGTGTGTGGGGAGGCGTGGGTGTGTAGGTGGAGGTGGGGACAGGAGGGGGACTGGACGTACAGGTGGAGGAAGATGGGGGAGGGGAAAGGGTGCGGGATGGGGAGTTGGAAGGAGGAGGGTGTGGGTGTAGGGTGGAGAGGGAAGGGAAAGGAGGGGGGGGGGGAGTTGTACTGGGAAGGGGGAAGGGAAGGATTGGGAAGGGGGACGTAAGTGTGCAGGGCGGAGGAGTGGGATGGGGAGAGGGTAGTGGGGAGGCGTGGGTGTACAGATGGAGGTGGAGGGGAAGGATATGAGAGGGTGTGATGTGTAAATGAAGGGGTAGGTGGAGGTGGAGGTGGAGGTGGGTGAGGGGGTAGTGTCCTGGTGCCTGTGTTCCACTTGACTGCCTCACACTTAAGGCTCGGGGTGGAGAAAGCTGATCTCGCTAACTCAAGACGCTTTCTCTCCACCTCACTGCCCAAGCGCGGGGGAGAAGGGGAGGAGGAAAGACGAGATAGAGCAATACACACACAAGAATACGTAATTTACACACACATACATACATACACAAACACATACATTGAAATTACTCTCTCTCTCTCTCTCTCTCTCTCTCTCTCTCTCCCGTTAATAACACGTGGTTGAGATGCCTCTGGTTTTCTGGTTTCCCTGACTGTGGAGTTTTCAGTGTTAGTAATAAAAATGTAGATTAGGTCTGGGAGCAGAGCAAACCTTAGACTGCATTGTGTGTGTGTGTGTGTGTGTGTGTGTGTGTGTGTGTGTGTGTGTGTGTGTAACATTATTTTGGTTAGATGTTTTATGTTTTATTGATTCTCTCTCTCTCTCTCTCTCTCTCTCTCTCTCTCTCTCTCTCTCTCTCAGGGCCTAGAATGTAATGATCAGCGCCTCACTCACTTTCTCTCTCACTAACCTGTCAACACAACACAAAAGTTTCTCTCAGATCGGGAAAGCGAAGATGGTCTGTAGGAGAGATCTGAGAGTCTGTGATTACGATAAATAGTTGGAACTAATGATGAACGATTGTTTTATAGGCAGAAAATATGCATGGTTTTTAAAAGGTACAGTCACAGTCACCATTAACTACTCGCATTTTGAGGCTATAGCTAGAATCAACAAAGAAACAAAAGAAAATTGGTGGTAGTACAAGTGCGATTATTTGTATGCCACTGTAATCTATGCAGAAAATCACGGCCAAAGATTTCCCTCAGCAAAATAATATCCTCTGACAGTAAATATATATATATATATATATATATATAGTGTGTGTGTGTGTGTGTGTGTGTGTGTGTGTATGCTAATTTGTATTGAAAATTTGTGATTATATTTTTAATTAACTGTGGGTAAATTATTTATTTGTGGTGTTTGCGCTGTCAAGTTAAATAATGATGGACCTCATTTAGAATAATCAGATAGAATAAATAACAGACTGTCATGATATTTGCTGTGCTCTATCAGATTTATTAATACGTCAGTAGCATTGAATGTCATATACTGATGGGTGTATGTTTTAAACGTTCATCCTGTTAAATGTTGATCACTCCCTTACCATCACAGAAATTTCAACACTACACATCACAACGTACAGTAGAGCTCTGTGTCCGTTATGATAATCACCGCTTGCATATATTACAACTTTATATTCTCCTTCTATTAATGTGTCTTTTTGATTCTGACAGAGTGCACAGATTTCATAGAAAACAATATTGCTTGTCTTATGCAGGACTAAACTGCCAAGGAGGAGGCGTTAGGGAGCTTTCTTAACAGACGAGAAAACCGCCCTTTATGTAGCTGTGTGATTGGAAGTTAAGGCACTTTCATCCGCGGACTGCAGAGAAAGTTTGGATGGGAAAAATTCTCTCGCTGTGTGGAGTATTGCAGGATTGAAATATGATTAGATTATTGCAGAGTTGAAATACGACTGGATTATTGCAGAATTGAAATATGATTGAGTTATTGCAAAATCGACGCATGATTGGATTACTTTTGAGTTGAAAAATGATTGGATTATTGCAGAGTTGAAATGTGATTGGATTACTGCAGTTGAAATATGAATGGATTATTGCCGAGTTGAAATATGATTGACTATCGCGGGTGAAAAATTATTGCATTATTGCAGGGTTGAAACATGACTGGATCGTTGCAGAAATGAAATATGATTGGATTATTGCAAAGTCGACACATGATTGGATTATTGTTGAGTTGAAAATTGATTGGATTATTGCAAAGTCGACACATGATTGGATTATTGTTGAGTTGAAAAATGATTGGATTATTGCAGAGTTGACATATGATTGGATTATTGCGGTGTAGAAATGTGATTGAGCTATTGCAGAGTTAAAAAATATGAATGGACTATTGCAGAGCTGATATATGATTGGATTTTTCAGAGCTGAAATGCAATCTTACACTTTAACCCGATCTTTTTTTTATGCAAAGAAGAAAGAACCAAAGGCTGAGTTTTAGCAATTGATTAAGGAATACGGTGCTAATTACAAAGAGGTGCGATAGAGAGGGAACAGAGCCGTGGCATTACCGTGTTCTGCCACCAAGCTACGTGAAATAAGCTGCAAAAGGACGAAAATGTGGATAAGAGTATGGTGAAGTGCTTTTAAATTTATCTAGTCATACCTTTAAAATACGAGAAGTGTGAGGAAATCAGAATGTCAGTGCGCTTAATAGTTTGCGTTTCCCCCCCCCCTCTTTCTTTCATCTTCACGAAATGATTCTTGATAAGACATTTAGCGATATGCACAAGGCGTTTGAGTATTAAGGAATGTTTGGTGTAATTAACGGAGAGAGAGAGAGAGAGAGAGAGAGAGAGAGAATTATTCAATCCCTTCTCCTCACCTCCAGTCAACGTCCCCTTCCCAGTTTTGTATAATGCTTGCGCTTAATGCGAGGATAATATAGTATCAGAAATTATGTGATTAAAAGAAACACCACAAATCAAGAAACTAGATTTTTACTATATACGAGCGTTGAGTTACAAAAATTCGGAAATATGATTCAGTGAGGAGCTGCGTATAAGCTACAAACTTAACCACTGACTCATCCTCCAACCACTAATTGTGCTTAAATATATGATGCTGACTTGTTTACAAGGTTGGTTGCCGCTCTCTGACAATAACAAAGTTACTCCTAAAATATTATGTTTTCTTTGATAAGTGTTACTATATTAAAAGAGTAACTAGCATAATTTTAGAGACCCGTTCATCCTCCCGTACTCTTTTTCTGAAGCCGTTTGTCACTATGTCATTACTCGCTGTCCCAACAATCGTTCTTTCAACCTGTGTTTACCCTTTCATTCTTATATGATATATTCTGTTTCTGGTTGATTTTCACCGATGTCGAGCCATAGTGCTGAGGCTTGTACAAGACGATTGTAGTAATAGTAGTAGTAGTAGTAGCAGCAGCAGTAGTAATAGTAGTAGTAGTAGTAGTAGTAGTCTTTGCAACCTCAGGCTTATGTGAATGTGAACCCAGTGGACTGCAGGCTGGCGTTGTCGTACAGCTCACTGCCCTCCTTTCGGGGGATAGGGAAGTCGATGGAGGTTTGGCTCCCTGGTGGACACCGCAGGTGCTCCACTCAGGGTACACTGCGTCACCACGTGTAGGCTCCTCGTCAGCACCACACTGAGAATGAATTATGCTTGTTTTGTAAAAAAATGATGTGATACCTTACAAAATGTGAGACCATTAGTATGTTGTATATTAGAAGCTAAAATAAGCTGATCAGTTGTACATTAGTAATGTATTGTACATTGTAACGGGAGATTTTTATTCCTGAGTAGTGAAATTTGGTTTACAGATACCTCTCAAACGGACAAAAAAAAAAAAAAAATACAACTGTGTTTAGCTACGTGATTCGCTCGCATGATTTGCTGTTATATTGGCTGGACTATAGTTTTATTGCTAAGCTTTACTGAAGTATCATTGACAGTATGCAAACATATGTCACCATCATCTACTTATGTGTTCGGCATCGGCTGGGATCGACCTCAGTTTAAGATCGTCTGTAGACAAACACATCACGCAATTTACTATTTGAATTCATATTGGTGTCGGTGTTATTCACGTAGTAAGCTAGAACACCGACTTACTTAGGATCGTACACTTAAACTTGAAACAGCGAAGTGGGATGCAGACTCCAAATTCTTTATGAAGATTTTTGCAGTACTTGATGATGATAGAACTTACCTGGCCTTCCTACAATGGTTGCTGACTGCATTCTGTACTTTGGGATGCGTGATGACCGTGCAGAATAACCACAGACGTTCCGTAAATGACCGTCAGAAATTAGGGGTTTGCACTCCACTTTGCGATTTCAAGTTTAAGTATAATACCTTTAGTTCCACACCATGCTACTCTCAGGCTCTGTATCTGGCTATATAACGTTACGACAACTCTCTGCAGCCTTGAGTGATCCTGACAGCATTTGCATACTGTAAAAAGGGCGCTATGGGATCTCGCTCTGGTTTACGAGTGTTGTCTCATCGCAGTAGTTGTAACTTGTTCTTACACCTCATTGCATTTCGTTGTCTTTGTTCGTTTCCCTGTATAACGTTGGCTGTGTTTGCTGGTACGGTCCACAAACGTATCGCTATGCAAAAACTCGATGAAACGGGGGTGTGAGTGTTGTTTCTGCTTAGGTATGTGAAGAATGAAAAATCAGTGTCATATCTTATTGCTTACTTTGAACAGTGGCATGTATTAAAAAAAAAAAAAAAGAAAAAAAAACATTCAGCGTCATACCAAGTTTATTTGAAGAGTCACTTGGTAAAAAAAAAAAAAAAAAAAAAGTGGTTGGTGATATTTGAACGGTCACATCAAAATACACTTCGTATATCGTTCTCCTGAGGTTCTGATCATATACCGCTATACTACAACGAGAACAATAATAAATATACAGTAGTTTCTCTCGATCCCTTCTTCCGAACGAGGTGCTGTTAGTGTGATTGAAATGTCCTTCGTGTGATGATTGTGTAGGAATTTCTCTATCTTACGTAAAGAGGTGTCAGAAGAAGCATTGTCTAGTGGGAAGTAACGCCGCATCTCGTAATTGTACGGTACACCTTTTACACACACACACACACACACACACACACACACACACGCACGCACACACACACACACACACACACACACACACACACACACACACACACACACACACACACACACACACACACGCACGCACGCACGCACGCACACACACACACACACACACACACACACACACACACACACACACACACACACACACACACACACACACACACACACACACACAATAATGCTGATGGGTGTTTTAAAAGGAGTGCTCGTTTTCTTTGTTATTCTGTATACCTTCCAATGTACTTATCAGTAATAGTGTGTGTGTGTGTGTGTGTGTGTGTGTGTGTGTGAGAGAGAGAGAGAGAGAGAGAGAGAGAGATTGTGTGTGTGTGGGTGTGGGTGGGTGGGTGTGTGTGTGTGGGTGTGGGTGTGTTTCTTTGTATATGCGCTTCACACATCCTTGTTAGATACTAGATCGTGGTCCAACCAGGTAAGAAAAAAAAATCACTTACATTTTTAAGACAAAGTTATCCAGTTGACTCTGAAGTAAAAAAAAAAAAAAAAGTGGATACCAAAGCAACCTCATATACCTCTCCTTATAAAAAGAAAATATACACAACCAATTAAATCCTATGAGCACAGGAAAAGTTATATGATGGAAGAATTTTGGGTGGAAAAAACAAAGCCATCGTGCACAAGGATTATTATTAGTTCTTTGTTTCCTCTTGTTTGACGCGGAACTTCCTTAATTAATGAACTTTGACGAAATAAACAGAGGATGTATCAAAAACTTTTGGTAATTCTGTACTGTTCCTGGGAGTCTAATTTGGAGGTGTGGTGTGGTGTGGTGTGGTGTGGTGTGGTGTGGTGTGGTGTGTTGTGGTGTGGTGTGGTGTGGTGTGTTGTGTTGTGTTGTGTTGTGTGTGTGTGTGTGTCCGTTGTGTTGTGTTGTGTTGTGTGTGGGTGAGTGTTTATGTTTTTGTCTGTGTGGAAGCTTTTTGTGTCTGTATAATGCCGTAAAAAAGTTGGTGTTTACATTCTCTCAAATCACTCATTAATTATTGATTCATACCAACACATAATGCACGAAAACTGTGATACCTCCATTACAAACACCTCAGATTGTACCACGCTCCTCACTTCTGCCTCGAAACATGAGCAAATCCAGGTATAACAGGTAATGAACACGATGAAGCCTGATGTTAGGGAAGGAGGTCGGTGGTTGGAGTTCATATAATATGCATGAAAGATGGTAGAAAGGAAGGACGTGAGGAGGGGCACTGCTTTGTCTTCACGTATCTGGGTGTTTGTCGATAGTCTCTGAAAAATTTACTCACTTCGTGTA